>NC_049901.1:11354379-11674531 GCF_001411555.2 Juglans regia | reverse complement strand
TCTTCACCCATGTCATGGTTCAATCCCCCACTTCTCTCAGACTTCTCTCACTCAGCTCCCTACTTCTCCCTCTTCTCATAACCAAGATCTCCTAAATCTCCTGCATGCCGACGCCCACCCCAACCAGCACACCAGCAACATATCACTCCTCCTCAACCTAGCCCCTTCATGTCTCTCAACTACGAAACCCTAGAATATCTCGTCTTCACCTCTCACCCCAACCCCTTCTTCATGTCTCTCACCCCTGAAACCATCGATCTCGCTCTCAAACTCCATACGGTTTGTTGAGCTTTTGTTGCAAACTCTAGACGTTGAACACCAACACTCACTCCGTCCGTATCTGCCTCCTCACATCACAATAACACTCGTTAGCCATTTTTCTCAAAATAAATTACACGAATTGGAGAGAGCTTACTTTTATATGACTATGTAGGTTGAGTATCGCTTCTTTTCCTTTCATTTTTTTTTTTTTTGGGTTCTTATGGTTGTTGAGGAGGAAAAGGGTGAAATTTGGCGATGGGTATTGTTGGAACTTGGATTCGTGTAGGATGGAGTATATTAATTTTTTAATAAGTTAAGCCTTATTAACGATCGAAAGAGGGTTGTTTAAATTATCACCATCTTCAATATCATTATCATTTGCATGTCGTGAATGGAAAATATTTAATTTTAAGGTGGCCTAGATGTCTCTCATCCTTTTGTTGGTTTATTTATTAGGTGAGAAATGAGGAAAATCTTGGTGACCAGAGACTTGGAGCTTAAATTATATGTTTAATAGATGTAGAAGTTGATGAAAAGTTCACATTTTAGAAGTTGGTGTAATTGTTTGGTCTGAAGAGCTAAACTAATCTTTGGGTGTTTTGTTTGGATGCTTTGGAAGTGATAATATATTTCCTCAATTTTGTAATTTAAATTTAGTGACTGCTTTAAAGTGTTTGGTATAATAAGATCTCTACATTTTTCAAGAGTGCGCATGTGTTTTGGTATCTTGTAAATGGACTTTAAAACTCCGAGTTGTGACTTTAAAACTTTACATTTTTCGTTTATATTCTTTTCATTGCATTCCTATTAGTAAGTTTGATCTGTGAAGAAGGGGGGTGTTTTGCAATGAAATTACTTCAGTTTTCATAATGATTCATCACCCTCCCTCGATAAGAGACTTTAAAATTGTTGCAACTTATTTCTAAAATGTTAGATTCCATAGCATATACTAACAAGCAGCATGTAGCAAGAATGATTAAGAATGAGGGTTCAATTCATTCCTATTCATGCTAGAAGATGAGAAAAAGAGGGAGTGGTGAATGAAAGAAGAATTAGAAGATAAAATTCAGATATACAGAATTTTCCTTATTTCGACTACCATGAAATTCTACTTCATTAATTTGTTAAATATATCAATTTACCTCTTCTCATGCTATATTTTTCTTTGTTCCATATTTGTGATCATTGTTATAATTTCTAATACCTTTTGTATCAATGCTGATTTGGTCTTTAATTTTGTGACAAAAAACCAAAATAACTTTCCAAGAATCTTTTTTTTTTTTTTTTTTTTTAATTATAAACAAACTTTCATTAATAAGAAATCAGTACATAACAACTTGATCAAACCAAAGTGCATGATCCACAAAAGCTGGGACATGTTCCCACCACAGAAGAATATCATCAACATTCCAAGCAAAACGTGCCAAACTATGTGCTACCCTATTACCTTCCCTACAAACATGTTGAACATGCAAATCTGGAAAGTGCATCATTAGTTCCTTAGAATCCTTTATCAGTTCCAAGAATCTACTACCAAACATATCTAACAAAGTTTTATCTAAAAAAAAAATTTCATTCTCATCTGCTCACTTTCACAAAATATAAAAGTATATCCATGAATTTTAGTTATAGAATTATACAGTGCTATCTATTTTACACTACACGATATAATTCATCTCACCTGCTAAGCGTTGAATCATATCCGCAATTTCAAGCGAAATGAAAATGAAAATAATCATGTTCCAGCTTGGCGATAATTGTATAAGAATTCATGTTTTTTATTTACTTAAAAGACAAAATCAGCAACCATTAAAAGATGAAATTTCTTGAGATGATGGAAACATAGACAATAAATATGAGCAATAAGTAACTCAAAGGAGCTATATATGTATTGGACATATATAGCAAACACCAACACTTTATACAAGTTTAGATAGAAGCATAATACATGCCAAACACGTCCATATGCAGTAAAAAAAAATGTTGAAGATAATTTGTAGTTTTGGGTTTCTAGCTTACATGGTGGAGGCATACATACATACAATGATGGGCTAAAATGAAAGTAATGAAACACTTGAGAACCAAAATGTATAGATATATGATAAAATGAGCTAGGCATGTGGGAGATTACCCTGCACAAAAAGTGAATTATTGATATTTTTTGTTGGGTCAAGTATTTACTTGAGTACCTAAATCTCACTCACTTAAAATTTTTAATATCATCTCAAAGTAGAATGACTGTAACATAAACACTAGGTTCAAATTGTTCAATAACTTCATTTTCTTCATTCCTCATTGTTGAAGAAAGCATGAATCTCACCCAAAATCAACAACCATTAAAAGACAAAAAAACAAAAGATCCAACAAACACAAAGCTGCAGATTCAAAAAACACAAAAACACAATATACAGGATGGTGGAAAACAGAAACGGAATGGAGAGAAAAATACAAACCCTTTGGTGGGAATAGACCAATATCGGCAACCTCATACGATGTTGTTTGAAAGATGAGCGGTGAGAAGCAATACTGTGGCCAGTGTGACGAAGCCTTAAAGAAGAGAATGCTAGGGGATTGGGGACGATGGTGGGGAGGGAAGTTGCGGGGTGTGGAATGCTGGGGGGTTGATGATGGTGGGAGGGGTGGGACAATGGTGGGGAGAAGCTGGAGGGGGGGGGGGACGATGGGGAAATGCAAGAATTAAAAATCTACTTTTTGTTTCATTAAAAATAAAAAAATAAAAAAAAATTCCACATAAGCAGTGTGTGGAGGTTGCGAGAGAGAGGATGTTGTATAGCAGAACTCTTTACTTAATATATCATAATCTGAATCAAAAAATTTAATAGACAATTATCATGCTTTTTCTCTATAAAAAAGATGGTATTTTCTTTTCGTCTAGAGTTTAGATTTGTTGAAAAATGAATTATTGGATATATTTTATTATGTAAGTTCAATATATTGGGCGTGAAACCCGACCAATCCAAGCCGGTTTTGGGCTCGACCCAATCCGAACCGTATACTCTTAATGCACCAAACTGATCCGACCTGACACTATGAAAGTGGGTCAAGTTCCTTTTTCTCTCTCTTCTTCTGCTTGCCCCTTTCTTTTCCTTCTTTTTGTTTGATCAGTACTTGAAATCATCGTAGTGCAGACTTCATCCTTCTAGGAAATGCTTAGTTAAATATTATATTTATTAATTTAATTTAAAATGCATAGGTCGGCTCGTTGTAGTTTAGAATCTTTCTCGTGATCAATGTCTCCAGAAAAGTTTCTTTGTTCTTTGCCTCAGGAAGAAATGAAAAAGGGTAGCTTGATGATTCCAAAGTCACTCATTTTTACTATTTAATCAGCAGCGTTCCACAAGCTGCATGTACCACTCGGCACTCACACTCATTCGTGGTGAAGAAAATAAAAAAGATCATGGGAAAAGAACAGTTTGACCTTCAGTTTCTGGGTTTCTTTGGCATATTCAAAGAATCCATTAAGCTCATACTTTTAGGGAGAAAGATATATAGCAAAATTGCTGTAACGAGCATCATCGTATTTTCTTTTACCATCCTTGCTTACATTCAATTCTTCGATCGCCAAATTTTCGGGGTTCTAAACGAGGAAGCCCGCTTGTCTCAGACCTCAAAGAATAATTCCAAGCATCGAGAGGTTTTTAGTGTCACCTCCCTTGCATGGACTGCTATTTTGCTCCTCAAAGTAACCTACTTCAGTTTTGCCTTTTCGCCCTACTCCCTTTCAATCCATGAAATTGCCTATACCATAGCATGCATATACACAGCCAAAGAAAGCACCATTACGAAGGTTACGATCGTTGTCCCAAAGATTGGGAGAAGACTTGCCACTTTTTTCTCTGGCTATGCCATTATGTTGCTTTACTGCATTGTTGCAGCAGTACTCTTCATGTGCGTATATATTTTTGTAGATAATACCATTGGATATGCGATCGAAGTTGTTCTTATGGTCTTATACGTGATTGGGTTCGTGTATATAAGCATCATTTGGGTTTTGGCGAACGTGCTAACAGTGTTGGAGGATGTATATGGATTTCAAGCCATGATTAAGAGCAAGGCCTTGATAAGGGGAAAGATGGGTGTTGCTATTGCGTTCTTCATCTTTCTTTCCATTTGCCTCACAACAATTGTAGTGGTTTTTGAGGACTTTTTCGTGCTGAAGATGGCACCCTGTATGGCAATTAGACTTGGGGTTGGAACTCTTTGCTTTTTGTTTCTGCTCATGGTGATTCTGTTTGGTCTTGTTGTGCAAACTGTGATCTATTTCGTTTGCAAATCATTTCACCAGGAAGACATTGATATGTCCTATTTAGCAGGTCATCTTGTGGTGGATCTTGAAATGCCTGTTCCTCTGAAGGCCAAGGATATCCAACTAGGGGAGCTTTATGTGTAGCTAAACTTGTTTTGGTGAAGAACATCAATCCATATTGTTCTTTGGAGCTTTATGCAGATTGTGACTATCTTTGTCTTCAATCGTCTGTATATTTCTTGCTCAAATCATAATAAATAAATGACGTTTCATCAAGTAGTTTATAATGTCAAACTTGGGATTTCTATCATATATTATATATAGAGTGATGCTAGATTGCCGCCCAGCAGTGATTGCTAAGCATGCTGTCTAGGTAAAATTCATCTTTTTTATTTTTTTTTTTATTTTTCCTTTTCACATTAATTTTTTAATATCTTTAAATATTTTCTTAAAAAAATAATTACAAAATATCAATATACTAATACTCACTTTCTTAATCAGTAATTAAAAAAAAATTAAATATATGAGCTGTTAAAATAAGGAGGCAAAATGAGAAGACATACTAGTATGCATTATTCTTATATGTAACAGTCGAAGATTCATTTGTTTTGGTTGTTTCCATCATTTGAGTTTCTATCAGTCTAATGAACAAGAAAATAATGGATGACTGAAGAAGCAAAAGCAATTAACTAGGAGTTGTCAATTATAAAAGAGACTTTTATATATAATTTGTTAGTTGGTGATGTCATTAATTCCAAAGGGTTAACCTCATGGCATTGAGGTTGCACAATAATATGTTGGATATCACTTGGGCTGAAATTTCTAGACAACGGGTACGTATAGTGGTTTTCATCAAGAGTAAGGATAAATAAACAATCTTTTTTTCTATCATTTTTTTTAATTTTATTTTAAATTACAAGTATTTTATTAAATAAATTATGTAAGAATTATAGAAATATCATTATTTTACAAAAATGTCTTCTACTCAAAACAAATATTTATAAAAAGAGCTGTAATAATATCAGTTAATTTTTGATGAATTCATCCATTCATTACTTCTAAACTCAAGGTTAGGGGTATAACCGATCCGGTTCGATCTGATTTTAGACATATTTTAGAACTGAACCAGTATATACCAGTTTTATGATTTGAATATCCGATATCACACCGGTTATGCCTCAAAACCGGACCGTACTTTCTGTTCGGTCCGGTTTCTCCGATATATTATGTAGTATATATAATATAATATATATATTATAGTATATAATAATATAGTGATACTATATTGTAGTATATTATAATATATATTATAATTGTATTATACTATAGTGATAATATATAATTATTTATATAAAAATTTAAAATTTAATATTATATTAATTAGTAATTTATCATATAATACAAAATTAGTTTATATATAATTATATACATTATATATAGAAATTAAATATAATATAAAAAATCATATAAAAAATTAAAATATATATATGAACCGGTCTAGTCCGATATTAGAAAAAAGAAAACTGGAATCGGACCGATTTTGACCGGTTTTGAAAAAAATGAAATGGATACCGGACCAAATCCACCGATTCAATCCAATCCGATTTACCAGTTTTTTTTTTTACCTCTACTCAAGGTATAATTTTAAGTCCAATACCTTAAAAGGTAGAATCCATATTTGTTAATTAGAGAGAAACATGCATGATTTATTGGTGGATAGAGGATGACTTGACAGACGGTGGCGATGAGTTACAAGATGCTGAGGTGTGTGATCGAACGGAGAGACAAACGTATTCTTAAGGCTCGAGCTTCTTCTACTCGAGACGATAGATCCCGGCCACCTGATCAAACTGCTCAATAAATAGGATGCCATCGTAGATTTAACACTACGATACAAAGCCCTGCCTTTTGGGCCGACATTCGCTATGTTATGGGCTTTGAGATTAAACTTGTAGAGGGCCTTGTGCCCATTCTCCAACTCTTTGTATTTTTTCGGTTTATGGGAAAAACAAAGTTTTTGTAACAAATTTTTTTATAATTTACTTAATATATCATAATCTGGATTCTGAATAAAAAAAATTAATAGACAATTATCACGCTTTTTCTCTAAAAACAATTGGTAGTTTCTTTAATAGGTCTGCAATTAATAGTCTTCAGATTAAATTTGTTGAAAAATGAATTATTGAACATATTTTATTATATAAATGAAATGAATAAAATCAATTAAGATGAATAAATTAGGTCTGCAACCCAACTAGTCCAAGCCAACTTGGGCTCGACCCAGCCCAAACCATATACTCTTAGTACTGCACCAAACTGACCCAACCTGACACTATGAAGCCAGGCTAGGTCTGGGATCTGGTTTTCTTTTTCTCTTTTCTTCTTATTTTTCCCTTTTTCTTTCCTTAAGGACTTGTTTGTACACTTGAAATATCTAAGAATGTTTTGAATAGTAGTGAAATAATTTGAGTTAAGATATTTTATTAAGTATTAAGAAATGAGAGAGAAAAAGTCAAAGAAAAATATTATGAAGTTTCAAAACTACTTGAATCTAATTTCTGTTTTGAATTTTGATAATGTTGTTTTGATTTTTGTGTTTTGTTTTGAAGTTTATTAAAGTTGTAATGATTAAGTCATAATTAGATGAAAAAGTTAAAGATTTGAAATTAAAAAATATTTTATATTAGAGTAATGTTTGGGAAGGAAATTGGGAGAGGTTTTGAAAATTTCTAATCTCATCTCATTTATCAAACATACCTTAGGATTGTTTGGGAAGTGAAATGATTAATCTCATCTTAAAAATTATCATAATTTCCTTCTCAAATATCACTCAAATACAAACACTTTTCAATTTTAAATTTTTAACTTTTTCATCTAATTATTATCTAATCATTATAACTTTTCCAAACTTCCAAACAAAAAATAAAAAATGTACAACCTTTTCAAATTTCAAAATAAAAATTATATTAAAATAATTTTTTTAATTTTATAATATTTTTATTCAAAAGATTCTCTATAATTTCCCAAAACCCAATAAAACTCCTTAGCTCAAACTATTTCACTATTATTCACAAATCATTTCAATATTATGAGCAAAATTATATCTCATCTCACTTCTCAAACATCCATGTGTCTATTGAAAAAAAAAACATTAATATCATGTTTTCTTTCCTTAAGCTATTTAAAAACCCACAAGCCAGCAAACACTTGTTCCTCTTTCTCTCTCGCTCTACCGAGTGCCGACCCTTCTCCTTTTTTCGTCCAGGTAATGACATTCCTATTACAAAGAAAATTCAACCCAGCGAATATTACGCTCATAACAGCTTGAATCCGGTGAATTCCGTTAAGAGAGAAGAAAGTGCTGCCATTTGTTGTAGAGTATATGAAATCGTGAAGTTGTTGCACTAAGTGAGGGAGTTTACAGGCTAAGGGTGACTTTCCCGTAGCCCTTGAATATTTTAGTTAGGTACCCACCTTGATTATTTTCTGGGTTCTATTATGTTGCTCAAAAACATGTTGATAAACAAAGTGAAGAGTTTTTGAAGCTAAAAAACTCGAAAGACAAAGAACAGAGTCTTGAACACCGCAAAATGGAAATCCTATTAGAATAACACCTTACTATTACCTGAAAATTAGACGAGAGTTGCAAGTTGCAATGGATTATCGCTATATCTCACTTCTAATGGTGGATTAAAACAAAGACTTTGCCATTTCCGACCATGCAAGAATGGGGAGAGAATTGAAATTGGTAGATGTTAGAGTTTGGCTTGAGTTGAGTTCACTAAAGAAAAAAGAGAAACAGAGATCACATAGTAAAAGAATGTTTGGATCACTTTAGATCATCGTAGTGCAGACTTCATCCTCCAAGAAAATGCTCAATTAAATATTATGTTTATTAAGTTAATTTAATTTAACTAAATAGGTCAGCTCATAAGGTTGTAATTTAGAATCTTTCTTGTGATCAATGCCTCCGGAAATTCTTCTCTTGTTCTTTAAAGCAGAAAATAATAAAGATGTATTGAAACAGTACCCAAACAAGGCGTAAGTCGTGAGACAGAGCAATGCTACATACAGTCGTGGAATGCGCAAACGCCGTGCAGTCGCTTTGAAAAAGAGTGGGGTCTACTATTAAAAAATTAATTTCTTTTCAGGTGGATCCCTTATTTATTCACTTTTTTCAAAGCGACTGCACGGCGACTGCATGCTCACGACTGCAAGTATCATTTCTCCGTGAGACAAGTCTAAGTTTGTCCCTTAGTTGAAGAAGAAACGTGTTGAGTGTGTAATGCCTTAGTGAAAATATACACAAGTTGGGAAGAAGAAGAAATGTGTTGAGTGTGCAAGAGATCAAGAGCAACACACTTCCGAATATAATTGTAACCAAGCTCAATATGCTTGCTCCGAGAATGAAAAATAGGATTAATGGTCTTGTAGAGTGCACTTAAATTGTCACAATAGAGGGTTGGTAGAGAGTGCAAGGGAACTCCAAGATCCTAAAGTACGAAAGTGAGCCCAGGTAAACTCAACAGCAATGTGAGCCATGACACATTATTCAGCCTCAATGCTAGACCTAGACACACTTAGTTGCTTCTTGGCATACCAAGAAATAAAATTGTTGCCCCGAAAAGTGCAATAACCCATCAAAGAGCGACGTAGCATAGGGCAACTTGCCCAATCTGCATCAGAAAAGGCATACAAATCCATAATGCTCGAGGAATAAAGATGTATGCCTAAAGTGAGAGTATCATGAACATAATGAAGAATGCATTTGACCATTTGAACTAGAGAAATCCTTATCGCAGGTGTCTCCTATAACATGCGTTTATCGGAAACCAATGGCCAGTTGCCACGTATGCGGCACATCAAGACGCGAAGACACGCGTGTTACAGGGAAAACACTCCCTAACCCAAATGAAACCCGAAACCCTCTCTCTGCTCTCTCGAACGAAAGCCCGAATGAAAACCTCTCTCTGCTCTCTCGAACGAAAACGAAAACGAAGATCTCCCTCTCTCTTGTCTCTCGCTCTGTCGATCCCGAAAACCTTCATAATAGACGAAAACACTCCCTCTCTCTGTGCTCTCTCGCTCGACGGAACCTCACTCTCTCCGAATCTGTGATTTCGAAGTTTACTCCATCTCTGTCACTCTCCTTCCCTCTCGTGACCCAGGAATGACCCAAGTGGTAGTGCCGCCACGAAACCTGCAAGAAAGACGTTGAGGTAGTGCCATTTGGATTTGGATTGATATTTTTCTTCTCCTCACAGTAGATTAGGGTTTTATTTTTCCGTATCCCTAATTTTCGGTTGATTTTGGATTTGGATTGAAATTCTTCTTCTCGTCACAGTAGATTAGGGTTTTATTTTTTCGTATCCCTAATTTTCGTTTGATTATTTTTGTAGGTTTTGTTTTACAATATATTTCCCAGAAAACCCGTAACCCTCCCTCAAGCAAACCTGGGAATGAAGGTAATTTTCAGTATACTTAATATTATTATAAATCAATTAGTGTAAGTTTTATGTTAAGCAATTAGTTATGCATTTCTTGGAGGTGAGATTGGTTGTTTGCCGAATTAGTGAGTTGAGATTAGTGTAAGTTTTATGTTAAGCAATTAGTTATGCATTTCTTGGAGGTGAGATTGGTTGTTTGCCGAATTAGTTATGCAATTAGTGTAAGTTTTATGTTTAGCAATTAGTTATGCATTTCTTGGAGGTGAGATTGGTTGTTTGCCGAATTAGTGAGGTGAGATTAGTGTAAGTTTTATGTTAAACAATTAGTTATGCATTTCTTGGAGGTGAGATTGGTTGTTTGCCGAATTAGTGAGGTGAGATTGGTTGTTTACAAAATTCTTGGAGGTGAGATTAGTTATGTTAAGGCTTCCTTGTAGAATAACTCATATTTCATGGATGTTTTGTTGTCTCTCACCTCCAAACCACTTTGCCACGGTCAGGGGTCCAACCCCAGAATTATTCATCTAAATGTTGCTTTTATTCGGTATTTGCCACCATAACTGATGTGTAAAATGCAGTATAACAACCCAGCTAGTTCTAGTTCAAGTTCTTTGAGTTCAAGATCAAAAGATGAAGCTGAGTTGGATATATCACTTTGCCACTGTGGGATCCCATCAAAGCTAAGGATTTCTGCCAAAGATACTAGTTTTAGCAGACGGTTTTTCAATTGTTCAAAGTATAAGATGGACAAACAATGCGGGTTTTTTCAATGGATTGATTTTGAAATGGAACAAAACAGTTGTTGCAAAATTACATTGGAGTTAGCTCAAAGAAGGAACAACAGGATCAATCAAGCACGTGTAATGGCTGAATAAGCAAAATTCAAAGCTATGGAAAAGAAGTACAAGGAAATATTACAAGTTCTATTGTTGTCATGGTTTTGTATTGTTTTGCTTTGTGCTGTAATTTTTGTGATGGTTTGAACAATAGTCATGTATATGTAATGGATTATGCAGTTTAATCTAGTTATGATTATGCAGTTTAATGGATTTTTTCAATGTGATGATTTCTGTTTAATGATTTTTGTTTAATGATTTCTGGTCAATGATCTGAGCGCGTTTGAAATCATGCAGCTGGTTGCATGCTGTAAGCAAACCATAATGATAAATATTGATCAGGATAATAAATTTATAAGCAGCTGGTTGCATGCTGATATATGAAATGCTATTGAAATGCTATTGGTTACCTTCAACACGAATATCTATATGAAATGACTTAAATAAGTACTCAAGATATTCCCGTTTTCATGCATTTCACGTTAAATAGATACAGAAAACACTGCTGGCGATTAGCATTACACAGGACACCCGCGATATAGCATTTCCCATGGCACGCATCAATTACTTTGATAAGGTATGCCCAACATCAAAATCTCCGTGTATAACGCAAGTTGCCATGACATAAACAGAAACAAATTGAAAGCTACAAACTCAGTAACCGCAGTAAAATCCAAATCCATAACCGCAGTAAAATCTTTCCAAAATATATCTAGAAGTAAAACCATTACAAAAGTTTTCGACCGAATCAATAAGAGAAACTGCATATCAAACTCGTTCATGCATACAATCAATTTATAAATATTGATCAGGTTTGAGATCGACTCATTCATGCTACTCGGGCTCCAAATACATTAAGCCCATAAATTCAACATCTCCAACATTATGCCCATGGAAACAATGCATTTATCGGAACCAGCCATTTCCTGTAACATTAACAAAAATAAAAACTAAATTAACTTCCCACAATAAGACTACCATCATGAGGTTTACACAGAACTGCCAAACAAGCAAAAGAACACCAACCTCATACTTCTTCATCAAGATTCACCCTTTGTGACATGTTGTCATTTACATGTCCAACATCCCTACATGAAAGACAAAATAAGCGTAAAAATGAAGTGAAGTTATTAGATTAAAATACAAACAAAAATTTGAATATTTGTACCATACCCCAATAAAGGACAGCTGTTCTTGGTATGACCCTCAATCTTACAAATGCTACAACGCCTTTTCTTCACTGATTGAGTCTCTCTTGGGTTCTTTGCTCTCAAAGATTTTGGTCTTCCTTTCGTTGATACCCGTTGAGGATCTTGTATAGTTTGCGAAAAATTTGATATTACTTGTGAATTTAACACAGGGGGATCGTTACGTGACATATCTCCGCCTTCCAAATTTTGTTCTTCAATACTATCCATGAGAAGCAACTCCTTGTGTACCTTGTCCAAGGCAAGAGAAAGATGGTCCATTTTAAACCTTGATTGTGACCCAAGTTCAGCAATATCGTAAAACTTCATCATCAAATGACTTTTTCGCATTATCGGATCTTCTTGTGTTGAAACATGCCCCTCGGGGATTTGGTATTTCAAGGATAGCTCGACTCTTAGCATTGATGGTCCATCGATCTAGAACATATTGATGTGACAAAGTATCTAAATTTGATTTCTTCATAAATACACATAGAATATGCCTACAGAGAATACCCACAAACTCAAACATATGACATATACATATTGCCTTCGCTTCTTTACAGTTGAAAGTCACATAATAGATACGTTTGTCCTTGCCCTTAGGTGCCACCTCATACATTTTACTCTCACCCTCTTGCTGAATCTTTGTTGCTTTGTATCGTTGGCAATTGAATAGCTCGTCTTGAAAGATATCGAAGGACTTCCTTGTATACACTTTGGCTACCTCTTCTTCAATTTCCCAACATGTTTTCAAAACCGGCCTACTCGACTTTGTTCTCACATCCTTCTCTTTTTCCTTAAAATAACGTGCATCTAAGGCTTTCTCGTACTGATGCACAAAGTCACTCACCATCGTGCTTGATCGCACATAATCCTTGAAGAATTTATTCATGCTCTCGCTCCTTTGTGTGGTTGACATCCCGGCACAAAATGTCATGCACAAGTAAGCCGGGACCCACTTCTCCCTTCGGTTGTAAAGATTTTGGAGCCAATCATTACCTACTAGATCATACTTCACTAGTATTGAAACCCATTCCTCCTCGAACTCATCAGCCGTTATAGTATCATGGATACAATGATGAAACTCTTTTTGCAAGTCTGGAAATTTGTGATAGACATGTGCCAAATGTTCTGGAAATTTTTGTAAAATATGCCACAAGCATAACCGGTGAGTTGTATTTGGGAGTACCTCTGAAATGGCTTTGGCCATTGCTTTGTCATCATCAGTAATAATGGTTGCAGGGGCACGCCCAAGCATTGCTTCCTGCCATGTTCTCAGTAACCATATATAGGATTCAGCTGTCTCATTTACTAACAACACACAACCAAACATTATGGTTTGGTGATGATGATTAACTCCTGAGAACGGCACAAATGGCATCTTATAAACATTTGTGAGGTATGTCGCATCAAATGTGACGACATCTCCGAAATATTGATATGCAGATCTAGATCTAGCATCTGCCCAAAAACAGCTTCCCATACACCCATTCTCATCGACCTGCATTGAGTACACAAACCCAGGTTCTTTACACTGTCGTTCAAGAAAGTATGCATACAACCTTTGTGCATCTCCCTCTTCAAACAATTTTTTTCTTTTATTTCCCAAATAATTTTCGACGTCCTTTCCAATACAACCAATATTAAAATCACCACCTGCTTCTTTACTTAACACCGACATTATCTTCCTTGTCGGTACACCAGACTCATTCAATGTCTGAATGAGATTTTTTTGCACGCGTGTAACTCCTCTATGTCCACGTAGCATACTGGTACTTCTTGGTGTGAGTAGCTCATGATTGTGTTGAGGGTAAAACTTGCAAACTACCCACCTTTCACCATCTTTTTTTATACACATGGTAGCTTTACACCCAATTTTTGTTTCAGCTGGTTCGGGAATTTGTCTTTCTTTTTGTTTGAGACTTTCACGCCTAAATCCTTCCCTTGTACAAACATAGTGCACACTAATTAATTTTTTGTCTCCTCTCGATAATTGTGTATGGTTGGTCCTAATTGCAAAACCTTTTCGTCTTGCATAAGCCTTATAAAATGCTTGGGCATCCTCAACTTCATCAAATTCCTTCCCAATGAACGGTTCAAAAAGTCCACTACTAGAAGTGGAAATGGCATTGACTCCATCTCCATCTCCCATATTCACTCCATCTCCATCACCATCTCCCAAATTCACGCCATCTCCCATATTCAATCCATCTCCCAAATTCACATCACATTGATTATCCACAGTTTCATCCTCAACAGTTTCATTTACAACTTGTGGACAGTTTCTAGTCGTTACCATCTGAACATCATCACTATCCGAACTCCACCCAAAATCCTTCATCCCAACATAAAACAATGTAATCAATATTAAATTAATCCCTAAAAAATTAGAGAGTATAAAACAATGTAATCAATATTAAATCAATCCCTAAAACAATGTAATCAATCAACTAGTGGCCGAGAGTGTTACTGGAAGTAGTTTTGCAACTTATTTTTTTATAATTGGACCTCTAACATGGATAATCTGATAGTTTCTTGGGATGCATTTCGAAAAAATAAGTCTTACATTACCTTTAAAAAAATCACGAATCCCATGCATATTTTTTTCCTTCAATTTTCACATTACTTAATAATAATGGGTCCAAGCTAACGTATCATGTAGTTACATTATCTTAGACTCATGATTATCATTGAGAAACTCATGTGTGATCTATTCCCATTTCTTTCAAGCACTACCTTTAAAATCACAAACTTTAACGTTCAAAATGGTCAAATTTATCAACCTAAATGTTTAGCAAATGAGATTTTAATTTCGGCCAATATTTATCTTTGCCCAATAATGGCAGCTTTTGGGTATGGGTAATGCTCGAAATTCATGCATCATACATTGGCGCAAGGCAAAGGAGCATGCGCAGATGGTGACAAAGTGTATAGGCATAACACAGATTTTTCATTTCATTCTAGATTACAATTGGAAACTAGAGAAAACTAGAGAAAAACAACAAAACACACACCATATGGAAAACTGGTTGACTGGTTTGTCGTTGAGCAGATGGTGATAAATCAAAGCCAAAAACCCTACAACAAATTCACACAAAACACAGACCATTAGAATTAGGGATTACAAAAAATTAGACATGTGCCAAAAAATTAAGAATCAGAGAACATAGCAGGGGAAATTGGTACCTGAGTGAGGTCCTCCGACGGTGAAGTTGGTGTACAGTTTCGGGGTCTTAGTTCCAGGTTCTTGAACGAAGGTAGAGAGAGGGAATGAGATAGATGAGAGAGAGAGAGATTCTGAACTTCTTCTAGGGTTTCCGTGAGAGAGATCGAAGGGGAGAGAGGGAAGGAGAGAGCCCAAAGAAGCTCGGTTTAGGGTTTTCGTGAGGGAGAAGACAGATCGAAGGAGAGAGATTATGAAGCTCGGTTCGGAGAGGGAAGGAGAGTGAGAGTGACAGAGACCGAGAGAGCACAGAGAGTGCGAGAGCACAGAGAGTGCGAGAGCGAGACTGATCGATTTCGTCAAGTGGGAAGGGGAGAGGGAGTGATCCCCTGCTATGCGTGTACCGTGCTTTACTTATTGACTGTATACGTGGTAGCTCGTGATTCGTCTCCGTTGATTACCGATTATCGGTGCCACCTGCCCAAAGAAGCTCTGTTTGAACTATTCATCAATGGGTTGTTGCATGAGCTGAGAAACATACTTACCTTGAAAGCAAGATCGAGACTAGTAAGTGTAAGGTAATGGAGGACTCACACGAGGCTGCGGTAGTGAGCTGGATCAGAATCAGGAGTAGTGGAGACTGACTTGCTCATTTTGGGAGATAAAGGGGTAGATAAAGGTTTGTAATTAGTCATATGTGCCTGAGCAAGAATTTCCATTGCATATTTTGATTGTGATAAAAATAAACCCTGATTAGTAGAAGTCACCACAATGCCCAAAAAATAATGTAATGCCCCAAGTCCTTCATAGAAAACTCAGAGTGTAAAACGGCAATGAAGTTGTTGAGTAGAGGATCACTAGACCACGTGAGGATGATGTCCACATAGAGAAGCACCATTGAGCCATGAGATTGATGACAAATAAATAATGAGGGATTAGAAATGCTACAAAAGAATCCATAGTTAAATAAGAACGAGCTGAAACGATCAAACCAAGCTCATGGAGCTTGCTTAAAGCCATACAAGGCCTTATGAAGCTTATAGACATGATCTGGTCAAGATTGGTCAATGAAAACAAGAGGTTGTTCCATGAAGACAATTTTAGACAAATGCCCATGCAAGAAGGCATTTTTTACATCAAGCTATCGAATGCTCCATTTCTTTACTAATGCAAAATATAGAACAATCCGAATGGAACCAGGTTTAATGACTAGGGAGAAAGTCTATGAAAAACCAATTCCATCCACTTGTAGATAGCTCTTGGCGACTAAGCAGGCCTTGAGGCATTCAACCGAGCCATTAGCTTTGAGTTTGGTCTAAAGACCCATTTGCACCCAATAACATGAATCTTAGGAGTTCAAGGTACCAAATCTCAAGTATGGTTAGCATGGAGGGCACTTAACTCCTCACGCATAGCTTTGCACCACCTTTCATGTCGTATGACAATGCATGTTATCTTGGGTTCTTGAGGAATAGAAATGGATTGATGAAGGTTGGTATAGTTGGGTTTTGGTTTATGAATCTCAACACCACTATGAGTGATCATAGGATGTGACAATGAAGAGCTATTATTGGGGTCAGGGGCAACCACATGATCGAGAGATGGAGACAATTCAATGGGAGCACTTGTGTCATTATATTTGATAGAGGTGCTCGAAACCAAATCACAGGAGCCATTTGGAAGGTTCATATCATGATCTGATTGTGATAGAAACGAGGCATAATCCAAGAAAGACAACAAGTTGTAGGTGCAAGTTGGAGCAGAGTTAGGCATTATAGATGGCATATCCGGAGTAGGAGAAGGTAAGCATGCATGATCGGTTTTAGGCAAATAATAATTATTAGCAGATGCATCACCATCTTGTACAAGTGGGAGACCAGATAGGAGAGTAGAGGAAACAACAGGAGATGGATCCAACTAGTCATTAAAAGTTTCCAGTGTAGTTGAGTTGGATTTGGAGTAAAGACTTGTTGGATTCTTGAATGGAAAAACCGGTTAATCAAACACAACATGATGTGAGAGAAAAGTACGTTGTGTGGGAGGATGATAACATTTGTATCCTTAATAGTGTTCACTGTATTCGAAGAAAATACAAGGCAATGACTTTGGATCAAACTTATTCATCTTGACATCCCAAAGTGTAAGGAAAGCACCTAGAGCCAAACAACATAAGGAATGATAATCTAGATGTTTTCCATGTAATGCAAAATATGGAGAAATATTGTCAAGTGGTCTTGACGGTAATCGGTTGATGAGAAAGGAAGTCATGGCAAAGGCCTCCACCCAAAATTGCTTGGGTGTTCCCCCTGTGATACAACATTGTTAAAGCTCACGAATAATTCAATGATGATGCTCAACGAGGCTATTTTTCTCTAGTATGTGTGGGCAAGAGATGTGATGTAGTATGTCATTTTGATGAAGATGGTTTTTAAAGGCATTACTAATAAATTCTCCCCCACCATTCGATTGGAAAAGCTTTATTTTCTTGCCAAATTGTGACTCAACATACTTCTCAAACCAAAGGAAATAAGTATAAAAATCATATTTGCATCATAATGGAATGAGCCACATGAAGTTAAGTTAAGAATTTGGATGAAGTTATAATTAGACTTCTAATCAAGTCGGCATTGAGGTTTACGACATGAACTGGACCTAGAGCATATGACGACCAATACTATATGCACAAATGTGAATACCCAGGAGATTAAGAGCTATGTGAGGCATCGAGCGAAAATATCATAAAGTTGGAAAGTTAGAATACTAGGTTAGATATAATGATCAATGATTAAAATAAGCATGGAATGCATGAGATGGATAAATATTTTTAGACTTTGTTTTGGATGGAACAAATTTCAAAGACGAGATTTTTTTAAAGGGGGGGGGGGAATGTAACAGTCAACCCAAGCTCGTGGAAAAGCCCAGCCCACTTGAAGAAACCACTTCATTTTGGAGTCAAAATTTAAGCTTTCTTTTTCTTTCCCTCTATATCTCTCAGACTAATCCCATAGAGAATAGCCTTTTCTTTCACAAGCCAGTGTGAACCAAGTCAACAACTAGCTGCATCCCATGTTTACACACCAAGGCTATATCCCACGTCAGCTAACCCTTAGCCCATGCACGGACGTCTCCACATCCAGCAACCACCCAACAAACATGACAACACACCACAACCCTGCCAAAACCCATAGAAAACCCACTCAGCTACTCAATTTCTTCCCACGGCCCACGGCAAACCAGTAGTTCCATGGTTTCGCTCCGGCGAGTGTTATTTTCCTCAAGCCACGGTAGGTTGAAAACCACAAACATCACTGCCACCCTACATCGCAAACCGCCATCAACGAGGCCCTGTTTCAGTAAATTTAGAACATAGTGAATGCACGCACGTTGCACATTCGTGGAGACACTTGCCTGCCACTGTCTGTCACCATCTCTGCACTGCCAGACCCCAGGGTGGTTCAATGCTATTTTCTTTATATCTTATTCATTAATCTTCCAACTTACTATATATATATATATATTATATAGTTGCTGTAACATTGGCATTGGTTTATCTATTTGTAAATGCAAATACATATTTGCATAACTAGACCATTAAATTACCTATATTAGATTATGCATATAGAAATATTTCCATAGCTATAAACAGTGTCAATACATCTTTGGAGATGCACCATTCACTCCTCAAATGCTATTTTATTGATTTTTTTCTCTCTCCTCCCACTCTTTCTCTCTCTCTTTCTCTCTTACAACCCTTTCATCTTCTCCCTCCCTCAACAACTTGGAACCTTCACCTTCAACTTCATCTTCATTTTATTATTATAATATATTATATTTTTTTTTATCATTTCATCATATTTTTAATATAATATATAAAAAAAATTATATTTTTTTATTATTATATTTGTATTATTAATGCCAAATGTATGTAGTGAGTGCTAATTGTAAAACAATATATAAAAAAAGAATAATAATATTTTATTATTATTTTGACTCAAAGAGCATAATCCAATGTTAGAGTTTTTCTTGAATGGCAAAGACAATCTCCCAAACATGTGATTTTGCATTTGCATTTAGAAAAACCAATGCTAAGAGTATCCTCATTGGATTATGCAAATGCAAAATCATAATTTCCATAATATCTCATGATTTTGCATTTGACTATTCCATTCAAAATCTATTTCCACATTGTATTATCTATCTATTAGTCAAAATAATAATAAAATATTAATAATTTAATAATACTTTTTCTAATTTATTTTTTTTAATATTTACAATTATACCAAAAGAAGATAGAGACAAAAGAAGATAGAGACAACTTGTAAAAATCTTAATTATAATTAACATATAATTGGTAGATATAAACGGTAAAAATCCTAATTAATAAGTAAAAGATGCATGAGGGAGGTAACCCATTTTAATTGGGTATTTCTATTTCATTTTTTTTACAACTTGTATAACTCATTTTAATTGGGTATTTCTATTTCATTTTTTTTTACAACTTGTATAACCCATTTTAATTGGGTAATGGGTATTTCAATTTTTTTTACAACTTTTATAACCCATTTTAATTTGTAATTGGGTATTTCAGATTTTTTACAACTTGTATAAACTATCTTAATTGAGTATTTCTATTTCTTTTTTTTTACAACTTGTATAACCCATTTTAATTGGGTAATGGGTATTTCATTTTTTTTACAACTTGTAGCCTTGTATTACCCATTTTAATTGGGTATTTCATTGGGTTTTTTTTTTTTTTTAATTTTTATGTTTGATATTTGATCATTGATGTTTCATCTTCCAATTTCCAATATATATGTTAATGCTTGGATGCAATTGTTTGGCATGTTGCTATATTTACTTTAATTTCAGATTTCTTGTTTGGTTGTTCATGGATATACTAGCAAATTCTAGTGCAAGCTCTCATTTCCATGTCCAGGGTACCCATACCCCTACTCTTACTTCTACTCATACCCCTATCCCTGGCCCAACACCTACCCCTACGGCACATTGCCCTGCCCCTAAACCCAACAAGAAACCTGCTTCTATAGTTTGGGTTCTTTTCACCAAATTAGAGGGTGATGACCCCAATAACCCCAAGCCAAGTATAACTATTGTGGAAAAATCTATGGATGCCACTATAGGAAACATGGCACCTTACAATTAAAGGTGCACTTAGAAGACCAATGTAAAAAAAGTTCAATATTACGATCATTACAAGAGAAAAACCAATCTAGGCTAAAAATTGGACTTCAAAAAATGATGGATGGGACTAGTGGGGGTGCAACTTTGAAGGGGTATACTAAATATGATCCCGATGAGTGTAGAAGACACTTAGCTCGTATGGTCATCATGGACGAGCTACTTTTTCAAATTGTTGATGAGAAAGGGTTCCAAGCGTTTGCACGTTACTTGGAACCAATGTTTAATATTCTTTCTAGTCACACGGTGGCAAAGGATATAAAAAAACATTTTTGGTCTGAAAAAGAGAAGTTGAGGGGTGAATTGGCCGGTCAATTTGTTTGTCTTACCACTGATACTTGGACATTAATCCAAAATTTTAATTATATGTCCTTAACTGTGCATTTTATTGATTGTAATTAGAAATTGCATAAGAAAATTATAAAATTTTGTTAAATCATCGATCATAAGGGTGAGACAATTAGAAAGGCCTTAGAGGCAACAATAAAGGAGTGGGGGTTGACCCGAGTTCTTACAGTCACAGTTGATAATTCCTTGTCTAATGATATCGCATTGAGACATTTGAAGACTTATCTTAGAGAGGTAAATAAGACAATCTTGGGTGGTGAGTGTCTGCATGTGAGATGTGCGGCATATATTCTGAATCTTATTGTTACAGAATCTTATTGTTACTGATGATTTGAAGGATGTTCATGACTCGATTGCTCGAGTCAAGACTGCTGTGAGATGGGTGAGATCTTCTCATTCAAGGTTGGAGAAATTCAAGTTTGTTTCAAGGTTTGCAGGTTTAACATCTAAGAAGGGTCTTTGTACTGATATGTTTAAACGATGGAACTTAACATATTTGATGTTGGAGGTGGCCCAAGAATATAGGTTGGCATTTGCACTATTGGGTGATGAAGACATCCAATATGTTAAATATTTTTATGATCACAGGGGATTGGGGAAACCCATAGATGATAATTGAGAAATTGTATATATTTTTGTAGACTTTTGTAGACTTTTTTATGAGGTCACCACGACAATATCTGGAACTTTGTACATTACATTCCATCAATTCTGTCAACAAATATGTAAGGTAAAAGAAGAATTAGATGACATAGTCGCAGGTGGTCACTATAGGCTATGAGAGATGGCATTGCTTATGAGGTCAAAGTACGACAAGTATTGGGGGGATTTTACTAGGGCTGTTATATGTAGCTGTCGTCCTTGACCCGATACTTAAGGTGAATGGCATGGTATTTAGATTGGGCCTTGCGTACAAGCAAACATGGGCGGAGATTATTGCAGCAATGATTCAGGAAACCCTTTGTAGATTATTTGATGAGTTTACTGTCCTACGAGGTGGTAATATTGTGCACCTATACCTACCCCACACCAGTTCAAGAAGTCGATAGTGGGAAAAGACGTAGATTGGACTGGGTTAGAGGTTTGAGCAGACCCCCTTGATGCGGAGTTATGTAGAGGCTTAGTCAGAAATAGACGGATACTTAGCAGCAGAGGTAATACCATTTTGACGAGACTTCGATATATTAAGTTAGTGGAAGATAAATACCGTGAAGTATCTCATCCTTTGAGAGATAGCCTGCAGTCTTTTGGTCATCCCTGTTAGCACCATATCCTCGAGTTGGCCTTTAGCACTGGAGAGTGTGTATTGGATTCATTTTGGAGTTCATTAGCTCCTACCACTGTGGAGGCTTTGATTTGCACACAGAATTGGATCAAGGGAACTCCAATTCATGTTACGGCTACCTCCGATGCAGTAAGACTTTGTATTGGACCCACCATTGTCATGATTTGTATAATTTGTCATTTATTTGTTTTTTGCATTTATAATTTTATATCATATTTTAGTATCTAATTATTTTGCTTGTTTTTATTTTAGCTTTTATATTCTCAATATACAATTATACATATGCTCAATCCTAATGACCGATCTATGCTCATCTATCTCATCTTCATCTCAAATTCTAATTACACAATCTCAATCTCATCTTGGTTAATACTTTTAATATTTTGTATTTTAATTTTTTTAATTTTTGTTTCATTTTATAACTTTATAATTCTAATTTGTTTTATTTTTAACTTATTAATATTTTAGCCTTTGAGGTTTTATAACTTATTAACATTTATGATTTTGATTTCCAGTCTCGCAGCAGTCGACACAACTCACCACTCAGTGAATTCACCCTTATACAACGCCACACCACCATCCCAAATTGATCAAATTGAAAAGTTATGAGTTATAATTGTTAATTTACAATTAAGTGTAATGTTGTTACAATAGTTAATAATACAATTTGTAATATTTAATATTTTTAGAGGAGTTTGTAATATTGTAATAGTTTAAGTTTATTAGTTCTCTTAGAGTCTTAATTTGTATAATTGTAAATTGTAATTTGTAATAGTTTAGTAATTAATAATTCTATCTATATATATGTATATAATATATATTTTTTCAATTTTTAAATATATTTAATTTTTTTAGTTAAATTTTGTGTCCAAAAACAAATTTTGTGTCCAAAAATAAATTTTGGGCCCAAAATCTATTTTTGGGCCATTTAGGACCCAGAAAAATGAGCTGGGCCGAAGGCCAAGTAAGGGGTAGGGGCGGATGGATGGGGGTTTACCCCCGCCCCCCGTCGAACGGACGAGGTACCCCACCCCCGCCCATGCGGGGGCGGGTAGCACCCCTATGTTTTACTATAACTAAAATTCATTTTTGTTTACATTTGCATAATCTAATGCATCACATTTTTATGTTCTATTAGCTAAATTTCTCACTTTATTTGAATTTGCATAATCCAATAAGAGTACTTTAAGAGCATTTGCAATGGTATAGCTAAGTCCAAAATTTGACTAAAAGTTGAGGTTTTGACTTTAACTAAAACCATTTGAGATGTTAATCCACATTGGACTATCCATCCAAAAGTTAAAATAATAATATAATATTATATATTTAATAATATATTTTAATTTTTTTTATATTTTAAAAATACACTCCATATATTAATTAATAATTTAATTTTTACTGAAAATTATTGTTTTCCAACTATTTTCTTCCTCAACTTAATTATCTAATAGTAGCTATTGGAAATAATTTTAGAATAAAATATTATTTTAGAGATGAATAGTGGCTGACAAAAATTGGAGAAATTGATAAATTTATTATAGCTCAAAAATGGAGAGTTGGACTTTTGACTACTCTAATGCAGACCATTTTTAAGCTACTTAGACAAAATTTGGCTAGACACTATTCATCCCCACCCACTCCTCATATATTCTCATTTATTTTTAATGCATCTCCATTATTAAAAAATAAAAAATCCGAGTGCCTCTCAAAAGAGAGAGAGAAATATAAAATGAGTCGTACAACAATTATTAAACATTTATTATTGTCCAAAAAATTTAAAATGACAACAACGAATATTGCAAAACCCGTCTCATATATCTATCTCTCACATTTGAGCCTTCAAATTTAGGGATGAACTTGTAGTTAGTAAGTTGAAGATGAAATACTTGTTAGAAAGAAGATTCACAGTATTAGTGTCCTCGGTACCTGAAAATAATGAGATTTCATTAAATTATGTAAGTACTGGAGAATTATGGGATATAAATAAAATTATTATCGATAATATATTTTTATTTAAAGTTACAATTGACATTACCAGAAGTAATGATGAAATTGAACCACAATCGTCACAGAATGTCGACGTAGAAATGATTGACTAAAATGAAAAAATGCAATTAATGCATAATTGAATTCACTTACAAAACGTGAAGTACTTGGACCTGTAATCCAAATGCCTAAAGGTGTTACACATGTTGGATATAAGTGGGTATTTGTAAGAAAACGTAATGAGAAAAATGAAATCGTGAGATATAAAACAAGACTTGTTGCACAAGGTTTCTCATAGAAACCTGGTATTGATTTTTAAGAAACATATTCTTCTGTAATGGATTTAATTACATTTAGATTTTTTATTACCTTGATAGTAATATAAAGTTTGGATATGCGTTTAATGGATATAGTTACTACATATTTATATGGATCACTATATAATGATATATACATGAAGATCCCTGAAGGATATAAACTGACCAAAGTATATAATTCAAAATTCAGAAGTATATATTCTATTAAGTTACAAAAATCATTATATAGTTTAAAACAATCCGGACGCATGTGGTCCAATCATCTTAGTGAATATCTATTGAAAAAAGGATTTGAAAATAATCTAATTTGTCCTTGTATTTTTATTAAGAAGTCAGTCTGAATTCACAATTATTGCAGTATATATAGATGATTTAAATCTCATGGGGACTCCAGAAGAGCTCACGAAAACTACAACTTATTTAAAAAATGAATTTGAAATGAAAGATTTTAGAAAAACCAGATTTTTTCTTAGTTTACGAATTGAATATTTTTCAAATGAAATTTTAGTTCATCAGTCTACATATACAGAAAAAGTCATAAAATACTTTTATATGGATAAAGCTCACACTTTGAGCACTCCGATAATTGTTCGATCACTTGATGTTGAGAATGACCATTTTCATTCTCTAGGAAAAAATGAAGAAATTTTTGGTCTTAGAGTACCATATCTTAGTACAATTGGTGCTTTAATGTATCTTACAAATTCTACAAGACATGATATTGCATTTTTAGTCAACTTACTAGCAATATATAGTTTTGTATCAACTCGAATACATTGGAATGGATTCAAACATGTTCTACATTACCTTCGTGATACGATCGACAAGAGATTATTTTATCCAAAAGAATCAAGCACACAATTAATTGGATATACACATGCAGGTTATCTATTTGATCTGCATAAAGGGTTTTCTCAAACAGAATACCTATTTATATATGGAGGTACAACTATTTCATGGAAGTCTGTTAAACAAACAATAGAATGTACTTCTTCCAATCGGGAAAGCAAGTCAAAATAGAAAAATTGACATTGGGGTTAGAGATAATCAGGCTCGAATTGATGACTTCCACCATGTCAAGGTGACACTCTACCGTTACTAAACAATTATTGCAATACATGAAGCAAGCCGTGAATACATTTGGCTAAGATCAGTAATTCAACATATTCAAGAAAAGTATGGTTTACCCACAATCAAAGGCGGCCCAACAATATTATACGAACATAATGTGACATGTATTATGCAAATAAGAAGCGGCTACGTCAAAGGTAATAGGACCAACCATATTTCACCAAAATTTTTTTATATACACGAGTTTCAAAAGGTGGTGACATTAATGTCAAGAAAATACAGTCAAGTGATAATTTGACAGACTTATTCACTAAAACTTTACCAACTGCAACATTCAAAAAGTTGGTACACAATATTGGAATGTGACGGCGCAAGGATATTTCATCATGAACAATTGAAAATTTGTATACCTACGAGGGGAAGTCAATTATGATTTGGATTATACTATTTTTCCTTTGCTAAGGTTTTTCTTATAAGGTTTTAATGAGACAATCTTAAAACATTCAAAGACACATTAAAATTTTGTATTCTTTTTTCTTTCGCCACAAGTTTTTTCCACTAGATTTTCTTTGGCAAGATTTTAACGAGACATATTTTTTGTGTATGGTCATTCAATAGAAAGTGTTGTAAATACATGAAATGTATTTGATGGATGATCATTAGAATTCTCTCATATTCATGTATCCCTATTTCTCATATTTATGTATCCCTTTGATTCATATATTATTATTTTCTAAATTTATATACTCATTTAATATCATATATCCTCCATATCTATAAGAAAATAATAAATAGTATTGAGTACTTTTTCATATCTAGGAGGAAGTGTCATTTTGTTCCATCGCTTTATCTAAGTAATAAAGCATCGCTAACTTCATCACGTTGCTATATGTACATACATATCAAAGTCTTATTCAAAGTAGCCAAAACGTGACTTCTGCTCAACAATGTCCACTTCATAGGAAAACTACATGCATATATAGATGAGAACAAATCCCCTTTTCCAAATATGTCAATAGTTTCTGCTGGCGTTTGCGTGCCGAAAGGTTTAAAATTTTCTTTTGGTCTCTTCTCAATCATCCTCTGTATATCCATCATCTCTTATTTTAAATCTTAAACTTTGAATAAAAAAATTTTTATATAACCAATCTCACGGAGGATTTTTCAGGCGTTGCGATTTTTTTTTTTTTTTTTTTTCTGTAAAGTTTTATATTTTTTAAAATCTCATTAATATATAATAACATAGGAAAGGAGACTGAAAAAGTAGAATCTAAAGAGATTTTTTCTTAAACATCAACTAGCATACAAATATTTTTTAATCTTAAATATTTAATTTTTTAATCTAATTATTTCTTAATTTAAAATAAAATCATCCCATCTTCCAAACACACTCGAAGTCGTCTCTGGAGACTTACCCGGACGACCTGGCACGACTTTGTAGCAATCTTGACCGGTGTAAAGGAGAAGGGGTCCCTCCATCTTTCATTGTTGGACCCCAGGAAGAACATGGGTTTCATTACTAATTTATCCTCTTATTATATAGTTTTTTTTTTAAATTAATAATATCTTCGTAATTGTCACCAAAATATCAATATAAAATTTATTTTCAGGTTGATAATTGACACATTAATTAATATTGATGTGTGTATATATTTATATGTAATACATGTGTGTTGAGATTGAATTTGAATTTTTAATATAATTTAAGTGACGTTGTGTGTCTATTAATGATACTCAATTTCACATAAAATATTCACCAAGATTTTTATTTTTTTATTTTTCTAATAATACATTTTGTAATAAAATTAAAACGCTAAAACTAACTAATTGAGGTTTATAACTTTATTGGACCATTGGTTCCAAAAACAAGAGAATTACAGAGTACTAGGGTAGTTTGGTAATTGGGGTCATAAACTTTTGCTCCGCGCTTTCCTGGAAAGAAGTTAGAACGAATGAATACTTTTGGACCATTGGTAATTCAAGCAAAGACAAAGGGTAGTCTGATAATTTCGCGTCAATTCATCCCTGCTATAAGATGAGCATCGATCCACAGACTCTGACCACTCATTCTTGGTGTAGAAGAAAAACAAGATCATGGACAGAGAACAGCACGAGCTTCAATTTCTGGGGTTCTTTGGCATCTTCAAAGAATCCTTCAAAATCATATTTTCATGGAGAAAGATCTTCAGCAAAATCACCCTAGTTCTGATCGTCCCACTCTCCTTTATCTTCCTTGCTCAAATCAAAATCTCATACCTCCTCTTTTCCGATATTGTAGACGAGAGGTACAGCTTGGAAAACACCCCAGAGAATTCTTACGAGCATGATAAGCGCTCTCGTATCATCTCCTCTGATTGGACTTATTTCTGGCTCTTCAGAGCAGCCTGCTTCATCTTCCTTGTTATCCTCTCCCTCCTTTCAACCGCCGCAATCGTCTATACCATCGCATGCATATTCACAGGCAAAGAAACTACCTTCAAGAAGGTCATGCGTATTGTCCC
The DNA here is from genome assembly GCF_001411555.2 of Juglans regia. Classification (NCBI taxonomy): domain Eukaryota; kingdom Viridiplantae; phylum Streptophyta; class Magnoliopsida; order Fagales; family Juglandaceae; genus Juglans; species Juglans regia. Next base: position 11,646,660 of record NC_049901.1, on the reverse strand, counting down.
AAAGGTTTGGAAAAGGCTTCTGGTCACTTTCATATGGTGTTTTCTTTTTTTTATAGTGTACCACATTGTTGCAGCAGTATTCTTCATCTTGTGGGTGGCTTTTATTGGAGCTTCTGCAGTTGGAATTGTGATCGTAATAGTTCTTTTGATCTTTTACTTGATTGGGTTCGTGTATATAAGCATCGTTTGGGATTTGGCGAGCGTGGTATCCGTGTTGGAGGATGTGTATGGACTTAAAGCCATGATTAAGAGCAAAGCCTTAATAAAGGGAAAGATGGGAATTGCAGTTGCCTTCTTTATCCTGATTTCTGTTTGCCTTGCTGCAATTGAACTGATATTTGAGTTTTTTGTTGTGCTGGAAATGGTACCCAATATAGCAATTAGCATTATGGTTGGGATTCTTAGCTTCATTTTTCTGGTCATGGTGAGTCTCTTTGGTTTCGTTGTCCAAACTGTTGTCTACTTGGTCTGCAAATCGTATCACCATGAAGACATCGACAAGTCCTCCTTAGCGGATCATCTTGAGGGTTATCTAGGGGAGTATGTTCGTCTAAGGGCACCCAAGGATAATTTCCAACTTGGGGAGGTTCAAGTTTAGCTAAACCTGTTCTAGTATTGTACTTTCGAACTGTATGAGTTCCTCACTTGCTCTCATATATATGTTTCTGGCTTAAATTGTAATGAATACATGAAGCTGTACCAAGTTTTTTATTGGGAAGATATTGTTACATATGATGACGTTCTGTTACTTTATTTATATTCTGAATATTAATTTTCTAGCTTAAGGGCTTATCTTGGTGATAGCATCAGCTTCATGTCGTTAAACATGAGCTGAAATTCTTGCCACAATGCCACAACATGACTGGCAATAGCCAATAATGGATGATTGAACGAGCTTGAAGAATTTGTAATATGTAATTATTTGTTTTAGTAACAAAGGAAAAAGAAAATCTACCCCTATACAAAGCTCATTTACATCTTAGGTAGGCAAAACCAACCCTTTCCAACCTTAAAAATCCTATCACCACTTTAAACATGTTGTGCATCTGCTACAAGTAAAGAACCCCTAGCACACTTGTTTGAATGCTGGTTTTGCCTATCTAACATGTGTGTGGTAAATGTGGATGGCAAGGCTTAGCTAATTGATTGAATGGAATGCTGCCTGTGTTATTGGGTCGATTTCAGTCTTCAGAGATGGCTCATCTATGGTTCTTTCGTGTGTAGATATGGGTGCAAATACACGTTTCAATCTCCTCGAGCCATTGAAACGGCATTTTTTAAAAAGTCAAAATAAATAGGAATAAATGAGTTTACTACTGCTGAAACATTTGAGATTTGAAATTTGAGATTTTGAATGATTAATTGAATTTGAAAAGAATGGTTACTGGTTAGAGCTCACAGGCCTAGTTTGGTACTTTAGAACTTGAAGTGTTGTTCATTTATTGGGATGAGTATAATGGCCAGAATGAGAACGAAGAACATCAATATTAAAAATGAACCTTTTAATATTAGACCACTTCAAGTTGAAACGTTTTCATTTTAAAAAGGAAAAGTCTTCTTGCAATTGATTTCATGCATCAAATTCTGCACCAATATTAAATATAAGACATTCATTTAATGAAATAATATAAATTAAAGATAAAAATAATTTTCGTGAGATAGAAGACTTTGTTCTTTTTTCAAAAAAAATTTTCTTTTATTTTTTTATAATAAAAAAAAATTATGTGAATATTAATATACAATTTGATACGCCAAACTACTTGTATTTAACAAATTCCTTTTAAAAATGAACATCAAAGTTCTCATATTAGACCATTCAAGTAACCTTTTAATATGTTCCTTTTAATATGAGAACTTGAACTGGTGTCCGTGATCATTTTAAATATTACACAATTTCAAAAACGTTCAGATGCACGGAAAACGGGGTAAGCCAACCAAGTTTTCATTCTCACATATAACAAATTACACATTTTTTTATTTTTTTAAATTTATTAAATTATTTTACTCTTCATCTACATCTACATATGATAACAGAATTTTTCTAGCCGAGAAAGTGAAACAGACGTGCTGCTACTCTAGTTCTATAGGCGTTCACTTTCACTTTCACTTCACCGTCGCTCTTTTGAGCAGTCTCAAGTGTCTTGACTCTTTACCACTCGAGAGACCTTTAACTTGAAGCCTCGACTGGAATATCTTCCTTTTTCTTTTTCTGGGTTTAAGTTTTGTATCTTTTGTGTTTCCTTTTCTGGGTTTGGATAGGGTACACTGTTTCTGGTGTGGTATCGGTGGAAATCCTGTTCTCTCTGTTGGGTTAGGCTTTTCTTGAGAGTGAACCTGGAGGGTTCATCTTCAATCCATTACTTGTTCAAGTTGTCGATGATTGAGGATTTTAGGATTGCTTGATATTCCCCCTCGACGCCCTGTTAAGAGTTTCGTTGCAAGTGACCACGCCCCCAGCTCCCAGCTTCAAACTCTTTGAAACCAAAATCCGCCATGGAAAGCACTTCTGACAGTCACCTCGTTGAGACTCGGAGGGTCGTCGAGGGACTCGTCAGCCGGATGGATGAGCGGTCGGTGATTGAGCTACGGTTACAAAGCCAACCCAGCAGGGGAGAGGCTTGCATCTTCCGGAGTGATCGCGTCGCGAAGGGCCTGTGGCCCTGTCCTCGGATTGTCTCCATCGGGCCCTTGAGTGACTGCCTAATCAAGACGGAGGAGCAAAAATGGAGGTACCTCACTTCCTCGTTGAGCGATAATAAATATATAGCCTTAGAGGACATTGTCACCAGCATACGCCCACTTGAAACGAAAGCCAGAAAGTGTTATGAATCTGATGACTGGGAACACGACATGGAATCCGTTGATTTCCTCCAAGGTTTGGTTCTTGACGGTTGTTTTATAATAGAATTGTTTCTCAGGGTTAATTCTTTGAAACAGTTCGAAGCCGACGACCCTCTTTCCAGGATGTTATGGACATCTCCAGATCTCTACGGGGATCTTCTTCTGCTCCACAATCAGATCCCCTTCTTCGTTCTGGAGAAGTTGTACGACACTTCCGTTTACAGCAAGTACCGCGAGCCGTTGCCCTTTCTCGCTATGCGATTCTTCAACAAGGTGTTGCGCCGGCCTCAGAAGGTTATAGATAGATATCGCAATTTCAAAGATAGCTGTTTGCATTTGCTGGACTTGGTTCGGTCAAGTTTTATCCCACCCGAACAAGAGCAGCCACGGAAGAAGGGCAGCGGACGGGACCTCCGTATTATTCCCTGCATCTCGAAGCTCGTCCGTTCGGGAATTAAGGTCAATCCGGTCAAAGAGGACAGCTTCTTATCGGTGAGATTCAAGCGCGGAGTGATTGAGATGCCCGACATAAGCGTCGACGATTTCATGATCAGTTTGTTGATTAACTGCGTCGTTTTCGAGGAGGAACGCAACAACACCACCAAGCACTTCATGTCGTACGCTCATTTCTTGAATTGCCTTGTGAACAGTGACAAGGACGTCGAGTACCTTAGCGAACGCAGAGTACTCGACAATTACGTTGGGTCCGACGGCGATCTTGAGAAATACGTCAGCCACTTGGGCAGGGCCTTGTTGTTTGGTTTTGATCAGTTTTATCTGTCCAATTTGTTCAATGGCGTGGAGGACTATTATAGGAAGGACTTCAATTGGCAGTGGGCGAGCTTCAAGAGTACGTATTTTAACACGCCATGGACGTTCATCTCAGCAATGGCTGGCTTTGTGCTCCTAGTGCTCACGTTTTTGCAGACCTTCTACACCATCTATGCCTATGTGCATCCTAAAACCTAAACTCTCCCCTTCGCTCCACCTCCCACTGCACTCGGTACAAGTTCTTGTAGTGATCTGTTAGGCAAATTTCAACTTGTTGTAAACAGGCCGCCATTGCCAAGGGGTTAGCTCAGCGCACGCAGGGCAAACATGAAGTGAAACTGGATATGCTGCAAGAAGATGCCAAATTCGTGGATGCATATGCTATTTGTGTTTTGATTTTCTCTACAAATTCTCGTCATTGTTAGTCTTTTTATTTCCAAAATCTTCTTGTCAGTGCACTTTGATCTTAGATCTTGGTGAGTGGTGTGTGATTAGTGGATCTATTATATGTTGACTTTTTAAACGAGCCATAGATGAATTTATTTATTTGGACTCTAGATCCATGGACTGTTTAATTTTAGATCCGAGAAAAGGAAGAAGACCCTTTTTTAATTTTTCGAAAAAACCTTCACTTGTTATTTTATTTTAATTCTAAAATCTTACTGATGTAGTTTTCACTATCATTCCTCATTCGAAATTGTAGAAGTTATGACAAGTCAAAAGGCTGACCATGGTGAAACGCAAGAAGCCGGATCCCCCAATGGTCAAAGAGGTCCCGAAGAGTCCTGAGCGCTTAGCGGAGCCATCTTTGGAAGAAAGGCTAGAAGCGGCTGACCAATTCATCTGTGAAGTGCTTAAGTTGTTTGAGGACCTGCAGAAAATTATCAATCAGGACAAGGCAAAATAGAGAAGGCCTTATATAATTTTTTTTTTAGAAGAAACATGGAAATTTCTTAAGAAGGAAAAGGGCTATAGATTTTTTTGCCCTCTTGTATTTTGGATGTTTAAATAATGAAGTTGTTTTGGGATATTTAATGGTACCATGAAATGATTTTGGTAAGTTGCTCTCAATCTTACTTAGAATCATATCAATTTTTCGATAATATTACCTTGTATATATAGAAGATAATGTATATCACTTGAGATTGTATTTTTCGATTTTTCATTGGCTTATATCATCTACATAATGAATACACAATATATTGATTTGGTGTGCAAGCCAAAACCATTTATTTGCAATTTTGTTCACTTCGAAGTATGCAAGTTTCGTGCCAAATTAAAGATTTCTGAATGCATCCTTTTATTTTGTGCAAAATCGAAGATCAAGGTTCTATATGATGAGTATGAAGGGGCTTATGAGCAGAAACTCATGTCACAACTTAAGATCGAAAAATTATGGAGGAGGTTGAAAAATGTTACATATATGTTACATGGACGTTGATGGTTATGGAATGTCAATGTTTGGCCAAACATATTCGATTTACTTGCTATCTTTGGTTACTCAAATTTCAGAGCTACCTCGTTTATTTGTCCTTTGTTTGTTTGTTGATTTGGTGCAATTACAAGATTCAATGTAGCTTCCCCTATACCCGCAAAATCCGATTTTGATAAAGAAACTAGAATTGCTACATACAACCGCGGTGGGAAACTGCGGTGTAATCGACTGAAGTGGTATTTTACCACGTCGGATGATTTAAAAAAAAAAAAACCTGGACGAAACATAGAGAAGAGCAAGTAGCCCAGTTAATGCAAACTGTGAGGTTGAGTGTTCTCGGTGAGTCTTCCATGGCTAAAGCAGTTGTGATTTTCTCTTCAACAATGTATCAAACACTTTGCTAGCATTCTTAGCCTCCATTGCAGCAGCTCTTCTGCATTTATACCGTTTCTTCCTTGATGCAACCAAACCAACAAGAAGTTTTTAATATGCCAAATACAAGAAAATGAGTGAATTGTAGCTTGTTATGTACTATATCTTCAATTCCCACACTTTTTGTCTATTTTTATTAAATTTCTACTAATTTTCTCCATCTCTACGCTCTACAGGGTATCTCCATCGTCACCCGAAATATTAAAACGAGAAACTCATTCTCTACGCTTTAGTTCCGTTTAAGAAGGATCCAACGTTATCTTCCTCACCTGCAAGCATATTTGCCCGATCTGCTACCTACAGCGTTATCTTCCTCACCACAGGTCTTCTATTCCTCTTGTTTGGAATCTTCTATAAGGGGTGTCCATAACATAGTGGGAGTAAAACAATGAGTTGTATTACCATTTCCAAGAACCTCAGTTGTATTACCAGAGGAGAGAAATGTAGAGGGAGAATGAGAGGAAGAAGAGAGAAGACAGTAGAAAAAAAGAGAGAGAGGGGACGAAATGAAGGAAAGAAATATAGAAAAAACAAAATTCATCAATAGTAGTGCCCGGTTGCGTGAAGGTTTCCCAGCCCGGTTGCATGTAGAGTTTCTATAAACAAAAATGATAAATTTCTTATTAGTTTATAATTATTTTATAATTTTATTTAGAATAAAGGATAGTTATGTAAAATTAAAAACTATTTTTTTTTAATGAAGTAGCATATTTATATTGATTAATTTAAAATGAATTGTAGTTTTGTAGTATAGTTGTAAAAAATTGTATATTTATTTTGATAAAAAGATTAAAAAAAAAAGAAAATAGCAGTCAATAAAGGAAAAATAGGCAAAAAAAAAAAAAAGTTCCGACTTGACTTCGGAGTTGAGAGAAGACCCGGAAATTCTTATTTAATTCCGCTTCTACCCCCGCTTTTCTTGGTTTTCTACCGGCCGTTTCATCTCTCGCAATATTTTTTTTTGATATCTGCTCTCTCGATCAATCACTCTTTTCTTCGAACCAACACCCCCTTACGATTTCCTCACATTTCAGGTATTAGAGTTACCTGCATATGTGGATATAGGCATTTGTGCATGCGATCTTCCTTTTCCAAAAAGGTGTACTGCTACGTTGAATTATTGAAGATTTTATATACAAGTTTGCAACCCATCCTTTCAATTGATTGATGCAAATTCTTATATTTGATTTTAGGTCTCATGCTTTGACGTGTGTATGTGAAATCTGAATTTCGTTTTATCTCTCTTTTGAGCAATATCTCTGCCTTCTTGAGTTGAAAGACGTATTTGAATCCCATTTAATGTCTTAACTCAGCCATGATTTTCCTGTGTTGTGAGTTCAATATTTTTTTTATTTGAATTTTTCTCGACTCGGTCTCTTTCTCTCTTCCCTTTTCCGGTTTAAATTTTGTGTCTTTTGTGTTTCATCTCTAGCGGGGATAGATATGGTTTTGATGCTATTTTTGTTCCCAGATTTCGATTAGGTACACGATTGCTGGTTGTGGTTTTGGTGGAAATCCGGTTCTATCTATTGGGTTGGGCATTGTTTAAGAGTAAACTTCCATGGGTTCATCTTTGAATCAGCCTGAGTTTGATTACTTGTTCAAGTTGTTGATGATTGGGGACTCTGGGGTTGGAAAGAGTAGTCTGCTTTTGAGTTTTACATCCGATACCTTTGAAGATATGTCTCCCACAATTGGTGAGTCGTTTCAGTCAAAACTTCATATTAGGTGTTGGATTTTGATATTTTTGACATTAAAGCTTATTTATGGAATAAGGAAATGTGTATTTGAAGTGTAATGGAACAATGGGTCAGCATTGCTTTTTTGCTTCAATATTGATGCGGAGAAACTGGAAATAGTATAATTTTGTTTTGGCTCAGTGTAAGGAAATGATAGCTTAGCTGGAATAAGGTGCCACCAAAGTGATAATTTTTACTTTATTTGGCATGATTTTATTTTGCTCAGTGAAATGTGAATGCGTGATAGAAAATTTGCTTTTCTTATCTATTGGAAATCAAATGTACATACGATGGTTGATGGAAAAAGATTCAGTCATCGTTGCCCATTTTATTTTGTTTCTCAGGTCATGGCTAATATTCTCTGCTTGTGGAGAACAATAACATAATTATTACATCACGTTTTATAATGACCCCAAACTCATTAATATAAAATCCACTTATTTTGCTGGTCACTTTTCCTTTATGTCTCTATATACATCTCTTCTTTATTTTCTTATTCAGGTGTTGATTTCAAGGTGAAATACGTTGATGTTGGTGGCAAAAAGCTGAAGCTTGCCATCTGGGATACAGGTAACTTCAAAATGTGTTCATGCGAATGGCCATTTATCTATTTATTGTCCAAAATCTATGGTTTTGATACACAGATACAGGTCTTTATCCATTCAAATGTGCATATGGTTGAGCACTTGTGTTTTCATTTTAGACAAATTGTGTCAAGCTCTATTCTGGAAGTCACTACTAGTATAGCTATATTAAGAATGTTTTAAAATGCATTCACCAAATGGCTAATTTGCTATTATGTGAATCCAGAATGAAATAAAAATAAATGGTAGGCTCTTTCTTTATTTTTGACATTGAAGTTGCTGATCAAAAAATGTATTATAATGAAGTTGGCGGAGGGAGCTCATCTGATGGTATAATTTTAGATTCCTTCACATTTATATATCCAAATATTTGTAGACTGGAATTAGCATATGCATGCACAAGTCCATTGAGCCTGACATAAAGTTTTATAGAGCTACAGAAGATGAAAGAAGTTGTGGGTTATTATTACATCCCCCTCTTGCATCATTTTGCTTGTGCTTCTGATCAGAGTATTGATGCCTGGCCTTGAGTATCAGAATTATATAATTGCATTGTTTACATCACTGTTATTAGAACTAATCTTATAGTTTCTAATAAGACAACTTATCTGATCAATTAGGTAGGATGCATTATTCTTATCTTTTGTTCTTGTTTTTCCTTATACTAGACCTTCGGGAAAGAATTTGGTTTATCACTTTCTCATAAGGGGAGAAGAATGGGTTTGACCAAATGTAACTGATGTAATTGTTTAATTACCCAGCTGGGCAGGAGAGATTCAGAACGTTGACAAGTTCATACTACCGAGGTGCACAAGGGGTCATTATGGGTAAGTATCATTTTCCCCATAAGTTCTATGTTATTTTCTTTCCTAAAAATGTTTTGTGTTGGCTTTATATGGAGAACTTTCTGGCTAGTGCCTCTTCACAAGTTTGTTAACAGGATATTGCTTCTAAAGCTCGAAAGTTGCATTGTAGTGTCTTCCTATAAAATGTGTATGTGAAAGAATACTAGAAACTAAAATGCCAATACTTGTTAGAATGTAGTAGGTGTTTTCTTTTGTATACTCCCAATGCACTTGGGCAACGCCTATTACATTCTCATTAATAAAGTTATTTCCCATAAAAAAATGCCAATACTTGTTTGATGCGTCCTTGTGTTCCAATGCAATGGACTCAAAGAAAGTCTAGCCCTAGGGACCAAAAATTTAAAGCAGCAACAACATATTATAATTGTAAGATGTGTTCCAATGCAATGGCCTAGAAACTCTTTATTCGTGTCATGGATGCTTTGAGTAGAATGATTGAAGCAGCTGTGAATGGGAGTTTCTTGTTGGGTTTTTTGGTGAATGATGACTCTCTTGGTAGCCTAAAGGTCTCACATCTCCTTTTTGCTGATGATTCCCTAATTTTCAGTGAGCCTAATCAAGATCATATTCTATCTTTGAGAGCCCTTTTGTGGGTTGCAAGATCTCATTCCTCTGAGATATCTAGGCATTCCCTTGGGAGCTCCTTATAAATCTTTGTCGATTTGGGATGGAGCGATCGACAAAATTGAGAGGAGGTTGGCTGGATGGAAAATGATTTATTTATCTAAAGGGGGAAGAATTACTCTGATCAAAAGTATGCTGTTTAATCTTCCAACATATTTCTATCCCCTTTTCCTTTGTTCGTTGGGGTGGCTAGTAGAATTGAGAGAATCTTCCTTTATTTTTTGTGGGGGCGGTATTGGGGAAGAAAGAAAGTTCCATTTGGTAAGTTGGGATAAAGTTTGTTCATCGGTTTCTTGTGGAGGTTTGGGGATTCACAATTTGAGGCTTTTCAAGAAAGCTCTTCTTGGGAAATGACTTTTTAGGTATCATTTAGAGAGGGATGCATTGTGGAGGAATATTATTGTGTTAAACATGGAAGGGCTTGGGGGAGTTTGATGTGGAGCCTATGGCTGGAAAGGAATAGGCGGTGTTTTGATGATAGAGAACGTTTGTTGGGAGAATTCAGAGAGTTTTTCTTCCATCAAAAATCAATGGCCGAGATATCGTTTGGGTTGTCATCTTTTTTCATTGGCGATTCGATTGTTGCTCGTCCACATTTGTTACTTTCATTGTTTCTTATTGATCAAAAAAAGTTTTTCTTCCATACTTTATGTCTTTGGGCGAATGTTCTTGTATTGAATGGGAATAATCTTCACGATTTTCTTATAGCTTTTTCTAGCTCCTAGTTCCTAGCTTGTATTTAGGCGTTTCCACTTGTATACTTCTTGTGTACTTGGGCTATGCCTATTTACTTGTCCTAATAAAACTTCTTATTACTTATTGAAAAAAAAAAAGCTACTCATTTTTTTAGATATATACTCACCTTTCCATGTCTCAAAGAACAAGGTTGCATTGGTATTGGATTAACTGCATTGACAACCAGTGTTTGTCACATAGGCAGAAAGTTGTAATCGATGTGATAGTTCTCGCTTACCTTTTTTTATATAGTCTATAGTGTAAAGGCATTGCCAGCTACGTAAACATCACTGTGGTGTTTGTGCAGGGGAATATAGTGGATTTCATCCAATCTATTTAAAATTTATGCTGAAGCAAGGGTGGTTATTCAAATTGAGCTTTAAGTTATATTTATGAATCATACTGGCTGATCATTTCACGAATAATGGCTATCTCTAGTTCTGCACCCTTATTTTATACTGATGGCCATATTGGGGAATGGATTAGGAATTTTTTTTTTTTATTATTAAAGAGTTAGGGCCACCTGTCCACTAGTGACTCCTCCCCAATTTTATTAATAACCCTCACTTATGGCGGAGGAAAACCGTGGTTACAAAACAAGCATCCGTGGTACAAACAAAACCCAGAATACGGGAAAAAAATCAAGCCAGAAAAAACTAACAAAACCAAGGAAACAAACAAAAAAGATAACAAAAGACACCCGAAACTAACTAAAACGCAAAGACAGTAACCCGGAGTAGTCCATGCGGATAAGACCACGCAACTCACGGGGGGTCTCCAGTAGTTGAGAGACAGCTAAATCTTTACCAGAAGCCCCATGTTTGGCTAACCAATTTGCAACTTTATTTCCCTCACGAAAAACATGATGGAGCGAGCATGTCATGGAGGTCATAATGTCCATAATTTCCTCCCAGAAATCCTCTAGGTACCACATCCTACATCTATTGTTCCTCCACCAGGAAATAACAGTCATAGAGTCAAGTTCGATATGCACATAATTTAGAGATAAGGATTTACAAACCTGGAGTCCATGAAGAAGAGCTAAAAGTTCTGCCCGATTATTAGAATTTGTACCAATGAAGGAGGAAAAAGCATGACTTAGCTTTCTATGATTATTTCTAATGATCCCACCTATACCTGAGGCACCTGGGTTACCCAAACTACTGCCATCTGTGTTAAGCTTGACCCATCCCGCCGAAGGACGTTGCCAAGTAATAATTTTGCAACGCCGAATTGGGGTAAAAACTGGTTGGACATGCAAACTTTCCAATACCTGCAAATCAAAACTAGAAATGTGAGAACTAGCATGCATATCACGACAAATAAGGCTAATCCACCAACGAACAGAGTGGATAATGTCAGAGACAGGTTCAAAGCGACCCTCCATACGCGCCAAACAACGCCTCCGCCAAATTTTCCAAGTGATAATCACCGGGAGAATTCCCACAATAATGCCAACTTGAGACGCTAGAGTCGCGTGGCGAAACCACATCTTCATTGTGTCTTTCCAATTACGGCCTACCTGGATCCCAAGATAAGCCCCAAAATAGCGCCAAGTATTATTAGCAATATCACCTGCAAAAAGAACATAATTTTGGTCCTTAAAGTGACCATTAGCACAACAATCACAACGAGAGGTAATAGAGATGCCAATACGTCGAAGATGATGATCGACACTAAGGGCCATATACCAAGCTTTCCACATAAGATAAGACATTTTAAGAGAGAGACTCTTATGCCAAATCCAAGAGTGCCCCTCAATAGTATCACCTCTAATACGGACACAATCCCAAGCCGACTTAGTGGAAAACAAACCATTATCATTTTTGGTCCAAATCAGAACATCCAAACCTGGTTTAGCCTTGCAAATATCCTCTAAAATACCATCAAATTGATCCGGCCCCACTAACTGACGAATAAAATCCACATCCCAATCATTATTTAATTTGCAGTCCTTCACTTGAAGGTTGGGATGCCCCACTATATTCATATCATTACTTAAAGGACCTCTGTCTCTCCATTTATCATACCAGAAAAAAACCTTACCATCCTTAAGACGCCATTTAGAATTTTCCGAGACCAAAGGGAGGGATTTAACAATCATCTTCCAGAACCTAGTACCCTTATTTGGATCAACCAGGGCCCAAGGTTTAATACCCACATACTTACTCTTAAAAAAATTAGCCCATAAAGAATTACCTTGACTAAGATTCCAAGCAAATCTGGCATGAAGGGCTTTCTGCATATCATCAAGGTTTCTAAGAGCCAAACCGCCTTCCTCCACGGGACGGCAGATAGAATTCCAGGCCACCCATTTTTTCTTACCTTTGCCATTCTCCTCCCCCCAAAAGAAAGTACTCATCATACGGTGAATGGTTTTAATAGCAGATTGAGGGACCTGAAGGACAGCAAAAAGGTGAAGAGCCATACTAGAAAGAACGTGACGAAGTAAGATAAGACGGCCACCCGTCGAAAGAAATCTCATCTTCCACCCCGAAATTTTCTTTTGAATATTAGCAAGCATATCTTCTAGATGCACCTGTTTGAGACGACCCAAAATAATAGGCACTCCAAGGTATTTTTAAAGGGAAAGATCCTTCTGAAAATCCAGTCTTCCGTAATAATAAGCTTTTACAAGTTAGTTTTTTTGAGAGAAAATGGCAGATTTAGAGTGATTGATACACTGACCCGACCAACTCTCATATTTATGAAGCACAGATAAAATCTCCCTTATGGCTTGAGAGCTACCATTAGAAAAAATCACTACATCATCAGTGTACATAAGATGAGAAATTATGGGAGTACCTCGGGCCTGGGAGAATTGACCAAATTTTTGAGCTTCCACACTTTGCTTGATCAATCTAGAGAGAATTTCTTGAAGAATAATAAAGAGGTAAGGGGAAAGGGGATCATCCTGACGTAAACCTCGGCCAGCTTGAAAGAAACCTTTAATAGTGCCATTCATCATAATAGAATACCAATGGGTCGAGATGCATGTTCTGATAAGATCACAAAAATTAGAGGAAAAACCAAAACAACGAAGAACCTCCAGAAGAAACAACCAATCCACACGATCATAGGCTTTAGTCATGTCCAATTTAATCATGATATTACCAAAATGGGCCTTTTTATTAATGGAGTGAATCATTTCTTGCGTAATACTAATATTTTCAAAGATACTTCTCCCTGGAATGAAAGCGCCTTGTTCCCACGAAATCATTCTTGAGAGGAGCCCTGTCAGACGATTAACAATGATTTTGGAGCATATTTTATAGAGCACCGAACAGAGGCTGATAGGCCTAAATTTATCAAAACCAGAAGGAGTATCAACCTTTGGAATTAAGACCAGAAAGGATGCAGTGAAAAATCTTGGGAGATGTTTAGAATTAAAAAAATGAGAAACGGCTTCCAAGACATCCTCTTTCACAATATCCCAACAACTTTTGAAAAAATCGGAGCTAAAACCATCATGCCCCGGGGAGCTGTTAGAAGGAATAGAAGACAGAGCAGAAAACACTTCATTCATAGAAGGCACCGCACACAACATCGAGTTGTCAGAATCAGAAATAATAGGAGAGATAAGAGTCGATAAATTAGGTAACAATTTGGTCTGCGTGCCCTGCAAAAAAGAAGAAAAGAAATCCACAGCTCCCTGATGAATACTCTCCGGCGAATTAAAAACCATGCCATTCGATGATCTCATGTACACCACTTTTTTACGCCGTTTATTAGCAAGGCAGGCATGAAAAAATTTTGTGTTACGGTCACCCTCCATATGCCATTTTAACTTAGACATTTGAGCCAATCTAGTATCTTCATGACGGAGCCAATTATCCAATTCTGCGGAGGCAACCATAAGATCCCGCTCCGTAGATTCATCCCAATTTTGCTGAAGTTTCTTTTCAAACTCCTCAATTTGCTGCTCAAGAGAATTAATATGCATCTTAGTATGACTGAAAATCTGTTTATTCCATTCACGCAAGGCGACCTTAGTGTTCTTCAATTTAAAAGCCAATTTTGTGAGCCCATGGCCATCAAAAGTAGCAGACCAAGCCTGCCGAACACATAACAAGAATTGAGGATGATCCATCCACATTTGTTGAAAGCGAAAAGGCGAAGGGCCATAAGAAGAAGGGTCCATCTTGAACTCAATAACCATGGGAGAATGATCAGAAGTGGTGCGTGGCAAGTAAGAACAAACAGCATTCGGAAAATAAGAGAGCAACGAGAAATCCATAAGAACACAATCTAGCTTCGCCCAAAACCGAGCAAGACCCGAACGCCCATTACACCAAGAAAAGTTTCTGCCTTTAGACTTCATCTCAACCAATCCACCTTGGTGGATCCAATCATTGAAGTCCGCCATCGCCGCATTTGATCTAGGAGATCCACCCCTTCTCTCCGAATTATTCTGAATAATATCAAAATCCCTAGCAAAGAGACGAGGCGCCGACCCCATAGCTTGAGAGCTAAGATCCTCCCACATAATTTTCCTATCATACATATTGCACTTAGCATAGATGATAGTACATAAAAACTGAAAAGACCCTGTGTTAACCCGAAGAGAGACAAACTGCAAGTTAGACCTCACCACTTGAATATCAAGAGAATTGGCCCAAAAAATCCAGATTTTACCGCCAACATCCACATTTGAAGTAAAGGAATCAAAATGTAGATAATGTTGCAACCGGATAGCTTTGTCCACGTTTTGAAAAGGTTCCAGAATCACAACCATTTGAGGCTTAAACTTGCAAACTAAATTCTTTAGTCTTTGACAAGAGGTACCAATGCCACGGACATTCCACACAATAATCGAATTATTCATAAAGATAAGGTAGAGGGACGGGTAATGACCCAAGTGGAGATTCTAACTTTTTCAAATTTTTTTTTTTTTGATATTGTTTCTTTACCTGTTTGCCTTCAGATTCCGAATGGTAATCCTTAAACTGAGGGAGCACTTCTGGAGGGATATCAGGGTCCGGCTCAGAAGTAATATCGTCAGGATAGTTGCCAAGATTTTCCTTGAGAATCTCGGTAGCTAAACAGTGTTCATTGTCCTCCATATCAATGATAGTAGAGTTCTCCACTATCAGAGGAGAGGGCGCTTCAACATTAAAAGAAAAGATGTTATTTTGGTTCAAAAGAGTACCTGCATCCTTACTTGGCGCTAGCACTCCTCCATCATCATGAGCATTGATCTCCATAGAAGTCCCCAGGCCAGAGTATGGTTCCAAATTGTTAACAAGCGGTTCCAGAATAGGACCAACTGGTTTCGGTAACTCACCAACTATTTTTTCGGACTCAGTCTCAGGAGGAATAGGCACGGGAATTATCGCACCACCCTGTTTATTATCAGACCTAGATCCACCAGGTTCATGATCCCCTTCTATACGTTCACGGTCTTGCTCCCCATGCTTAGCTTTTCCTGCATCCTCACTTGGCACAACGGGTTCATCGGACTCTGTTTCGGGAAGGATAAACAGAGGGTTGTTTATCGCGCCACCCTCTTTCTTATCAGAACTGGTTCCACCCGGTCGATGATCTCCTTTCTTATGGCCCCGGTTTTGTTCCTCATGCTTAGGTTTTCCTGCACGACAGGTCTTAGGGTTATGACCCTGCACTCTGCATTTTCCATAATACGCCGGCAACGTCTCATATATAACTTCTTGTTTCCTACTCGTAGCCAGACCAGGAGTACCAATCCAGAAATACGAGATCGGCTCCTTAACAGCATCCATCTCCAAACAACGCGTGGAGTTATCCCTGCGTATAAATCGACCAATCGGTGTAGTAAAAATCCGAAGGAAGGATTCTTGATAAAAGTTAGGAGGTAATCCGGGAAGTAAAATCTACACAGGAACATTAGAAGGTTCATGTTCCTTGTTGAAATCAGGAGACCAGTGGAAAGCATGGTAAGCCACTCCATTCACTTCACAGGATTCACGGGACAATGCTTTCACAAAATTTGCTTCCGTAGCCATTCTGACGAAGACGTTGCGAGGCAATTTCATGGAGGAGACCACCGGGGTAGATGACAGACCCCACCGACTAGTGATGAAGGCACGAATAGCGTCTAACGAGGGACGTTGTCGAAGGAACTTGATCACTATAGAAAAGCGGAATGGCTCCGTAGATCGGTTGATTTCTTCTTTGGAGAACTGGAAAAAAATCTCACCTTCCATAACTTTGGGAGCACGAGGGGCTACAGTGATTTCAGGGAGAGGTTGCTGAGCCGCAACAGCCATTTCGGCGAAGGTTGGACGGCCAGAAGAGTGGCCATCCACGGTTGCCATGCATCCACAGCGAAGCAGAGGCCCAGGGAAACCTTGGAAACCAGGAAACCCTAGCAGAGCACGTAAAGGGCAATTTCGTCCAATAAATCTTCAAATACTTATTTTTCTTGTAGTGTTAAGAGGTCACCATTTTGGCTGGAGAACATGTGAAAGATGACCCTGTTAATGGGATTTATATCTCCTTATCTGGGATCTGATCGTAGATAGTAGAATATATCCTCTATACATTGTTCATTGACAAGCAGCTAAGAGTATGCTTGGCTCGAATCACCCTACCGTCAACTTTGGATTCATGCTTTTACTTTTGCTTAATGTCCTCTCAATATATGGTTGACAGGTATATGCTTGGTTTTTGAACCAGGCATTTGGTAATATATACTTGTACATAGCCTTTTCTTACCTGATTTTGACACATAACTGACTTCCCATCCCTTTTTCATTGTACAAAAATATAAAATACACAACAAGGACTTTGAGATAAGGAATAGCCGACCTTATTGAAACGAAGGGCGACTTGGTTGTTTCGCAAGCCCATGGTGCCTTGCCAAACTAACGAATGGTATCTCATGATTAAGGGGCGGAAATAATTCAATTGTCAAAAGGAATATATGTGTTCGTGCTAATGATAATAATAAAAAAGAAGCATGTGTAAAGGCCTTGGGCTTGGGGTTGGCTCCCCCTAAGTCTAAGGTTCAAATCCCTTTTGTTGCAAACAATCTCTAGGGGCTATCGGACTGGGTGATTTTTTCCTTGAATAACCTGAGTTGCACTTGCGGGAAATTCCTTGCTGAGGGCCTATGCACCCCCCGGATTAGTTGGGATGCTGTTCCAGACACCCGGTGCCAATAATAAAAAAAAAAAAAGCCTATGTAAGTGGTGACAATAGCTAGTTAGAGAAGATGTTAATATGTTTTTTTTTTTTTTTTTCCGTAAGTATTTAGAAGATGTTAATATGTAAGCTCAGAAAGTTTAAAGTCACATGGTTTCTTGGCCTGTCACAATGGCTATTATGGCATTACTCTCTTATATATATATATATATATATATATATATATATATATTTTTTTTTTTATAAGTAGGAAACTTTATTGAACGAAGCTAGGCGAAGCCCATGCACACATGAAGTATACAAAAGAAGCACCTAATTACATTCTAGAAACCTGAAAAGAAAACAAAAACTCATGAGCATTCCCTTCCTTGAGAAACAATAGCCGAAAACCACTGCAGCAAAGAAGACAAACAATTTCCAGATATCCTCAACAGTTTACTCCTTGTCGTTGCAGCACCTCTCATTCCTTTCCTTCTTACTCTCTTATAACAGCTGTTTTTTAACTGTTGATCTGTTTTCGTAAAT
This sequence comes from Juglans regia, assembly GCF_001411555.2. Taxonomy (NCBI): domain Eukaryota; kingdom Viridiplantae; phylum Streptophyta; class Magnoliopsida; order Fagales; family Juglandaceae; genus Juglans; species Juglans regia. The sequence goes on along the minus strand of NC_049901.1, from coordinate 11,628,986 downwards.
GCAACAGTTTATGATGTTACAAGGCGAGACACCTTTACAAACCTCTCTGAGGTATGGGCCAAGGAAGTAGACCTATACTCAACAAATCAAGACTGCATCAAGATGCTTGTTGGAAACAAGGTTGATAAGGTATTCATAGGAAGATCTACAGATTTAATTGTTCTTGATAATTTTCTTTCATTTTGCCATTATTTTTTCTCTACCTGAGTGTATTGGTATATCCAAAATTAGATATGGCAGGAAAAGTAGCTAGTAAACTTTCAAGTTAAATTTTTGCAACAATTGAGGATATCATGCATATGTGGCTCATTTTCCTTCTACAGGAAAGCGACAGGGTTGTAACGAAGAAAGAAGGAATAAGCTTTGCAAGGGAATGCGGGTGTCTATTTATTGAATGCAGTGCTAAAACTCGAGCGAATGTACAGCAGTGCTTTGAAGAGCTTGTTTTAAAGGTATGTATGGTGATAAACTTGTTTTACCTTATTCTTGAAAAGAAATTGAAAGTTGACGAGCTTGTTTGTTGTTTAGCTTTATTTTATGGTTGGTTAGTTGCATTTTATGTCCAAATATATAGGTAGGGGTGAGCACCGACTTAGTCGGAGTTGGATTCCTGTAAATCTGACTCTGACTCTGACTCCAACTTGTGTTGGCTCCAACCTGATTCCGACTCTGACTCCGATTTCGACTCCAACTTGTCGGAAGGAGTTGGATTTAAGCTTTTAACTTTGGGCTTCTTCTTTTTTAGCTTCATATTTAGCCCATTTAAAAAAGAATTTTTTGTGGGCTTTCAAATATCAATTTTTCGAAAAGATCAAAAACTAAAACTAAATCATTCACTGCTAATTTACCTCTATACTAAAATCTAATTTATTTTTATACTAGATTTATACTATAGTGTCTAATTACATATTATCATACTATAATATTACATATTATTTTTAGTGTCTAATTACATGTTATTATATTATACTAGTGTCTAACTTATTTATAACTTATTTCTATACTTGATTATATATGGTAGTAATACTATGATGTTTACATATACTAAACTATCATTAGTCTATTTATATTATAGTATAAGTATATTATTTTATAATAGTTAGCTCATAGTAGTATGTTATTGAATTTAATTATATAAGTTCTAGTTATATAACTATATAACTATACTAGTATATATGATAGATATATAGATAAATCCATGTTTTTATAACATATGTACAATATCAGAGTCGGATTTAGAGGAAAGAGTTGAAGTTGGAGTTAGAGGGCAAAGTTGAAGTCAGAGTCGGAGGATAAAGTCGGAGTTGGTCCAACGACACCTCCGACTAAAAATTTAAAAAGAAATCCGACTCCGGAGTCGGAGAGGAGCCAGATTCAGAGTCAGATTTTCGGATTTTTGCTCAACCCTATATATAGGACCTACATACGATAGACACATTTCCTTTTTTTTTTTTTGGGGGGGCATTTTTATGATTTATCTCGTTAACATGATGATTGACAGCATGAATGATGCAATCATATGTAGATATTGGATACACCTAGCCTCCTAGCTGAGGGTTCTAAAGGGATGAAAAAGAACATCTTTAAAGAGAAGCTGCCACAGTCCGATGCATCCACGAGCAGTTGTTGTTGAGACTGATTATGCCCCTAATTTCTCTAAATTCTGGATCTCTAACCTACTTGTTTCCTTTTTCAACTATTTAAAGAAATTGTTTTGTTGTTATAATTATGTTCGATAATTTGTATTGCTTTCAAATTACTTGTAAAGTAGCGAAGCTAGCGTTGGAGACTATATTTCAATATTGAAGTATATTGAGCATATGATGTCGATGTGATTCTATACTATTTGTACCGAAGGGTTGTGATTTCGGTTGGTGACATTGGTTCCAGGTGAGAGGTTAGTTTCAAGGGCGATGGCTATTTAATAATGTAGAATCTTAAACACCTCATTTGTACGGAATGTTGGCCTACTCATTACCATATTCACCATTATCTGTACAATGAATATATATATATTTTTTTGTAAGCAAGCATTCATATAATATAGCAAAAGCGGTACAATAGATCCCGTTTATATATTACAAGATCATGGGAGGGTCTTTCCCACTATGGAAGTTCAATAAACTAGGAGGGATAAAGATTAGAGGGATATTTTCAAGGGCTTGTGTTGAAGCTGTCCATTGTGCGCATATTGATTTTCAGATTGATGAATTTTTATGACTTTCTAATCTTCGAAGTTGCAAAGTTGATGTTTGATATCTCTTATAATAGGCTGCATTTTTCAGTTCAGTGACTCAGTCGGATTGTTGATGGTCTGTGCTACCAAGCTAGAGTCACCTGCTACTAGAATTTTCTTCAAACCCATCGAGATGGCCTCCTCTATAATCATTCTTGCTGCAGATGCTTCTCCAACATTTGGATTAATACTAGGAATGTAAAAGTCAGCAAAGCAATATATGTAGAGCGCTGTATTATGGTACCTTATTTCACCATCTCCAGCCAAATTCGTCAAGTCAAATAACAAGTTGCAGCTCTGCCTTGCCACAGAAAATTATAGAGAAAGTAAGAGAACGAAATAATCAAATTAAATTGCAACAAGTCCAAATTTTGCCTCCAAAACCCTGCAAACACGCACCCATGTCTCATCTTCTTCCTTCTCTTTCACCTCGAAACTCTGCTCTTCCTCTATTGTTCTGTATCTTCTTTTTCTTTTCTTGTGGGGTTGTGGGTGGTCGAAGGACAAGGTCCTTAGCCTCTCCATATCAATGATAACCAAAGACATTTTGCTTCTTTCTGTTTCTCTTTTCTCCTTTCTTTTGGCCCACAGGTGTGTACCTATGTTTGCCAATAGCACGGTTACAGACTTACGGGTGAACTCAATGATGGAACCACCCAAGTAAAATACTAGTTGAAAGTTTTTCCTCCGGGACCAATAGTACCAACAATATTAATTATGATAGAAGAAATTTACTTAGAATTTTCGCGACCCTGGTCCCTGGTTAATCATTCTCCATCTTTACCAACTTATGGTTCCACTCTGTTCATAATCTCTGCCCCCACCCGCCCCCAACCTCCTCTTTCTTCCCCATTTTTTCTTCTTCTTATTTTTTCCCTCTCTTTTAGTGGGGTGCGGGAGGTGGGGACAGGTCGGTTGCCCTGTTGTCTATATCAATTAGGGAGTATGCAGCTTCACTGGTCTGGAAGGCCATAGCTTGTGTCGTGTTGGGTGTGAGAGTTTTGTCTTTTGTCACCAATCCTAGCGCGGCTTAACCAATCAGTGTGTATCAAAACAAATCTTTACGTCTGCTTTTGAGTAAAATAAATCGCTGCTTTTGTTATAAAATGAGTCAATGACCATACTTAATATGTTGTAGCAATTTCATTTGGTTGATCACGTGCCAAAATTACCTCAAGCTGGCCGTGTCTTTCCTCTTAAGTTCTAGCAGTACTTTTCACGTGGAAGACCTTTGTGCATGTCTGTAAGTAGCTTAGTCTAAGCTAGTGATCAATCCCACCAATCAACTAATGTTGCTGTTAGAACTTTAGAATTGACTGAAAACAGCAGCAGTTTACTTTTGACCCTCATCAAAAGGTACGACGGAACATCCATTTGGTGATGTACTAACACAGTCCAGTGTGGTGGTGCAAATTTCTTCAGTCTTCACCTTTCACCTTATTCTTGGGCCAAAGGAGGTGTCATCTTGCCGAAAACATGGACCATTGTCCCACTCGAGTGCATGCCTGTAGCCTTTAATTTATTCTTAAAGCTAGAACACCCACAATTGGTCCTTGACTTGTATAGCCGTTTGTGGGGTCCTTCCAAATGCATATCAACTATTTTCTTCAGTTAGTTTGGCATGCATGAACTATGTTCCAAAATCCAGATGGATTTTTTATGCGAAACAATGTGCGCAGGAATCAGCCTGTGATAGCTTGGTTATGGTAATTAGGAAAGAAAAGCATACCAATTACCAACCTCCCTCTCTGTGTGCGTGTGACTGTAATCCTTCTAAATATCAACTGACAATTGGAATATCCAAAAGACCCAAAAGTCCCATCAACTACCGAAGGATCCGGACAATGGTGCTGTTGCCAATTTGGTTCTGTTTAGAGAAAATGCCATCCCTAATAGGCAAGAAGAAACTTCTTTCCAGCAATATGGGTGGGTCAGGAGCATGTGCTTTGCTTTCTTGACCAGACATGTAATAATGGGATGAGCATTGAGCACCAGCAGCAGCCCTGTTCAGTCATGCAATGTCTATCATGATTCATAACCTGCATGTTTAGGTCATTTCTCGGGTAAAGTTGGCACTATTCAGTTTTCACTCCGCAGTACGAAGATGAAATATTGTTCTTTTTACTGTTTTAAAGGCACAAATACATGATTCCTAGGAATGAATATATGCAAGATATTCAGACAGTTACTTCCATAAATAATCGGAGGCTAGGCCTCTAATAACATCACGAAAGTACTCCTCAATTGCCTTCTAGAATCCATTTAATTTAATTCGATGAGATCACTAGGCTTCGTTTGAAAGCTCAACTCATCTCAACTCATCATTATAACTTTTTTAAATTATAATAATAATATTCTATCAATATTTTATTATCTCAACTCAACTCAACTCAACTCAATTCAACATCCAAACGCACCCTGACACTTCTTGTTTAGTTTAATTAAGTTATTATGGAATGTGTTTTTCTTTGTTTCCCGAGGAAAAGCAATAAAAATTTCAATAAAACGTACAGTCCCTTTGAGTTGGCTCGCATGAATATCCAATTTAAGTGGATGCTTTTAAAGTTTATGAATTTTCAATTATTGATGATATAACAGGAATTTGATTCTTCTATACATACACATGTAAATTCCAGAGAATCCAATACATGACCACATAGAATATAATTAAGACCCCACATGATAGGCGACAAACGTCGAGTACCCATATATAATTTTATCATGTAATCTAGACCCGATGTGAGTCTTCAGCCCACTTGGATCTAAGCAGCTTGAGCAGCATTCTCGCCTTTGTTTTGGTACTACAACTGCACTGGCTTTGCAAAAGTAACAGCAGCTGAGTCAAAACTCCAGCACCAATTGCTTCTTCCCGTGCTCGCAAGGAATCATAACATATGATCATAAGCAAGCTAACTGCACTCTCACTGCCTTCGTGGTCTGAAACCCTGAAAACCATCCTAACAAGAGCATTCACCCCATCTGGGTTGTTAATCAATGCTTCTTTTGTACTCTCTATTCCTGCAAGCTTCTCTAGTGTTGCCATGGCCATTGGTGCCAAGTTATTTTCACGTCTTTCAGCACGCAAGATATATGTTATGAGTCCGTCTATGGCACCTTCTCTAACCAAGTTCTGTTGATTAGACTGCAAGGAAGATAATGCTGTTAAGGCTTTGATTCCAGCCTCAGAAGCCTCAGAACCATGTCTAACGAGAAGAACCAATCCATGCAAGAGTTCGCGGGTTCTTCCAAGCATTTCACAAAGCTCTTTTGTCTCCAAAGATGATGATGATGATGATGATGATGATGATGATGATATTAACTCTAAAAGATGGCACAAGCTTATCTTGACCACGTCAGTGCCGTGCTCTAATAAATCTAGGAATGATGCTAACTTAGACTCTTCTTTTAGCATATTCAGAGACTCCAATCCACTCAGATGCAACAATCTTACAGCACAAGAAAGTGCAAGGTCAACAAACTTAATACAATCTTGGGAGAGTTTGGCTTTTACTCTTCCAAAAACTAGTTCTAGAAATAAAGGTAAGAAACCCAATTGGAGCAAACAAGAATTCCCAGATGGTGATTCTTCGGATAATTCTCGAATCTTTTTGAGTGTTTGGAGCTTGTCTTCCAAGGTGCCTTCATGAGATTCAAGGCTGTATTTGAGAGAAGCTAAAGAATCAATCGTTGCCAAGTAATCGGGATCAAACTGGTCACCCATATGAAGCCACTGATCAATCAAATGGCGTAGAGTGTGATTGGGAACAATGGATGGATCATGGAGCTTCTGCATTGTGACAGGACAGGTGAGATTACCAGCAGCCAGCCATTTCTCTATGCTTGATCTGTCATATGTTTGGCCTGTACATAAAGTGACTGGATCTTTGAACAAGTCTAGACTAATTGGACATCTGAACAAGTGGGGAATGGCCATGTCAGCAGCTTCTTTCATGAACGAAGAGTAATAGTTGAAGAACACATAAACGAACCCGGCTTGTGAAATGCAATGAATAATCGACTAAATATAGAATCTAACAAGTGGGTGCTACGGATACACAACAAATAGTACTTCTTAGAAATTAGCAAGAATATTGATATAGACTGCAATGGAAATGTGGGTTTTAAAGGACAAACCTTAATTTGGAAGTCCTTAAGAGAAAAGTTTCGAATATGAATTATAGCATGAGATTGAGAAAGAGAGAGGAGTACGTAGTTAAAGAAATGCAAGCAGAGAAAGGAAGTGATGAAAAGGATGAGCAGAAAGCGCAGGATTTACAGTCCATATAATACTGACAGAGAATGGGAGAAGTAGGAGAGCAAGGGAGTCGTGTCAACTTGCTTGTAGTACTCAGTCCAGACTGACGGACAGCACATGATCAGAAAGAAATTAAGGGGAAATAGCATAGCAAAGCAAAGCAGGCAATCTTAGTTGGGAAGAAGCAGAAGAGAACAACTACATACAAACACTGGAAATGGCCAAAGAATAGGCCTTATCCTATTCTTAGTGAAAGATAGTAAAAGGTTGCAGCTGATAGATAATATAGAATGGTCCCCCCACCTCTCTCTCTCTCTTCTCGTTCATATCAATTCAGTCAAAACTGACCCACCATGAGAAAAATATAATTGTTGTTGTCTTTGAACTTTGAATCCATCAACACTAGTTTGAAAGAGAGAAAAAAATAAAACTACTATCTAGAAGTGGGGAGTAATGATCGATTCTCACAAGGCTCATGAAATTAATATGAAATTGAAAGATCAGAACCACCCATTGAAATCACTCCTAATTAGTTTTATTTTTTCGTGTTTCTCTTAATAATTAATATATAGCTTTTTAATCAATAAATATTACGTAAAATAATGATTAAACAATAATAAATAATATAATTTTTTTAAATAATAATAATATAAGAGTGTTAATGCAAGTCCATACAATTATGTTGAAAAAAAAATTAAAATTACAATAATATCATTTTTTAAAATGATATTTTTTTTATTTTTATATCTATTCATTAATGAGACTGCACACGTAATCTCTTGTTCAAGATTACATAAAATAGAATTTTTCATAATATAATATTATAACTTAACTAGAGTACTCTATTCATAGTTCCTTTTACCTGGTCTTGATATGAAGTCATTATATACAACTACAGTTTATAGTACTATTACATCACAAACCACTTTGAACACAGCTAGGAAGAGCACAAAATAAATATGTTTAGGTACAGTACTTTTGAAAAGTCAGTCTCCATCATCCTCACAAAGATAGAAGATTGTTTGCGTCTTGGCTATGTTTTCTGATCAACTTTATAATTTAAAGATATATACGTGAAATTCTTTGATTTTCTGATCTCTCCTCCATAAAATCATGTACAAGTACAACGTACAGAAACAAAGTACGTAAGACACTTCTTCATGGTTTTTTAAGAGTCAAGAGTCTCGTTTGGTTACGTAATTAAAGATAAAATCAGATGAGATAATAAGATATTTTATTAAAAATTAAATAAAATATTATTTTTATTTTAAAATTTAAAAAAATTAAATTATTTATTATATTTTATGTAAGAATACTTTGATTTCGAACTATTTCTAATTGGAGTATGATCATGATCGATCATCTTTTCCATATATTATTATTCAATATCTGTGATCAAAGCAATTCCACCATTAATTTTGTCTTCTAAATCAATGACAATAATCTAAGGCATCATGCATGCATCTCTGATATTGAATCAAGCCCCATAATATCTTTTAAAAATAATAGCTATGATTTTTTTTTATAAGGTATTCGATCCAAAGTTTGGCTGCATCATCAGTTGAACATGAGACTAATTAGGATACGTTTCAAATATATATTTTGCTAATTAAATACTCAATATATAATTCTAAAGTCGTGTGCATACTAGTTTTCTAGAATAAACGGCTAGCTAGCCGAATTTCTGGTAAAGTTTGGTCCACTTTCTCTCCTAATCTTTTTTTTTTTATATAGAATTTTTCACTAAATTAATTCACCCTTTTGATCGAATCTGGCACTTTAATATATATTTGACTTGATCATGCAGAAGTAGTACTACTCTTTTCTTTTCTTTTCTTTTCTTTTTTCATCTTTCTAATTTGGCGTGTGATTGAATGCATGCACGCACAAGGGAATTAATATGTGCATGAATCCAAATCATTTGAGGAGGGATTCCTTCCCAACCAAGGCAAGCATATATAGAGTCAGGCCTCCATCTAGTTGCTAAAATTTCTTTGACTTTTGACTACGTACTGTTGCTAGCTAGCTAGTGCCAAACTTTCATATTACCATCCCAATTGGTCAATTTATAGCAGCTAGCTAGCTTGTGGGGTCAAAAGTCCTCCTACATCCAATATAATGATCGTAGGGCCCACCCACAATGCATGTGATGAGCTACATATATAAATATATATGTTATTTATTTTCTTATTATTTATTTAATATTTTTTTATATTTTTATATTTTATTTTATTTAATAGTTAAAAAAGTGATTATTAATAAAATTATATATTTTTTTAAATTTTTCTTAATGATTAAAAATTTTAAAAAAATATTTAATAAAAAATAATAAAAAATAGAAAACTTCAAATACACTATAAATAATAAATGATAAATAGATAGTTATAATGGGTGCTGTAACCCTATCACATATATATATATATATATATATATATATATATATATATATATATACACATCATGTAGAAGTACTTTTTTTTATTTAATTTCAATGGAGGCCATTGATATTTAGATTTTCTTTTAACTTCAATCATGATGAGCATATATATATATATATATGTAGGTTGAAATTTTTATTTTTTTTCTTAAAATAAATAAATAAATATATAATTAAGTCTCATTTTATTATTGCCATTATATATAGGTGGTTTGAGTCACCTAATTCCAAACCTAACAGAAGTACTGAAATTACAATTTAATATAGTTTATTGAATATCTACATGATATATACAAACACAAATGCTAATGTGGAAGAAAATGACTGCCAAACTTTCTCTCTCTTCATTACATCATAACCCATTATATATAAATCTATATATATATATATATATATATATGTCAAATAAGTAGTCAAGGAACAAATTTGAGTAGCGTTCCTTCACTAATATGATGCAAATGAGAGAGAGAGAGAGAGAGAGAGAGAGAGAGAGAGAGAGAAGACAAAACAAAGGCCAAAAATGAAATTTTAAAACCGGCCATACATTGATATGAAGAAATTATGGCCTTTGAACACTATCTTGTCTGCCATTCGAACATTTCAACTTCATCCATTAAATAATAGAGTTTAATTCGTTGGTAATTATCACAGTAAGATATGGTGGTCAAATATCGATCATAACCATCTTAAAATCATCGATCGGCAATGTAATTGATGAGGAGCATACGCAATCTATTGAATTTTGATACTCACAACCATACCAATATATATATATATATATATATATATATATATATATATTATAATAAGAAATTATATATATAATATATATATGCTATTCGTGCACGCTCAGATAATTAATGTAAATTATTCTATTGAGTCCAACCATTCATAATATTCTAGACCGGAAATTCCGCAATATTTAATACTAGTAATATGAAAATTATACGTACGTAAATCATGCAATAAAAAATTAATGATGCGAATTATACTGTATTACGTACGTCGAATATTATGATACTAGTAAAATTTCTCTATTCTATTTCTCTTTGGTTTGATCAGTAAATCGGTAAAAAGAAAGAAAAATTTTATTCATAAGTCTCATATACTATACACCAGTATTTTTTTTGTTATTTTTTAATTTTTTTCTCTTATTAAATGTGTGGTATATGGATAATGAGTAGAATAATTCAATTATTTTAAGAAGAATAAAACAAAAAAAATTAAAAAATAGAAAATAAAAAGATAAAAAAAAAGTATGGTGTATGATGTGTGAGACTTATGAATAGCAAAGCTCAAAAAGAAATATTGATATTTGCAGTCTTAAAGTGTGTAAGTTTTCAGATTCCTTTTGAGAAAAATAGGTAAATATGAGAGTCTCATGAAATAATTACTTTTTTAATAATAGATCCCTCCATTTTTTAAGAGAAGGGCGTGAAACTTATGCCTTAAAACTGTATAATCTAACCTTACTCATTAATAAATTATAGATCAAACTTGAGTAGGAGGGTTTTTATATTTCCCTTTTCCTAGATGGGTCTAGTTACGTGGTCATTGATCTGATCATGAGGATCTCTATTTTCTCCCTTCCATTAATTAATTTTCAAAAATCTCATCAATCAATTGATGATAAGTCTTCTACGTGATTTATCGAAAGTGAACTTTTACCCTCTACACCAATTATGATGAAACTTTTGAGTTAATTTCTTCGTAAATGGTCCATCATGATCTATTTATGGGTGGGTTCCCACTGTAATCTCAAACCATGTGTTTGTACATGCCAAAGAAATAATGACACTTATATATAAAAATGTGGATGTTATGTGCTTACCAAAAATCTAATCCATGGCTATGGCGAGGTGCAATTTATCATTAGAGAGAAAAGTAGGCAACATTAATGATTCAGGTGTTAAGTAATGATAATGAGCAAATCGGGTAATAATTTGCTCATTATCTGTTTATTTATTGTCTTTTTATATTGTATTTATTTTTTAAAATAATGTTAGATACAGTTATAAATTACGTATAAGCATGACGCACTTTTTTTTTTAAAAAAAAAAAACAAAGTCTATCATTAAAAATTTAATTTAATTTATATAGATTCTATATTTATTCACTTTTTTAAAAAGAAGTGTACGCCACTTGTGTAATCTATGACTGTAAATATTATTTCTCTTTTTGTAATGAGATGTTTATTAGGATCTTTTACTCACTTCTCTTTGTATTAATCTTGTGTATTTAATTCTATTGAAATATTGCTTAAAAAATAAATTTAGATTGTTTACCGGCCATGTTTTCACTATCAATTATTTGTCCAAATTTGCATAATACTTTTCACCATGGAAGCATTTTAGGAGAAAAAAAATTAATGATCTTTTTGTTTGCTTAACTTATATATATAATATGAATGAAATAGACATCCTGTCTGTAATCTACGTACCTTGATACACACATGATATACGTGTAAAGTAATATATATTAGGATAATACTAGATATAATTTTAAGATATACAAATTTCGTATATTTCAATTGAAAAATGATAATCCACCGACGTTATAATATTGCAAATATCATTTGTTTATATATTATTATTTTTTGTTTCTTTGTTATAGACTTAATTAAAAAGAAAGATGGATTATTTAAAAGAGGTACTTTTTAAAAGGAACAACGACGACCTCTTACCACAACTTTGAGACAAAGATGAATGAAAAAGAACCCTCAAAATGTGGAAGAATCCCTTGATGTCCGCGATGGTACATATATATTTTTATATATATATATATATATAGATACTTTATATATATACACCTTTTTTTAGGGCAAATCATGTGGTGTAGATATATTAATTAACATGATTAAAAGCTATATAAAAGGTGGGAAAAGGGACCCTTATAATAATCACCATTATATATATAAGCATCCTAATATAGTTACTTGAGAGTAAAACTATTAAAATGCACCAATTGGGAAATTATCTCCAGCTAAGTTGGGTTTATCCCATATCATTAGCATGAGTCCAAGAGAAGGTAATTTACAAGGACGGCTTTTGAACAATCCACCAATGATAAATTTGTTGTGATTGAGACCATTGATAATAAGTTATTTCTCGGTCCTTTAATAATACACATGACAAATAATCTTTTTTTTAAGTTGGTAATTTAAAGAGGAAAACACCATCCATCATCATTTTAATTATTATTATTCTGTCATCTTCGTTGTAACATCAATTGATTGGCAAATAAGTAAAATATAATAATGAAAAAAGAATAGTTAAAAGAACGATAGATAGTACTTAACATTAGTTAAATATATTGAGTTGCAAATGAATAGAGCAGCTCATGAATAGCTCAAACTCGGCTCATGTATACTCAGTTCGAATTCGGTTAATTTAATAAATGAAATGTTCGTAAACTCTAATATAGGTTCGAATATTAAACAAACAAAACTCATATAAATTTGGCTCGACTCGTTTGAAGCTCTTGAACAAAACTCGTATAAATTCGACTTGACTCGTTTGAACTCGTTTTGAAGCTCGTAATATGTTTTATTTATATATATGTGTTATATTTATTACATGTTAGTTATATTTTATATATTTAATTATATGTTATTATTTTATTTATAGTTTACCTTATTTGATATATATATATATATATATGTTACGCTCCCAAAATGCGTATAAGATAATTTGTATAATAATATATCATACAACTACAACTATTGATTTATTATATTATCTATATGTATTAAATAATTTAGTTTATTACATTCATCTTATGTATTAATTTATAAAAAGTTATATCATAAGAATTTTGAATCAAAACTATTTGGTTGAATAGTTAAATGGTTTAAGGTTTTTTTTTTTTTTTTTGGTAAAAGTTTTTTAAAAAATTATTAATCAAAAGATAAGATTCAAAAATTTCAAAATAAAAAATCAAGTTCGAGTTCGAGTCATTTGTTTATTTTTATTCGAGCTCGAGCCGAATTCGAGCAACATTAATAGTTAACGAGCCAAGTTCGAATAAGGATATTCGAGTTTTATTCGAGTCCGAGTCGAGTTCAAATAAGCAAAGATATTAATTGAGTTCGAGTACCTTTGTTCGAATTTGACTCGACACTATACGTTTGTAGCCCTAAAAATAGGATTTAACTATATATACCTGAACTTTGTCTTATTTTCAATCCAAAATGGATTTTCTTCTAGTTATCAGATAAGATTATACATTTATGTACACACAAGTGTCCATGTGCACATTTATAGGAAATGGTCAAAACTTTAGACCGACGACCAACATTTGCAAAATCTTGACCCAATTAGGATAATCACCAAATGGATAATACCAAACCAATCTCCAACATTTATGTTTCTTTGCCAATAATTATAAATATTTGGGATTTTTAATGTTTTCTTAAATGAAAGTATTTCATTTGGTTTTCATAAAAACTGCATAAATAGGAGTCCATTGAGCAGGAATCGAATGTAGCTACTATTGCACCAGACAAACATACAGCTTACACATAGCGAAATGGAAATTGAGTGGAATGAGCACACGACAGTAATCTGCAGGTTGCTCTTGTCCTTTAGCAAAATTATATAGGAAATATTCTTTTGTTGTAAATAAATGTTGAATAATGATAGGGTTACTACCCTACTACTACCCATCTACTACTCTTTTTGTATTTGATTTTTTTGTATTTTTTATTTTTACTTAATGATTAAGGAAGTGAGTATTAATAAAGTTATATATATTTTTTAATTTTTTCTTAGTGATTAAGGATGTTAAAAAAATACTTAAAAGAAAATGATAAAAAAAATAAAAAAATTTAAAATGCCCTTGAGTAGTAGATGGGTAGTAACAGGATAGTAACCCTATCACTACCCGTAAAGGTTTATGTTCCTTTGCACAGAAGTAGCAATTTTGTTTTGTTTTTTTCCTTTCTTTTGGCTGTTTTCTCTTTGTATAAAGCTTAGGAAACCTGTAATGAACAGACATAGAAATGAGAACATTTTCTCAAACCTCCATCACAGTGTTCTCTCTGTCCTTATTTTCTTCCTTCTTTTTCATCAATACAGTTTTATCCATTTTTCCAACATGGTATCTGAGATAGGTTTTGTGACTTGTGATGTCTTTTCTTGCTGCCGACCATCTTTTTTTTTTTTTTTTTTTTCCCCAAAAACCTATGCTTTCTACTTCCTTTTTTCAATATCATTTAGAATAATACCAACCCTCAATGGCTAAGTCCACTAGTTATTCTCCTCAAAACTCCTCTCCTTCTGAGAATCCTAACAACCCATTTTATCTGCACTACAGTGACAATGCCAACACTGCAGTGGTCACACCACACCTGACAGGTTTTGATTACCTCTCTTGGCATCAATCTTTTACTCTAGCCATTTCAATCAAGAACAAACTTGGGTTCCTTGATAGAACCATTGGGACACCTGGCCTTGTTAGTCCTCTTTATGTTCCTTGGCTACGATGCAACAATCTAATCATCTCTTGGATTCTCAACTCTATATCAAAAGAAATTGCATCTAATGTCTTGTATATCAGTTCAGCCAAAGTAGTCTGGGAAAAGCTTAAGGCACGTTTCTCACAACCTGATAATGTTCGCATCTATAAGCTTCAACAACAACTAGAATCAATAGTGCAGGGAACTCAGTTTGTAAGTGATTATTTTATCCAACTTAATGATGTTTTGGAAGAGTTTCACAACTATAGGCCTCTCCCTTATTGCTCTTATGGACTTTACACCTATAAAACCTTAAAATCCCTTTGGTGAGACTCAGCAAACAGACTATGTATACAAGTTTTTAATGGGCCTAAACGACACTTACGATAGTATCAGAGGACAAATTATTCTTATGAGTCCTATGCCTACATTGGATAGGATTTTTTCTCTGGTTTTGCAAGAGGAAAGACAAAGACAAGCTAGGACTTTGGTAATGCTAGTCTTGAATCTTCAGCTCTGGCTACATTTCACAATCAAGTTAAGAAGAAGGAGAGAGCTAAAATCACCTTCTACCACTGAGGCAAAATTGACCACACCAAAGAAAAATGTTATCGATTGATTGGTTTTCCTCCTAATTTCAAATTCACCAAGACTAAACTAGGACACTTCTTTGGCACATCCTCAGCTGTGCACTCAGCCAACTAAGTGACTTCTCAAGGCCAGGAAAAATGGTCTCCAAGTGGTTCACAGTTGTCTTTAACTGAAGTTCAAATTCAGTAGCTTGTTGCTCTTGTCAATGCCCAGTCTTCTCAAGTCAACCTCAATGAATCCATCCCCTCAGTAAATTAGCCTAAGACACACTCCACCATGCCAACCAATGTTGCAGCTGGCACCTATCATTCCTAGAACATGGCAGGTATAAGATTCTGCATGTCGACTGCCTCTGATACACCAGTTAGTTCCATTTTTTTGCTAGTCATAATCAACAATGTCTTTCTCTGATGCATCACAAATTTGATGAACCACAACTCACTCCTTGGATTCTTAACACTGGGGCTACAGACCATATTGTATGCTCAATTTACCTTCTCACCACCATCATTTGTGAAACTTAAGCTTATGTTCATTTGCCTAATAAAACACAAGTTAAAGTTAGTCACATTGGTGCCATAAGAATTTCAGATTCCCTCACCCTCACCAATGTTCTTTGCGTGCCTACTTTCACCTTCAACCTTATTTCTGTTAGTAAACTCACTCACAAATCTTCTCTTTGTTTTGTTTTCTTGGAAAAATTATGTTTCATATAGGACCTGTCTTCATGGATGACGATTGGTCTTGCTAAGATCTGCAATGGTCTTTATTTTCTCAATCATCACTCCATTTCCTGCAATGCAGTCAAGAGTTTTCTCTCCTCCAGTCAAATTGCCATTAGTCAAGTCTTCAATGCAAATAAAATACAGAATTTTGATCTTTGGCACTTTAGACTAGGACATGTATCTCATCAAAGAATGGATGTAATCCAGTCCAATGTTCCTAATGTAAAGTATAATAAAGATATTCAATGCATTATATGTCATTTGGCTAAACAAAAGAGAAAATCGCTTCATTTGAGTATATCTTTAGCTTGTTCTCCCTTTGAATTAATGCATTGTGACATTTGGGATCCATACTCTAATCCAACCATTTAAGATCACCATTATTTATTAACTATTGTGGATGATCATAGTTGGGTCACTTGGTTATATCTAATGAAATTCAAATATGAAGTTATAACTCTTTTGCAAAATTTTATCCATATGGTTAAGACTCAATTCAATGCAAAAATCATGCAAATATGATCTAATAATGGACTGGAATTTCAGATGCATGATTTTTACAATTCTCATGGTATTTTGCTTCAAAAATTTTGTGTTTATACCCCCACAACAGAATGGGGTGGTGGAGAGGAAGCACGAACACCTTCTTTTAGTTGCTCGAGCTCTTCTTTACCAAGCCTTACTTCCACTCAAATTTTGGGGAGATGCAGTTTTAACTGCAATTCACCTTATCAACAGAGTTCCAACCCCAATTTTGAACAACAAGTCCCCTTACGAGGTCCTCTTCTCTTCCATTCCCTCCTATGCACATCTAAGAGTCTTTGGATGTTTGTGATTTGCCTCCACTCTCAAACACACTAGAACTAAACTGAGTCCTCAGGCAAAGAAATGCATCTTTATAGGCTATCCAGCTGGTGTGAAAGGCTATAAACTCTATGATCTCGAAGATCATTCTTGTTTCATTTCAAGGGATGTTATTTTCTATGAATCTATCTTCCTGTTCCATAGCTCAAGTCCAAATATCTTTCATCCTGATAATACAAACGGCCTGGTTCTTTCTCCTATCCTACCAGATTCATCATCATCCCATTCTTATTATCCCTCTCATGTCATGCCTCCATGTCCCAATGAACAACACACCTCACAAGATCAAGCTCACGACCTTCTGTCCAGTTCTTCTATT
Source organism: Juglans regia (assembly GCF_001411555.2). Taxonomy (NCBI): domain Eukaryota; kingdom Viridiplantae; phylum Streptophyta; class Magnoliopsida; order Fagales; family Juglandaceae; genus Juglans; species Juglans regia. The sequence continues at coordinate 11,612,104 of NC_049901.1, read as the reverse complement.
CTCCATGAAAATCATGCTCCATCTTCACCAACTCATGAAAATCCTGCTACTTCTCCTGCTGATATCACACCTCCCATCAATCTTTAAGATCACATAAAACTCACTAGCCACCAACATACTTACACAATGACCATTGCCAAGCTATTCATGTCACTACCAATCCCTGTGCCCTCTCCACTTCTACTGCACATCCTTAACATCAATACCTATCATTTGATCACTTGTCTCCTCATCATAAGTCCTATGCCCTTTCTCTCTCCTTGCTTCATGAGCCCAAGACCTACCATGAAGCTGTGAATTCTAAACATTGGCAAGATGCAATGAAATTTGAGTTGGAAGCTTTGGAGGCAAGTGGGACATGGACAATTACTACTCTACCTCCAAGAAAAATAGCTACTGGTTGCAAGTATGTCTATAAAGCCAAATTAAAATCTGATGGGACAGTAGAGAGACATAAAGCAAGGTTGGTGGCAAAATGATACACTCAGAAGGAAGGATTTGATCATCAAGAAACCTTTAGCCCCGTAGCAAAGCTCACCGCTGTTAAGGTTTTTTGTTGCGTTGGCTGCCATCCATAACTGGCACCTCTATCAGTTGGATGTACACAATGCTTTCCTTCATGGTGATTTGGATGAGAAAATTTACATGGACTTGCCTCCTAGTTTTTACGATAAGGGGGAGTCATCTTGTGCAAATAAGAAGTTGGTTTGTAAACTCCATAAGTCCCTTTATGGCTTTAAACATGCATCTAGTCAATGGTACTCCAGATTTTCTGCTTCTCTTACTCATATTGGTTTCCAACAATCTAAATCCGATTACTCTTTGTTTACACAAGAAATGATGAGAATGGATTTATGGCCCTCTTGGTTTATGTTGATGACATAGTCATAAGGAGTTCCAATCTTGAAGTTGTTGATAACATGAAAGCTTACTTGCACTCTCAGTTTAAGATCAAAGATTTGGGTATTTGAAGTATTTTTTGGGTTTGGAAATTGCTAGATCAGCTGCTGGCATCCGCTTGTGTCAAAGAGGTAGAAGCTCGAGATCCTTGAGGATGCAGGGCTTCTTGGATGTAAATCAGTTAGTACCCCAATGGAAATTAACCATAAACTCACCCACTCTTCCTCAAGTTTATTGGTTGATTCCACGAGTTATAGAAGACTGATTGAGAGATTCATTTATCTTTTACTAACCAGACCTGACATCACCTATGCAGTCAATATCCTTAACCAAATGGACAAACCAGTAGAAACACATATGCATGCTGCTCACCGAGTCTTGAAATATCTGAAAGGTTCTATAGGGCATGGCATATTCTTCTCATCTCAGTCTCATCCACACATCAAAGCCTTTAGTGATTCAGATTGGACAGCATGGCCAGAAACAAGAAGATCAATCATTGATTTTTGCACTTTCATTGGTGATTCTCTAGTAAGCTGGAAATCTAAAAAGCAAGCCATTGTTTCACGTTCATTTGCAAAGGCAGAATATCGAGCCTTGGCTCACACTAGTTGCGAAATTGTATGGCTCATTTCTTTGCTAAAAGACTTCAACACTGAACATCCTAAGCTTGGACTTCTATATTGTGACAGCCAAGCAGTTTGCACCTTACTAAAAATCTAGTGTTCCATGAGAGGACCAAATACATCGAATTAAACTGTCATTTTGTTAAAGAGAAGGTATTAGCCAAGGCCCTCACACCAATACATATATCTTCGAAGTTCCAACTTGCAGATATTTTTACTAAGGCATTGTCCACTGCCACCTTTCATTTCCTACTATCCAAAATGGGCACTTTGAATATCTATGTCCATCTTGAGGGGGAGTCACAACAATTGCATAAATTGGAGTCCATTGAGCAGGAATCGAATGCAGCTACTATTGTACCAGACAAACATACAGCTTACACAAAGAGATGGAAATTGAGTGGAATGAGCATATGACAGTAATCTACAGGCTGCTCCTGTCCTTTCGCAAAATTATATAGGAAATATTCTTTTGTTGTAAATAAAGGTTTACGTTCCTTTGTATAGAAGTATCAATTTTTTTTTTTTCTTTTGGTTATTTTCTCTCTATATAAAGCAAATGAAACCTGTAATGAACAGACATAGAAATGAGAACATTTTCTCAAACCTCCATCACAGTGTTCTCTCTGTCATTATTTTCTTCCTTCTTTTTCATCACTATAGTTTTATCTATTTTTCCAACGAGTTTGTCCAAACTTAAATAAATATTCAAACTTTCAATTGAATAATTTAGCTCAAGTTTTTCTTAGGTTGTTATGCCAATTTTTGCTTTCATAAAAATGGATATTTACATTTGTTTTTAAAAAAATAAAGATCGACTTAAAAAAATCAATTATTTTACAAAAAAAATTTAATATTTTTTAAAAAAATGTGCGAGATCTATGTAATTTAACTTATATATAACCTAAACAACATAGATAGTACTTACAAATTTTCAAAAAATTGTAAAACACTAATCATCAGCATTTACTTATTAGCTAGACTTTTTATGTTCTTTTTTTTTTTCTTCCTATTATTTTTGAATAATTTTAAAGCAATTTATCAACATTTGTATTTAATTTCTTTTAGTTCGGTTTATGCAGTCCGGGAAGTCGACAAGCTGGGAAGCCCAACTTGAAGCCGACGGTGATGGATGGAGAGTCCAATGAAACCTATTTATGCAGGATATTTGGAAGTCCATAACCACATTCATTTCGGGCTGGTTTCAGTGGATTTACGCGTGCAATAAATTCCACCTTTTGCACGTGAAAGTTCCAAACAAGTTCATATCTTTTTATTTATTTTTAAGTTGAGGGGAAAGAATTCGATTTAGTTTGTATGTTTGTCATTTTTCTCTTTTGCGTTCCATACTCGTCTATATCTGGGTCTATGGTTGCCACCTTCAAGTCCAGCACTTTGCATAAATCATCGCTGTCTGTGTATTCAATCATAGACTTTTCAATAGTTCCAAATACTGTTTTCTGTAGTGGAGCTTTTTTGCAAAGCTCTACAGACAAAAACTCTATTACTCGCAGTTATCCCAAACAGGCACTTAATTTCCACCTTATGTCTTTGTTCCCTAAGTTTCTGTTTATAAACATAATAGTTATATAGGTATTTTACATTTTTACTGCACATCACCTGTTTGTTGAAGTGCCTCTTTAAGCAGTTTCCCCTGCCACGTTCTTGATGTGCGCAGAAACACTGCTATATCATTATGTGCATGCAGATCTGCTTTTCCCTTCATTGGTATGTGCTTAGATCATGCTTTGAAGTATTGAGTCTTGATGTTTTTCTTTTGTCAAGCTATGCAAATTCTACTCTATGAGAATTGACGTACTCTGCCAGTTGAAAGAACAATGCGGCTTGTGGGGTTGCCAAGTGTTTACAAAGCAAACTTGCTGAAATGTGCCATACGACCAAGTGCGAACCTTACTCAGATTATTTCGTCGTTTTTTATAAATATAGGTAACTTCTTATTTTTGGCCTCACAGCTATCTTCAAGGTGTTCAAAAGCCATTGCATACTGATACCATAGTGCTTCATATAGTTGCTTAAAGTTCAGCTTGTGTATTGTCTGTGTCGCAGAAAATTTAGTTGAAAATGATATTTTTGCACGCAAGGAACACTTTTTAAGATTTGAGACGTAAAACTGTTTCATCTATACGAACTCCTCTTGTTGCATATTTGGAGTTTTATCCTTTGCAAAGCTGACCCTTGGGCTTATTATACATGTATGCATACGAATCTTGAAATTAGTCTCCTCAGGTTATTGGGACAATACTCTTTTAAGTTGAACTGGTTTGTTATGTTATGTTAGCTCCCATGCTCTCATTTCAAATTTACTCCTCATTCTGACAAATGTTCTGGCTATCATGCCAGTAAATGTTGTGGGAACAAGATGCAGGTATGCTTTCTATATATTTCTGTCACCCCTCCCTCTTTATGCCAACATGAATAGTTAAGTTGAGTTGAATCGTTTGATGTGGCTATAATCCAGGCCACGATTGCAGATGGCGTTCTTGTTGAATGGGCTACAACACAAGCCACACAAACCTATGGGATTCTAGTATTTAGATATTTTGCAGTTGACACTAAATTTTATGAACTAATACAATTAAAACTATACAACTAAATTTCATGAACTAATACACTAAATTTCAGTTGACACTAAAGGCCTTGGGCTTGGGGGTATGCTCCCCCCAGGTCCAAGGTTCAAATCCCCTTGGGTGCAAACAATCTCTAAGGGTCACACCCCTTGGTGAAAAACCAACGATTTAACCAGTTCTGTGTAGGGAAACTTCCAGGGTGTAGTGCACGGGACCAGGGTTTACTCTGCAGGGGTGGGTCTAAAGGGCCCTGCCTTGGAGAGGTTCCCCAACATAAAAAAAAAGAGAAAAAAAAAAAACAATAATAATTGTAAAAAAAAAAAAAGGGCTTCCTTAAGTTTAAGTTATTGAGCTTATTGCATGAGAATGTAGACTGTCATGACCAAATTAGGACATTCATAACTTGTAACAGGTGAATCTTCTAAAACATCACAATCTTTCAGAGATTATTCTTCTGCTACAGCAGTTAATGATGACTCTAATAAGGGTGCTGGAAAGATGACATTGGCAATGAACCTGGCATGTGTTGTTGAAGAATCTTCTTGTGTTGATGAGAGAAAACCCAAGAGTCGAATGGAGCTTAAGCGGTATTGTGAACTCCGCATAAAGAAGAGGGTGAAGGAGCAATATATGGATGGGAAATTTCAAGACCTAATGACAAAAGTGATTGCCAATCCAGACACTCTTCAGGATGCTTATAATTGTATAAGGCTAAATTCAAATGTAGATATATCAATTAATAATGATAGATTCGATTTTTCATCCATGGCTGAAGAGCTTTGTAGTGGGAGTTTTGATGTCAAGGTCAATACATTCTCTATCTCTACGAAGGGTGCAAATAAAGAAACCCTTGTCCTTCCCACTCTAAGGTTGAAGATTGTCCAGGAAGCCATCAGAATTATTCTCGAAGTTATTTACAAGCCCTACTTTTCTAAGATTTCTCATGGCTGTCGAAGCGGGAGGGGACACTCATCAGCACTGAAGTACATCAGTAAAGAGATCTCTAATCCTGATTGGTGGTTTACAGTACACATAAATAAAAAGCTGGATGCTTGCGTCCTTGCTAAACTCATATCTATAATGGAGGGCAAGATAGAAGATCCCAGCTTGTATGCTATCATTCATAGCATGTTTGATGCCCAAGTACTCAATTTGGAATTTGGGGGTTTTCCAAAAGGCCATGGATTGCCGCAAGAGGGAGTGTTGTCTGCTATACTAATAAATATATATCTTGACCTTTTTGACCGTGAATTTTACAGATTGTCAATGAAATATGAAGCTTTGGATCCCTCTATTCATAGCAATCGTGATGGGTCCTATTCCATGCTGCGTAGTTGGTTTAGGCGACAGCTGAAAGACAATGATCTTAACTGCCAAAGTGAAAATAACATTGGTATAAGAGTTCATTCTTGTCGCTTCATGGACGAGATATTTTTTGCAATCTCTGGTTCTGAAGAAGTTGCTCTTAGTTTTAAGTCTGAGATTCTAAACTACTTGCGGAATTCTTTGCACTTGGACATTGACAATCAAACAGAGTTATTGCCATGTGAGGGACCTCAGGAGATACGGTTTCTGGGATATTTGGTTCGAAGAAGTATAAAAGAAAGTCCCGCTGTAAAAGCAGTTCACAAGTTAAAAGAAAAGGTTGAGTTGTTTGCTCTACAAAAACAAGAGGCGTGGGATGCTGGGACCATAAGAATTGGGAAGAAATGGCTGGGCCATGGTTTGAAGAAGGTTAAAGAGTCTGAAATCAAGCATTTGGCTGATAGTAATTCTGTTTTGGGCCAAATTTCCCATCTCCGTAAGGCTGGGATGGAAACTGATCATTGGTACAAGCACCTACTAAAGATATGGATGCAAGATGCTAAAGCCAAAGCTGCAAAGAGTGAAGAAATTATCCTTTCCAAGTATGTTGCAGAACCATCCCTTCCACAAGAACTGAAGGACTCCTTTTATGAATTTCAGAGGTGTGCAGAAGAATATGTTTCTGCTGAGACAGCTTCTACTCTTGCTCTTATGCCGAATTATAGCTCGTCATGTGACTCTGAAACAACCACTGAAATTATTGCTCCTGTTAATGCCATAAAGAAGAGGCTTTTACGATATGGACTAGCCACAAATGATGGGTACCCCCGTACAACTACTCTGCTTATCTTACAAGATAACATCCAAATAATTGACTGGTTTTCTGGTGTTGTCCGCCGCTGGCTTAGATGGTGGAGTGAGTGTGATAATGTTAATGAAGTAAAGCTCTTAATTTCTGATCAACTTAGGAAATCTTGCATTCGTACTTTAGCAGCCAAGTACCGGATACATGAAAATGAGATAGAAAAACGGTTTGATTCAGAATTGAGCAGGATTCCATCTACCCAAGAAATAGAGCAGGAGATGGCATATGAGAAATCAAATAACCAAGTTTTTGATAATGACGAGGCTTTAATGTATGGGATATCTTATAGTGGCTTGTGTTTACTTTCTCTAGCAAGAATGGTGACTGAGTCACGGCCCTGCAATTGTTTTGTTATGGGGTGCCCTTCTCCAGCACCAAGTGTTTATACTCTTCATGTGATGGAGAGGCAGAAGTTCCCCGGCTGGAAGACGGGGTTCTCAAGTTGTATTCATCCTAGCTTGAATAGAAGGCGGATTGGGCTGTGTAAGCAGCATTTAAAAGACTTATATCTCGGTAATATATCACTTCAGTCCATCGATTTTGGTGCCTGGAACTGAAAACTCAGTGAATTCAGAGAATTGTGCGGCTGCAGTATATATGGACTGTTGACCATTCATTGATGTAGAAACCATAAAAGAGGATTCGAGGTGCCAAGGACTCTGTTGGTGTGCCAGTTTCCAATTATCGGCAGGGGAAGATCAAATGTTTGATATGCTACCCGAAGAAAATGTGGAAAACATCCAAATCTAAGTCACCTTCTCAGGTAACTATTTGGATCATATACTCTTAGAAGCATAAAAAATGATATGGTTTCTGGTAAGATCTTTTTTTTTTAAGTAGTTTCCAGTAAGAGCTTTGTTTAGAATTTTGAGCATTAATGATTTCCTGTTATTCTCAGTTTTGAAGATTTGCATATAATGCGAAATATAATATTCTTTGCATGGCTAAAAATTTTATAGGCATGTTAACATATTGGCAATGCAAAGCAAATGAAACCCATCAATTGCATACGCACCTGTTCTTATGACTCCTCACTACCACTTCTTTTGTCATCAAGTTTCAGAGCAGATGGCACACATTTTTGCTCCATTATCTATTTGGGAAGGGCTAACAAAGCACAAGCGAGAACAAGGCAATCCTGCCAAGCCCGGTGTTGATGACTTTGAGCTTTTCAAGTGTACATGCAAACTTTTGGGTGGGTATGACAGGGAGGGCAATGCCAAGAGGATAAGTTACTATTGTCATGTTTGTTCTTTCCCATGCAAAATGAGAGAAACGAGTGTCCAAGTTGAAGTGCAGCGGAAGAATGTATGAGCAGAAGCTACGACCATGACCTTTGTATGGTGAGGGATAACTTTATTGTCTATCTTTAGCTCAACAAGGAACAGGGTGAACAAGACACCTCTACCGTTGTCTGGAGCACAATCATACTTATAGGGAATACTCTGTGGAAAATAATTAACTTGTGATATTGTCTCTCTGCCTATAGAGGATATCAGAAGCAATTGTCTTTGATTTATCGGTAATGCTTGGATTGTATAACTACTAGTTAGTACTGCTATTTGTAAATGCTTCTTGAGAAGGATCAAACTGTTTTATGATATTGATCTGTAGAAGGAAATACGATGAAGGCTTCGTTTGGAATCACAACTTCTCTCAACTCATCATTACAACTTTTTCAAATCCCAACACAAAATATAATAAACAATTCAACTTTTTCAAATCTCAAAATAATAATAATAATAATAAATAATATTCTAACAATATTTTATTATCTCAACTCAACTCAATTCAACTCACTTCAACATCCAAACGATTTTCAAAGAAATTGAATGATGAAAATTAGAATGATTCTAAGTGATGCCAAAATGTCCAATACCTAAGTTCGACGTTTTTAGGAGACTGTGTTTGGACCTAACATGTTTTCAAGTGTTTGGCACAAAAACTATATTTATTACCTCACTGGAAACTTATCCAAAAATAAAATGATTTACAAGTATTCAACTATGGCTAATAAATTCACATTTTTTTAAAACATTTTTTCAATAAATATGAGTCTTAGAGAGAGACAACAAAAGAAAATACTATAAAAATGAGTCAAGTGTTGGCTGTGAAGCGCTAAAATAAAAAAATTCTATAAACTATATTATTATTTCATTTTTATCATATTAAATAAGATGCGATATATTTATAATCATTAAATGATTATTTATTACATATTTTTTTATCATCTAATGATAATAAATATGTTACATACTATTTAATATGATTAAAATAGAATGAGAGTGTAGTATATAATATTATTAAAAAAAAAAAAAAATCCTTTCCCACGCACTTGTTACCGTTAGCCACACCATGAAAATCCCAAGTATTTATGTGTGAGCTTAGAATCGCACAAAAGTAGAGGGAAGTTATTAGAGACAGAGAGTGACAAATGGTCACATTAAATTGCACTAGATTTGTTTTGTTTTTTTTTTGTTTTTTTTAATTGTTGCTCTAGGGTTGAGCATTTGTATTGGTTTCATTAAAAGTCTAGTTAAATATTAAATATAATAAATTTTATTATAAGACAATTGCATTGGATTAGTTAAAGAGATAAGTATGAAACTTTGAACTACAATAAATACATATATTACTTCAAATTTGGAGGGTTACTGTTCATTCATCAAATTTATTTTTTATTTATTTTTAATCTCAAATAATCTTTTTTATTTACGTTTAATCTACAACCGTCTTGTAATAATAATATAAAAATCAAATTAAATTATTAATTAACATATAATTAATGTAATTATAAAATATGAAAAAAAAATTATTATTAAAAAAAAATTATATTATTATTTTGATGAATTCAATAGTTAATCTAATGTAAAATTATGAATAACGAAATTTTATAGATATGAAAAATATATACTTTTCAACAAAATTTAAAGATGAATTTAATGAATCTAATACTACTGTTCTTACCAATAGGATCCCACGCACCTGTGTTAGCCACACCATGAAAATCCCAAGTATTTTTGGGTGAGCTTAACATAGAGTAGAGGGAAGTTATTACAGAGAGAGACAGACAGATGGTCATATTAAATTGCTCTAGAGTGGTTCCCAAAATCACCTCTTTATCAAGACCCAAATTCACAAACACCCAACCCCTTGTTTCTCCAGTCTCCAGAAGGGCCTCTCGAGCAGTAATAGTCGCGGCAGTTGCAGTATCTGCATTTTCCTCGATGTCTTACGACAGGGAGCTCGCGGCTGCCAAGAAAGCTGCCTCTCTCGCTGCTCGACTCTGCCAGGCATCTCTTCCCCCACACTCTCTCGCTTTTCTTAAATTTGGTGATAGGCATACAATGTTTCATGTTATCTAGCCTGGTTGATGTGTTTGTCTGCGTTCGGAAAACAGTTCACTTGAAGATATGAAATTGTTATTCGAAAGGAACCCAGAAGCTAAAAATCATTATTTGAGCAAAACTCGGTGCCTAGGGGTGTTATTTGGTGATAGCCTAAGAATCGTTACGGGAGAGGAGTTAAAGCCCTGATCTGAATTTCAGCAACATTCTGAGTATGGTATATAACTTGAGTGATTCCCAGAACCTACAATGGTTATTATATTAGATGAGTACAGGATATGACTGTTTTGGCAATATTAGGATACCGCTATTACTGTGGTATGTTGTTTTTGGAGCAGAAAGAGAACTGAAAATGGTTATTCCTACTATGCATTTCCCTTTTTTTTTTTTTTTTTTTTTGGGGGGGGGGGGGGGGGGTATTAACATAGACAATATTGTGCCCAAAGGCTACTGCAGAGGAACCGTTGGCATTTCTTAGTCAGTTTTTCTCTCAAGTTGTATAACAGATTTTATTCTCTTTTTATACCTCAGAATATTGTACAAAACTGTGTATAAATATCCTTAGCAATGTAATGAAAATATACACTGAATTAAGTAAATATGTCACTCTGATATGGTATCAGAGCTTTCGACTCACAGCCCCTCTGATCCATGGCTTTTTCTTTGTCCTTTCCCTCTCCAAATCCTTCGGTCATGTCCTCCTTTTCTCACATAGTCACAACCAAGCTGACCACAGACAACTACCCACTGTGGAAAGTGCAGATTTCTGCCTACCTGCGAGGTCAAGACCTCTATCAATATGTTGATGGAACTCTTTTATGTCCTGCTGAATCACTAACAAATTCATCCCGGCCTAACCCAGATTATTCCTCCTGGAAACGCAATGATCAACTAGTTCTTAGCATCTTGTTTTCGTCCCTCTCTGAATCAATCATCGGCCATGTTCTTTCATCCAACACCTCCCGTGAGCTTTGGCTTTCCTTCTCTTCTCTGTTTGCATCTCACTCTTAAGCCAAACAGTTTCAAGTCCGATTTCAACTAGCTAATCTGACTCGGGGTGACCAAAGCATCACCGACTAATTTGGCAAAGTTCGATCTCTTGCTGATATACTTGCTGCCACTGGTAATCCCTTACCTGACCCAGAATTCGTCACATATCTTCTCATTGGACTTGGTTCCACATTCGACTCCTTTATTACCTCTGTGACTACATGGGCTGAGCCCACTTCCTCTAATCAGCTGTATCAGTTGCTTCTTGTTCATGAAAGTAGGCTTGCTCATAATGCACGGAGTTCTATCTCCCTTAAGCTTTCTGTTAATTTCATGAACACTGGTGGTTGTGGTTGCAACCAATATCGTGGTGGTCGAAATGGCCGTAATGGGCGAGGCAGGTCCAGCTACCCAAATCGTAGTGGCCGAAGTTTCTCCCTTGCTGCGCAACCGAACCCATCCTACCATCAACGCCTAACCTGCCAAGTGTGTCCCAAGGCTGGACATGTAGCCTTACAGTGCAGACATCGCTTTGACCACAACTATCAGTATGGAGCTCCTACCTCCTCTACAAACTTCACATGGCCAAGTAGTTTCTCTGATTCCACCTGGTACCCAAACTCGGTAGTGCAACCCACCACATAACCCATGATTTCAACAATGTCATCCTCTCCTTTGAGCCGTACTGTGGTAGTGAACAAATTCAAGTGGGGGATGATTCGAGCCTCCCCATTTAGAACACGGGTGACTCCTCTCTATCTTCTCCCTCTTCTTCCTTCTTACTTCAAAATCTTCTTCATGTTCCTAGCATTACTAAGAATATCATTTCTGTTTCCAAATTTTGTAGCGATAACGCTTGCTATTTCGAATTTCATGCTTCTTTCTTTTCTATGAAGGACATCTCGACGGGGAAGACCCTCCTCACAGGGCCAATCCGTGACATACTTTATGTCTTTCCCTCTGAGTCGGACTCTTCTTCCACCTCCTTCTCCTCTCCATTTGCTAACTTAGGCGAGAAAACATCTGTGGTTCAGTGGCACAGTTGGTTGGGCCATCCTCATCACACAACACTCTCCATCATTCTGCATACCACATGTTTGAAGGTTTCTCCCATTGTCTCCAGTTTCAAGTGCACTGAGTGTCCTCTAGCTAAAATCCACCAACTCCCCTTTGTTTCCAACCAGGCCCATTCCCATAAACCTTTGGAATTGGTCTGTGCTGATGTTTGGGGACCAGCCCATTCTGTTTCTAGACAAGGTTACAAGTATTATGTCTTATTTGTAGATCAATTCACTCGGTTCACTTGGTTGTATCCTTTAAAATTAAAATATGATGTTCGAAATATATTTTCCAGTTTTTTACCTTATGTTGAATGACTCTTTAATACTAAACTCATCACCCTCCAAACGGATGAGGGTGGTGAATTCAAATCACTTATGCCGATATGCCACAAACTTGGGATTCATCATAATCATTTTTCTTGTCCACATATCTATCAACAAAATGGGCTTGTTGAAAGAAAACATAGGCATATAGTCGAAACTAGGCATGCCCTTCTGGCCCAAGCCTCTCTCCGTTTTACCTTTTGGGCCGACGCTTTTGATACGGCTGTGCATCTCATAAATCTTTTACCCTCACCAACTCTCCAAAATAACACACCATTTTATCATGTCTATCATCGTGATCTGGATTATCACTTTTTAAAGGTGTTTGATTGTGAATATTTTCCAAATTTGCGTCCTTATAATCAACAAAAATTAAATTACCGATCCACCTCATGTATTTTTCTTGGTTATAGTTCAGTCCACAAAGGGTACAAGTGCTTGGACTTAAACACCAATGGACTCTATTTCTCCCATGATGTTATCTTTCATGAAGAAACATTTCCATATTCAACCCATTGGCCCGTTACAGTTGCTCACTCTAATTTGGAGCATACTCAAAACACATCACACGTCCAATTGCCCATTTTGAACCCATTACCCTCCAATTACACATCATCGTGATCTGGATTATCACTTTTTAAAGGTGTTTGATTGTGAATATTTTCCAAATTTGCGTCTTTATAATCAACAAAAATTAAATTACCGATCCACCTCATGTCTTTTTCTGGGTTATAGTTCAGTCCACAAAGGGGACAAGTGCTTGGACTTAAACACCAATAGGCTCTATTTCTCCCATGATGTTATCTTTCATGAAGAAACATTTCCATATTCAACCCATTGGCCCGTTACAGTTGCTCACTCTAATTTGGAGCATACTCAAAACACATCACACGTCCAATTGCCCATTTTGAACCCATTCCCCTCCAATTACACATCATCGTGATCTGGATTATCACTTTTTAAAGGTGTTTGATTGTGAATATTTTCCAAATTTGCGTCTTTATAATCAACAAAAATTAAATTACCGATCCACCTCATGTCTTTTTCTGGGTTATAGTTCAGTCCACAAAGGGTACAAGTGCTTGGACTTAAACACCAATAGGCTCTATTTCTCCCATGATGTTATCTTTCATGAAGAAACATTTCCATATTCAACCCATTGGCCCGTTACAGTTGCTCACTCTAATTTGGAGCATACTCAAAACACATCACACGTCCAATTGCCCATTTTGAACCCATTCCCCTCCAATTACACATCATCGTGATCTGGATTATCACTTTTTAAAGGTGTTTGATTGTGAATATTTTCCAAATTTGCGTCTTTATAATCAACAAAAATTAAATTACCGATCCACCTCATGTCTTTTTCTGGGTTATAGTTCAGTCCACAAAGGGTACAAGTGCTTGGACTTAAACACCAATAGGCTCTATTTCTCCCATGATGTTATCTTTCATGAAGAAACATTTCCATATTCAACCCATTGGCCCGTTACAGTTGCTCACTCTAATTTGGAGCATACTCAAAACACATCACACGTCCAATTGCCCATTTTGAACCCATTACCCTCCAATTACACATCATCGTGATCTGGATTATCACTTTTTAAAGGTGTTTGATTGTGAATATTTTCCAAATTTGCGTCTTTATAATCAACAAAAATTAAATTACCGATCCACCTCATGTCTTTTTCTGGGTTATAGTTCAGTCCACAAAGGGTACAAGTGCTTGGACTTAAACACCAATAGGCTCTATTTCTCCCATGATGTTATCTTTCATGAAGAAACATTTCCATATTCAACCCATTGGCCCGTTACAGTTGCTCACTCTAATTTGGAGCATACTCAAAACACATCACACGTCCAATTGCCCATTTTGAACCCATTACCCTCCATTCTCAACTCAGGCCCCAACCCATTACCCTTCTCATCTCAAAACCCCATCATCTGCATCTTTCCCAATTCCCCTTTCTTCTCCCCGATCCCAAATCCCTAATTCCCCTTCTCCAGCTACATCTGCTCCTCCTATCCTCACTCCACTTCATTCCCCAATCATCACACGAGCACACACAAACTCCTCTAGGCCTTGTATTCGAATGGACGGTACAGTTCCCTATCCCTCTCGGAAATGTCTCGCTACCACGGTGACACCTTCTGAAACACCTACCAGCTATTCTGCAGCCTCCAAACACTCAGAATGGCGTGACGCCATGAACCAAGAGTACCAAGCCTTACTTCAAAATCATACCTGGACCGTAGTCCCTCCTAATCCTTCCTCTAATGTCCTTGGTTGTAGGTGGGTATACCGAACAAAGCTCCATGCCGATGGGTCTATCAAAAGAAGGAAGGTGTGGCTTGTAGCCAAGGGTTATCATCAGCAGCCTGACCTAGATTTGCACGAGACCTTTAGTCCAGTGGTCAAGGCTCTTACAATCCGGCTGATTTTATCACTTGCTGTTGCTCGTGGGTGGCCCCTATGCCAGATTGACATCCAGAATGCATTCCTCCATGGAACACTCACTGATCAGGTATATATGCATCAACCTCAAGGATTCATCAATCCTCAGCATCCTAATTATGTTTGTAAATTGCAAAAATCAATCTACGGCCTAAAATAGGCCCCGAGGGCGTGGTTTGCTCAGTTGAGCTCTTGGTTGCTCGATTATGGCTTTCTGGCCTCTCAAGCTGATGCATCTCTATTTGTTCTTAATTTGAAGATTTGATAATAACTGCTTCTCAAGCTTCTGCCACCTTTATTAGTTACTTGAGTTTGGCCTTCCCTGTTAAAGACTTAGGTTCTCTATCCTACTTCCTTGGGTTGGAAATAACAAAATTGAGCAATGGCTTATTACTTTCTCAAAGGAAGTATATTAAAGATTTACTCACTAGGAGTAAAATGTTGCATGCAAAGCCAATAACCTCACCTATGGCAACCTCCTTAAAGCTGTCCAAATTTGATTCACCTAGTTTTGATGATGTTACTCTCTTTCGAAGTATTGTTGGAGGTTACAATATTTGTCCCTCACACGACCCGACATATCTTATGCAGTTAATAAGGTGTGCCAATTCATTTTTGATAAGTAATCAAAGTGTATTAATAAAAGAATAGGCAAACCCATGTGTAGTACAAAGAATGCCCTAACTACGTAAGGACAATAGATACAAGGAAATCATGGAAATCTTGGCCATTAAAATTAATGGTAGAGGCCCAAGTACAAAGGGTTCTAAAAAAGAAAGCAATAAGTTCCTCCATCGATCTCTCTTTGTCCTTGAACGTCCGTTCATTGCACTCCTGCTATATGCACCACATGATGCATATAGGAATCATCTTCCATACAGTCTTGATCTGTTGATTTCCTCTTAGATCTGTCCAGCTAGCAAAAACCGCCACTATTGTCTCGAGCATTACCCAACCCAAGTCTAGTCTACTAAATACCTTGTTCCATAACCCTCGAGCTACTTCACAGTGTAATAGAAGATGGTCCACAGATTCACCCCCATTCCTACACATACAACACCAATCTGCGATGATCACCCTTCGTTTCCTCAAATTATCCATTGTGAGGATCTTATCCAAGAAAGCGGTCCACACGAAAAATGCTGCTTTGAGAGGCGCCTTATGTCTCCAAATACTTTTCCAAGGAAACTAAATAGGGAGCTCATGTGAAAGTGATTTATAGAACGAGCGAACCGAAAACACAGCACCTGAAGGTATCCACCACAATGAGTCGGCATGCTGGTTATTCGGTTTGAGAGAGTACAAAAGTTTGAAAAAGGCTGTGAAATTGCCCAAGTATCCTTGTAACGCAGCGGGAATATCTACCAATTCACTCAACAAATTGGTTAGTCGTCAAACATGCAATTAATTTGATAAACAATCAAATACATAAAATAAACAAAGTGTGTAACACTAAGATTGGTATCGAAGGGAAACCCTTTAAAGAACTCTTCAAAGGTAAAACCCTATAGGGCAGCCAAACCAAGAAAAATCAATTTTATTATTTGAAAATCAATTAGTAGTAAAACTCAATTACAAAATATTTGTCAATTGACACTCTTACTTGACCAGACAAATGACCCATTTGTTTTCTACTGCAGTAGCAATCAGAACCTCTGACGATTTTCAAATATTGATTTTTTTCCTGGAACTCTAGTGGCTGAATTCGATCACTTCAACTCCAACACGGAGTATGCACGCACTAAAAAAGAGAGATAAAACACTAGAAGAATTTTCTCATACTCAAGTACCACTCTCTAAGAGAAACAGTATGAAAATTCTCCAATGAATTTTCTCACCAAAATATGCACTAGAAAGTGTTTTAGAAAATATGCAAATTTGAATCTCTATTGATCCTAACCAATAGGATCCCTTAAATAAACAATATGAAAATCAATTCCAATTGCAGTAGAATTTTGCTGATGGAACAAATCTGATAGGAGTTTGATCTGCAGTAGGACTCTGCTGATGGAATGAGTTTGGTAAGAATTTGATCTGCAGTAGGACTATGCTGACGGTCGCGAAGTCGTCTCCTAATGGAATGCTGATATTTTGCGATAATTCTTCACTGCAGTAACAAATTTCAGATCAACCTCTTCTCTGGATAAGTGCAGATTCCTTGGGACTCGATTTTTTCACTTATGACTTATCTAAACAACCTCTAATACATCTTAGATAAACTTAATATTGTTATAGATAAAGTCAATAAATAATTTACATTCATATAAAATTACCAACTTAATGATAGGATAAACTTTATTATTTTAGTCATCTAATCCTATCAAAACTTATCAACTTAATCACCTAGTCCTAGCCAAACTTTTACATATACAGGCTGCAAAACTGTCCATTTCCCAATCATTTGCTGCCGGGCTAAAATTGATGTTCCATTGGATTTGTTCCCCTACTATCACCATGACATCTGACACTGAAACATCTATATCATTTGCAACCCTGAAGAGATCAGGAAATAGATCCTTTAGAGCACTCTCATTGGAATAGCTAAATTAAAGTACATTTTTGATGAATGTAAAATGAATTTAACTTTTAGCTATTTCATTTATATAAATCTCTACATTGGAATAACCATTTTTTCATTATATGATAATAAAATAATATAAGATGAATTTAATTTTGACTATTTACATTAAATCTCCAAATTGAATTATCCATTTATTCATTATATAGTAATGAGTAATTAATAATTTTGAAAATTTTTTAATTTTTTTAATTATGAATTTATTTTATTTTATCATATTTTACTATTTATAATATTATATATTAATTTGTAATTGTATTCTAATTATATTATTTCAATTGTCATTTAAAATGGAGAGAGAAATAATTAATATTAAAAAGAGAGAGAAAGAAATAATATAAAAATAATTTGATGAATGAATAGTGTGTTCCAAATTTGAAAATTAGTTTGGATATTACTGTAGCTATATTCCAAATATTTAGAATATAGCTAATTTAATGTGAGCAATTTATCCACCTAATAGCTAAATTCTCATTGGATTTAGCTTTTAGCTAATCCAATGAGAATGCTCTTAGAGCAACATTACCACACCAAGAATCATACCAGAATTTGATCTTAGCCCCATCTCCTACGCATAATCGTGAGTGATGAGAGAAGCCCCCCCCCCCCTCCCCCCCCCTTCCTCTTCTTATATGTTTCTACAAACCCACTCTATATGCCCCTCTCACTTCGCTGGTACACCATCCCCCCCATAAACCACCATATTTGCTCTCAATCACCAATTTCCATAGGGCTTCTAGTTCTTTATGGTATCTCCACAACCATTTACCAAGTAGCACCCGATTAAAAATTCTGAGATTTTGAATGCCTAAACCTCCATTAGGGAGAGGACAACAAACTTTCTCCCACCTGACTAGGTGGAATTTAAATTCCTCGCCTATTCCACCCCACAAGAAGTCCCGCTGTAATGGGAAACAAGGACATGAAATAGGTCGGTAGATTAGATAATGTGCTCTTTATCAGGGT
Source organism: Juglans regia (assembly GCF_001411555.2). Lineage (NCBI taxonomy): Eukaryota > Viridiplantae > Streptophyta > Magnoliopsida > Fagales > Juglandaceae > Juglans > Juglans regia. Next base: position 11,594,099 of record NC_049901.1, on the reverse strand, counting down.
AATCCTAGGTGTGCCAATTCATGCACACACCTAAATTGCCACATGACTAGGTTGCAGTAAAGCGCATACTGCGTTATATGAAAGCCACAATCAACAAGGGTCTCTTTTTCTCCTCTCAATCCTCTTTTAAATTACAAGCCTATTTGGATGCGGACTAGGTTGGATGCCCTGATAATCGGCGATCTACGGGTGGATTTTGCATCTACTTGGGTAAACATCTCATTTCTTGGAGTTCAAAGAAGCAAAGAACTGTTGCAAGTCAAGTACGGAAGCTGAGTACAAGTCTGTGGCTTCATCAGCAGCTGAACTTATTTGGCTTCAAACACTCATTTCTGAACTTGGCTTACCTCTCAGTCAAGCTCCAACATTGTGGTGCAACATGGAACAACTTACTTGGCTGCCAATCCTATTTATCACTCAAGGACAAAACATATGGATATTGACTTCCATATCATTAGAGACTGAGTTGCTTCCAAGATGTTAAATATCTCCTTCATCAGTTCCAAAGATCAGCTAGCTGATATATTTACCAAGCCATTAGTAGCTGACAGATTTTTCAAGCTAAGAACGAGTCTCAATGTTTTTGACACACCCTTGGACTAGAGGGGGCGTATTAACATAGACAATATTGATGCCCAAACAAAGGCTACTGCAGAGGAACCGTAGGCATTTCTTAGTCAGTTTTTTTCTCAAGTTGTATAACAGATTTTATTCTCTTTTGATACCTCAGAATATTGTACAAAACTGTGTATAAATATCCTTAGCAATGTAATGAAAATATACACTGAATTCAGTAAATATGTAACTCTGATTTGGGGGGTTGTGGGGGTTGCTAACTATATTTTTTGTACTTATGTGTATGTTGTAATTTGACCGCTGGAAATAATTTATCTGGTTAACGCTGAAACTAAAATTGGTACTTCGCCCAGACATTGCATCGAGTCTTACAACTCCTATAGTTTTCTCAGCTGCGAGTTTTACAACTCTTTTATTTATTTTCTCCCTTTCGTAATGGCATATTACTTGTGTATTTCTTGAGGTACGGAAATATACACTCAATCTTTATATAAAAATTGTTCATGCATGACTACATGGCCTATGCTTATTTGGGCAAGTAACTCCTTTTTTTAAACAAAGTTATATTTCACTCCCTAAATTTGCCAGACGCATCACGCATGTGGTTTGTCGGCAAGAAACTTTTAAATGCACAACAAAGAGAAGAGAAAATAGATCTTTAATTTGACGCTATGAACTTTATTTGACACTGCAGCTTAATGTTACGGGTTTGTTGCTTGCTTTCTCTTTGTATCAGGTGTAAAGTTCTTCCCTGGGTTATATAGGAATGTGGGATACAAAAATATGGGAATGTGGGATAGAACTGTGGGTTTCTTAGAATTAAATGAGGAGCACATTGGGACATATCCCTGTCATGCTTGCCTATTTTGGTCTGGTTTGGTGGCAATTCTTTACCTTTTTAGTATATGCCTTGTCAGTTGACGCCACAAATGGAAGTTTTCTGCTGTTTTATTTTAAAAGTTTGCAAATACAATATATTTGTTACAGTAGGGTGATTCCTTTGGGTGATTTTATTTCCTCCAGAAGGTACAAAAGGCACTTTTGCAATCAGATGTCCAAGCAAAATCAGATAAAAGTCCTGTCACAGTGGCCGATTATGGTTTGTTACCGAACTCTCCTGTTCGTGCATTGCATTTATCTGATGTTTTCTTTTTTGGATTCCTTATAGATGAATCTTAATTGAAAATGGCTGCACACATTTTTTTTTCAGTCACATACTTTTGCCTGCAAATTGGCTTATCTCATGGGCATAATAGTGACAAACAGTAGAGTGATCCCTTATCATAATTGCTTTAATTTTCTGAACATTTCTTCATGTCATTGATCATGTACTCCTAATTCAGATGACCGTGTTGACTTAATATTTGTGAGGTAAGCTTGTGCATGAGCTTAGTGGTGATTATGTTTTGATATTGCTATATATTTTCAGGGGTTATCTTATAAGCAAGTTCCCTTTTCTTTGCCCGAGGTTTTGACTGGATCTATCTGCTTACCCTGCAAATTAATTAAATTCTAATTCTTTTGTTCCAAAGCAAAGATATCCACGGGGCAGTTTGTGTTTTGTTGAATCTATACCACCCATGAATTGCCTATGAACTGAAAAAGTTATATCTGTACCTAAAGCACTAGTTCTTCTGGTGGATTCACATTAACTCCATCTGATTCTTCCCTGTTTGAGTACAATGTTGTCCAGGTCATGTTTCTAAATTAGTAGACTGTCTACGTAATTTTCTTTTTTTGTGTGGACGTGGCATGCACTTGTGGTTCCAGTTTCGAGCATTTTTTGATTAAAGGCTATGTTAAAAGGAATTCATATTATAGATTATTCCAGTGCTTGTTATACCAATTTCAGCATTTAGAATTGACATTTACTGGAACTGACTGCCATTCTATTTTTATCGCTTAACTGTGATTCCCAGGTTCACAAGCTCTGGTTAGTTTTGTGCTGGAGAGGGAACTTCCATCTGATTCATTCTCCTTAGTAGCTGAGGAGGCGAGTGTGTATGCTTTTGCTTAATTCCCAGAGACATGCATATGATGTCTTCTTTTCTTTCCTTGAACTGTAAATCAAGTTAAACAAGTTTTTTAATATTTCTAGGATTCGGGAGATCTTCGCAAGGAAAGCGGCCAGGAAACTCTACAGCGCATTACAAAACTTGTGAACGATACTATTGTCAATGATGGATCATTTAGTGTTCCTACATTAACCATGGAAGACATGCTCAGGGCCATCGACAGTGGCAAATCTGATGGTGGTTCTCATGGTCGGCACTGGGTTTTGGATCCAATTGATGGTACTAAAGGGTAAGCTTCATAACTTAGAATTTGCCTAGTACCTGGGCTTAAAGAATCAGGTCTCTCAAATATCTTGTAGTCGCCATATGCATTTAGTTAAATGTGTATATAAATCTTTCTGGATTCTTGTGACAGTAACAGCGTGGAGACAATAACTAGCAAAATAGTTGAGTTTCATGGTTTAAAGTTTGCAAAAATTATGTCAAAACTTCATTTTAAAAAGAGTCTTTGCACTCATAGATTAATATGTTGATAGCTCTTGAGTTTGATGTTTCTTGTCTACATGCATCTTGACATGAAACTATTACTATATGCGTATAAAGCCGATACTAGAATGGGAAACCCATGATTTGTTGCATCTTATTTTCTGCTTTAGGACTTTTTTGATTTTCTGCTTTAGGACTTTTTTGATTTTCTGCTTGATGACATGTCACAGAAACTAATATGACATGCATTCACTTAAACTAATAAATCCTTTATAGATGCTACCAAATTCTGTCAAATTCGTTTCTATCCATTCTCATTTGGCCCATTGGAATAAGAAGGCTACCGAAGATGGTGAGTCGGTGTTCTAATTCCTCAAGCTGACATACCCTTCTTATTTGCATCACCCTTCATAGTGATCCCAATTGTCTGTAACTTTTGGTGTTACTTGGAACTTAAGTTGATGTATGGAAATGCTTGATATGAGTAATATTGATGGGAACCAAGGTGGGCCTAATCTTAAAGATATGTTGCAAGTTCCAGATGAGCCAAATACAAGTTCAAGGGCTTAAACGATAAAGATTATGCTTTGATTCATTTCATAAGCTATGGAAAGGGCAACAACATGACTTATAGGCTTTGGACACTTGAAGGCTTTCAACTTATTTAATTAATTTCAAGGACCCGTCTCACTATGATATGAACCCGTGGGAATGAATTCCCTTGAACCCACAATCAATTTGAAAACTCCCCAAGAAAGCCAAAATCAAGTCAATGGATGGAGAACCTAGACCCGATGAGAACTCGTTTCAAGAACCTAGATTATATTAAAATCTAGACCCGTTGAAGAACCCGTCTCAAGAACCCAGATTACAAAGGAGGAACGCCACAAAAGTTGTGATTTACCTTTGATAAGTTCAAAAGTTCAATTAAGAACAAGAGGAGTAAAACTCAACTCACAATGAATAAATTCATCAAATTTCATAAACTTCATAATCTGATTAGAATGAGGTTACATAGAATATTTAAAGCAAAACCTAATGAAACTCTAGATAAAATAAAACCCCATCTTCCAAAAATACCCCTGAGTGAACAGTACCGCGGCTACAGTACGGCGCTACAGTAACTCGGCTACAGTAACCCTAACCCTAGTTCAATTAAATAATAATTTTCCTAACATACCCTTACATAGGCATAAACCCAATTATTCTAAGCAAATAAAATAGGTCATTGAAATTAATTAAATAAGTTGAAAGCCTTCAAGTGTCCAAAGCCTATAAGTCATGTTGTTGCCCTTTCCATAGCTTATGAAATGAATCAAAGCATAGTCTTTATCGTTTAAGCCCTTGAACTTGTATTTGGCTCATCTGGAACTTGCAACATATCTTTAAGATTAGGCCCACCTTGGTTCCCATCAAATATTATGATAAATTTAACCATGGTGACGTCATGGTAAATCTCTTTTGATGAAACCTCCCTTTTCCACTTCTGTTGAAGGTGGTTACAAATTTGCTGAAAAGAAAATGATAGAAATTTTCATTGCTTACTTTCTACCTCCTATTTCCCAAATTAAAATTTTTTATCATTGATTCACTTACTAATTGAGTGCTCCTTAAATTTTGATGCACTTATGAGTGAACCATGATGAAATAGCTTATACTTTGCGAGATGGCATAATAGATTTGTAAGGGGAGACCAATATGCTATTGCGCTGGCGTTGCTAGATGAAGGGAAAGTAGTATTGGGCGTTCTGGCTTGTCCAAATCTTCCTTTAGCATCCATTGGTGGTAATAGACTGCACTCCTCGCATGATGAAGTTGGTTGCCTTTTCTTTGCCAAAGTTGGTGCAGGAACATATATGCAGTCACTGGATGGTTCTTCACCAATAAAGGTTCGCAGTTATAGGAAATTAATATCAGAGTATGCTTTATTTCTATAGGTATTCTGCTCTTAAAATCATTTTTGTTTTATTGCCCTTTAGGTGAATGTCAGTACTACTGACAATTCAGAGGAAGCTTCGTTCTTTGAATCCTTTGAAGCAGCACACTCCTCGCATGACTTGTCTAGCTCCATTGCAAAAGTACTGTGTTATTTTTTCCTCTATCAATAATATTTTCTCTACTGTTCCTTCAAATTTCCTGTCCTAATATTGATTCATGAACAGAAACTCGGTGTCAAAGCACCACCAGTTAGAATTGATAGCCAGGCTAAGTATGGGGCACTGTCCAGAGGAGATGGAGCCATATATCTGAGATTTCCTCGTAAAGGATACCGTGAGAAAATCTGGGATCATGCTGCTGGGTGCATTGTTGTGACTGGTAATGATAAATCTTTCTATTCTTCTTCTTCTTCTTCTTCTTCTTCTCTCCACTTAAAGCAGGCTAGGTATGGCAACAGGCCTTTCTCTTTGTTATTTTTTTTCTGTCCTGGTGCTGGTCTCTCGCTCTCTCTCTCTTCTCGATAAGTTAAAATAAAGTGCAGGTCTCTCTCTCTGGATATGGATAACCTGCCCTTGTTGGGATGGGTATGGTTGGGTATTAACGGGGATCAGGTTGCATTTGGTATTGTCATTGTGGATTGATGGGTGTACGTAGTGCATACTGAAAATTAACGTGTTGATTGTAAAACATTCGGTAGTTCAGGGGATATTACAAATAGCCTCCTAGGTCCAGGTCTTGGGTTGTCTAGTGCCAGCGCACGGGTTGAAGTCTTAGGAGTGGTTTTTCATGCTGAGCACTGTACCTTAGCCATTCCTTTCAAGATCCCACTTAAATGGGATCTTGAAATTTGGAGATCCTATTCCCTTTTTGTTTCCTCACCAATTTGGAGACAAGAAAAGCCTCTGAAGTGTAGTCCTTCCATGCATCAAATACATGACTAAATTATGAAATTCTTATTTTATTAGGATGTTCTAAAATGATTGCAGAATATGCTCCTATTCTAGGGCATATATCTACTGGACTTCTTGTGAGTGCTATACAATACATTGTAAGTGCTTTGCAATGCTACATGAAGCACCTTTTTTTTATAATTTTTTTTTTTAATAAGGAAACAAGTATTATTAATTCAAGAATGGGCAACAACTGCCAATTACAGAAGTCATTATGCCCTATCTACGGAGGCATAATGATTATAATTTTTTATAATTATTGATCACTACTAAACCAAAATAGTGACAGTAGAGTGCATTATGAGATCATTACATGCTCAATGATCGTGTATTTTGACTTGCATGGGCAGGCTAGCTATAGTACAAATGTTGGATTGGAGGATTAAGCATAGTTAATGGATGTAAGATCAAATCGCCAATATGCTTATATGATGGTAAATCCCATTAGTTTCATCACGTGTTTAGGTTCTAGAAAGAACATACTTATATGCTGATCCAAAAGAAGAAGAAGAAAGAAACATAGTTATGTGTTGGGGTAGCTTGCAAAACTAAAGTGCGTGGATGAACTTTCTAAGTACTTGCGTTTTGAGGAAAATTTCCAAAAAAAACTTTTTTTTTTCTGACAAGAAAGCATTAGGCATTATAGGATTCCCTGAATAAGATGAGTGTCTCCTTGATAGTTGTGGTGATGCTAGTTGATTAAATTTCGCATTTAGTACCTGTTTTTCTGATATATCTTCAAGTGAATTTTGCAGAAGCTGGGGGTGTGGTGGCAGATGCTGCAGGGAACCCTCTGGATTTTTCCAAAGGGAAATACCTTGATCTTGACACAGGCATACTTGCTACCAATGAGAAATTGATGCCATTACTCTTGAAGGCAGTTAGAGAATCCCTGGAGGAGATACCTTCAGCCTTGTGATTACTTTTGGCCGCATGATTCGGTTATCTCCTATGCTGATTTTTTTAACTATTGCAATAATCTATGCCTTTATCCTATCAAAAATGTAAAAATTCTCCGATATGATGTAATCGAGTATTTGATCAGATCCTCGATGAGTTCGAGAATGCTTAGATCCAGCCACAAGAATAAGACTTCTATATCATATGTTTTTCATACTTTTGCCAATAAAGGTGTGATGCTCGTAACCCTTTGTGATAAATCATTAATTAGTTCTAAAATGATTACCCTGCATTCTCTTCCCTGGATATGCAGCATTTTGCAGGTTAAAGATGTAGGAACAGTAGACTGAAAATTTCCTTTCCGAAATAATATAATGAGGTCCGAACAAGCAACATTAGTGGTGACATGAACTTCTCAAGGATTTTTCTAATATAATGATGGAGAACTTAATATTCTGGACCTGTGATAAAGAGATTCGAAACTGGAAAAGAAAAAAACTGTCATTAATTTTTGAAAAAATGTAGTTTAATATTCAAGCATAATCTCTCTAATCAGTAGCAGATGGAGTGAGTACTCATTTAGCTTGAAGTGTTTTCTTTGCCAAATCCTTCAGAACAACCTTTAACTGAGACGCAAAGCTTGGTGTGAGGTATTTTTAATTGGGACGCACTAGATTTTATGTCATTTGAATGATCATAAACTTATTTGTAAAATGATGTTAGTTTTATAAGATATTTTATAAAAATACCCCTCTTTTTAAAACATTGTTGTATAAAGTGTTATGTGTTTATCATTTTTCTTAGTAAAAAGCTTCCATCTTTTCTTATAATTGTAATGAACTCCATAATAAGTATTGTGTTACAAACCGGTTTGTAAATAGTAGAAGTCTATTAGTTGATACAGAGTTTGTTCTCCTATTTCGGTTGGTTGGCTTGGAGTTCATAAGCTGAGGATTTTCATAAAGGTGTTAGTTGGAACAAAGTTTGGTTTCCTCTTTTGGTTGGAGGGTTGGGAGTTCGTAATCTGAGGATTTTCAATAAGGCATTACTGAGAAAATGGTTATAGAGATATCAATTGAAAGGAGAGTTGCTTTGGAGGGAGGTCATTGATCGAAGTATGGTAGTGCTTGGGGGATTGGTACTCTAATTTAGTTCGGGGGACTTATGGTATGGGGCTTTAGAAGTTCATCAGAAAGGGTTGTGAGAGCTTTGTTAGTTATGTGAGGTATACTATGGGTGAGGGATTTAGGATCCGTTTTTGATTTGACATTTAGAGTGGTGATTGGGCCCTCAATAGTATGTTCCTGGCTATTTTTCGATTGGCATCAGTTTGCTGTTGTTTCATATTTGCTTTATCGTTCTAATGGTGCGATTCAGTGGAATATTTGTTTAACTCAATTTGTACAAGATTGGGAGATTGATGAAGTTTCAACTTTCTTCAGCTTTTTATACTCATTGAGATTTAATAGTAATGCTGTGGATATGATGTTATGGAGGTCGAAGGGGTGCAAAAAAGTCACTATTCGTTCGTACCATAAACTATTGTCTTTTCCGGATAGTCTTCCTTTTCTTTGGAAGCGTATTTGGAGGTCTCATGTGCCTTCCAAAGTGGCTTTGTTCATATGGACTGCATCACTTGTTAAAATCTTGACGCTGGATAATCTGAAAAAGCGAGGCATTATAGTTATGGAGTGGTGCTTTGTGCAAAAAAAAGTGAAAAATCCATGGATCATCTTCTCTTGTATTGTGAGGTGGCAAGTGCTTTGTGGAATGGCATCTTTCGTAGAATCGGCTTGGCTTGGGTGATGCTGTTGAGAGTGGTTGACCTTCTCGGGTGCTAAAACAGGCTTCACTATTGTTCTCAAGTTGGTGTGGCTTGGAAGATTACTCCTTTGTATCTTATGTGGTGCATTTGGATGGAAATGAATCATCGGTGTTTCAATGACAGAGCAGTCTCTCGAACAAATCTGGAATTTTTTTGTACACTTTGTTGTTTTGGTTTTCAGCATTAGTGAATAGCTGATCATCCATTCATGATTTTCTGATATCGTTTTCAGTATCCTAGAATGTATGTAGGTGTTTTCTTTTGTATACTTCATGTGTATATGGGCTTTGCTTATACATTCGTCTCTAATAAAATCTCTTATTACTTGTAAAAAAATAAGTAGTAGAACTCTATTAAATAGATTGAAGACAATGCGTGCATGATTTCCCATCTTTGGAGAAGCAAGGAATCACCATAGAGAAAATATAGCTTGGAGAGGGTCAATTGCATATTACATTTAGGTTGGGGAACTGTATGCGTGGGATCTGCTTTCAATTCATGGGGCTGAAATAATCGTTAATACAAGATCCCATGCCATATAAATGCATAATCATCCAAGTCTAGGAAGGAACATCTGAAGGGTAGTCCTGTAGGTGTCTCTTGATCGTCTCTTTCAGCAATTTCTCCTGCTCCTGGAGATTGGATGGGGGAACATCATATACATCTGTGAAAATGTCTGCCACTGGAGGTTTCTCAAGTTTCTCTGCAACTTGAATTGCATGCAGTAGCTGTACTAAAGTATAATCAGTCAAGAACTTTCTTTTTTGATCAACAAAATTCTTTTGTCTAAAACTTTCAAAATGTAATACCATTTGGATGCGACTCTTAAAAGCTGTGATCAGGATGCTCATGAATCAAGGACTGTATAGTGCAGAACTTTATTATACACGTTATGTTGATGTTTCTTTGGAAGATATGCAAATTTTACCTGTGTCCTCACACTGCTCCTAAACTCAGACTCGGCTTCGCCACTCCACCAACCTTTGCTTTCAATCCATTTTCTAAATCTAGTTACAGGGTCTCGTGCCAATTTCCACCATTCAATCTCATCGATTGGACGATACTTGGTGGAATCATCAGATGTGGAGTGGTGTCCCACTCTATATGTTAGAGCCTATCAATGAAAACGATTAAACCAAAAATATATATCAGACCAAAAATCTACCGTGAAAGCATCTGGGGCTTAACATGATGCCTTTCAAAGGCCAGAGAGTAACAAACTAATCCTTACTTTACCTCAATTAAGATTGGTCTGAGTTCACTTATTGCCATCTCACGTGCAGCATGAACTGCACTATAAATGGCAAGTGCATCATTACCATCTACTCGGATACTTCGGACTCCATAAGCCTGGCCTCTGACAACTGCACCATCACCTGGTAGTAAATAGAAGTGGAAAATTTGTAAAGATAACATGAAACTCTTGGTAATGATAATTGTCGAAATAGAACAATTCAAAAGAAAAAAAGAATACTTCGAAACTGATCTGAAGTAGGGGTACTGATAGCCCATCCGTTGTTCCGACAGATAAATATAACTGGGGCCTCCATGACCGCCGCAAAATTCAAAGCAGCATGGAAATCTCCCTAACATTACTTGATGTATTAGAAGCTAAACAACCAAAAGTGACACCCCATTGAAATAGAGGAGGCTATTGAAATGCTAATGAAATAAAAGATTTCCTTAGGTCTTCCATAGCCACTGGAAGCTTTTGTCTATTGTCTAACTCCCCAAGAGTCATTCCAAAAATGTTGTTTACCAGAATCAAAAGATTTCAAATATCTTGCTATCCTAGTGATTCAAACGGTAAGCAGATTTTTACCTCACTTGTGCCGCCGTCACCAAAATAAGTGACTGCACATGCTTCTTTTCTATCCATCTTCAGAGAATATGCAGCACCAACAGCATGTGGAATTTGTGTGCTGGAAAAAAGTAGGCAACGTTTGTGGCATGACTATGATGATTTTTGCTGTGAAATCTCTGCACAACAACTCTTACATAGACAAGGTTCATCATATCTTACGCAATTGTTGATGATACAGTAAAGTAGTTGTGCTTGTTAGATCCATAATGGATAGGCATCTGCCTGCCTTTCCCATAATCAAATTTGTTTCCGAAACACTGGTTTGCAAATTCTTGTAGGGTGAAGCCACGCCATAGTAGCACTCCTGGCTCTCTGTACTGCATAGTATATCATTAAAATGTTCTTCTCAACTCATTTTCAATAATTGCATATGTCAAATTACAAGCATTATGAGAACTCAAAAGGATGGAGATGGTAATGAATGTGCTTGTGCATACTGCTAGGAGGAATTGTAAGGGAAGTACATATCAGCATGTGAGTGCTTGTAACCTGAGGGAAGACATGGTCATCAATAGAAAGTGCTGCAGCAGTTGCAATATTGATGGCCTCTTCTCCAATTGTCGTCAGATAAAATGAAATTCTTCCTTGCCTTTGTGCTTCATAAAAGATTGTGTCCATGGTTTGAAGGGTAACCATGTCAGTGTACATTTTTACAGCAAGTTCCTTGCTGACCTAATTAAATTGGTTAACCATAGGTCATAAGGATCTTGTGTGTCAGATATATACATTCAGGAAAACAAAAAGAAAACTCCATCTTCTGGAAATTCAGAGAGGGAAGGGAGAGTCCAAGTCGAAGTACCTGTACAAAATTGCTGCCAATAATCAGCTGACCTTCTTCATCAAGGACACGATAACAGCGTGTCCGCTCCTCTGGGGATTCAGATATAAATCTCATTTCAGGAGTGAAACCGACCTTTCCTCCTGGAAAATCCAAGACCTGTTATTCAAGATAGCTTCAGTGAGTACAAATAAAAGCACACCTGCATAACAATATGATTTGATATCCTGTTTAAACGTTCAAGGGCTCATTTGGGAGCAATTAAGATATATCCATTTACGATTACACAACAATTTGAATAGATTAATCTTTCATATAAACAGTAGAGTGATAAGTCATCTTCCCCTCCCATCCTTCCCGGAACACTCAAAAGTCATATTTATTATGCACACAAGAACACGACTTGAAGAACTTATATCACATCCCGGGACATCATCATCAGATAAATTAACTTTTTTTCCCAAAACACATGTAATATTTTAAAGTGTTCATCTTCCTGGTAGCCCGCCCCTAGCTCTTGAAAACATCTAAACTTCACTATCACTAGAGTGCTTCCTTCAAGTAGTCGTCAATTCAAGTACGTACCTAATACACCTAATTACACATAATTCTACACTAAATTTTTTTAAATTAAATCTGTTTGAGAATGTTTATACAATAGCCCATTAAATGAATGTAGATCCACTATAGAAGCTGAGCCCCCAGGACCTTAATGGGACAGCAAGATTCGTTGCTGGTTTGTGAGTTCAATTTAACATTTTGTTAGCCAGCGATCTCTTCAGCCACCAAAATGCATGCCTGATAAACATCTAAAACTCAGGCCTTATCTACTCAACTAGAAACATCGAATTTATTCAATTTACAATATCACATCATGAGAGTTCAAATTACGCTAATTCAATAATAAAAAGCATTATTAAGGATCAATAATTAGTCTGCTTGTTATGAGTTTCAAGAGGCAAGGGACACAACTAAATTGCCAAATCCATACAAAAACAACACGAGAACGATGCAACGAAAAAAAGTTCCAAGTTTCTTTTTTTCTAACTACACGTTCCATTGTAAGCTTACTAATATACCTTGTTATCATCATCATCATTGCGAGAACTCAATTGTTTTTCGGCTTTTGTCCATTTGAAACGGCGAGAAGATGCTTTCACAATCCAATCTGCATCCGAGTTCCCCAGATTTTGAATAGTTGGTGATGGAACTGGAAATTCATGATGATGGGATAAAGTAGAAGCCCAAGGACTCGGATTGATTGTTCCCAACAAACCTATCTTGGATTTGAGAAGGTTGATAAGGTTCAGTGATTTTCTCATGCAGAGAGCCATGAGAGGAAAGACTCCACAATACGAAGAAGAAACCGAAATGGATATGGAGAGACGGGAGAGCTCTGTTTGTCAGTTAATGCCAATCCTAGCATATCCCTTCGGTTTTTCTTGAGGGGCAGAGGTAGATCAAAGTGACACGTCAGCTTTTTAATAACGTTTAGTAGTTTACTCCTTGAAGACTGGATAAGTCCTTCTTCAACAATGAAAGTGATGTTTTTTTTTTTAAAATAAAAAAAGTGATGTTTTTTTTTTTAAAAATAAAAAACACAACGTATGGGCAAAGAGAAGTAAAAATCTAAATTTATAAATTAACGTATATTAGATCTATTTTATAATATATATAATTTAATAATCTAATGTGCTACATCAAAATACACTAATTTGTAAGTTTGATTTTGTGAAATATTGAAGTAAGCATGTTCCATATGTGTAATTAATTATGGAAAAACATATATTATATCCTTTGTACAGGTTTTATGTTTTAAATAATTAAATTACCAAAATTTATTCATTTTATCCAAAATTTTTAAAAAGTTATATGCAATATTTACTTCGCCTATTAATAAGTTCTGATTCCTAATAAATTATGCTACAAAAATTTTATATACAGTCATTTTTATGTATTCTTTTACGTATTCTACTAATGTGATTGGTTGCGCCACTTTTTTTTAATATAAAATAATTGATTTGACCAATCACATCAATGAAGTACTTAAAGAGTACGCTAAATTAATGACTGTATATAATATAACTCAGTACTCGAGGCATTCTTTTTTAGCTGACGTGGCGTATCCCAAAAATTCTCTCAGGATTGGTGATCACCTAGGGCTTTTTGTATGGTTTCTGCCGTCGACACCCTTGGGTAGACAATGGAGGCTAGTGGTTCGCAGCCATGCAGGAGCCCTATAACAATGGCAAATACGTGGGTTACTTGGGAGTTGATTCGTCTGGATGTTCTTTGGTGGATATTGTGGTCTCTAGGCCACAACCTCTTCCAGAAGTGGATCTGCCTTGGCGTGAACCAAGGTTTAATGATGGTGAGATGTTCTTTTTGTTCTCCAAGGCAGAGATCAAGCAGTCAGCAGAGTCGTTTCAATTCTCGGTGGCGTTGAAATTTCTTAGAAGGAGGACTTCGCTAGATCATATTAGAGGTTTCATAAAAAATCAGTGGGGTCTTCAATCTATGCCTGTGGTGGGTCAACTCCGAAATCCAAGGAACGTATTGGTGCGATTAGTGAATGAGGAAGATTTTATCAATGTAATGGCTAGAGGGAATGCGGACGTTGTGGGTGTTCCCTATAAGGTTTTCCATTGGACGCCGGATTTTAATGAAGAAGATGATTCTCCTTTGGTGTCGGTCTAGTTATCATTTCTTGGTTTGCCTCCTAATTATTTTCATGTCTCTATTTTAAAGAGTATTGATGGGGGATTTGGAAGGTTTTTGAAGCGAGACAATACAACGATGTGCGTAACGCGTCCGAAGGCGGCGCGTACTTGTGTTGAAATGGATGTCTCCAAACCTTTGAGACATTCATTTTGGATTGGTCCTCCGGGTCTAGCGTCGAGTCATTTTCAAGAGGTTGTTTTTTAAAATCTTCCCTTGTAGTGCGCTCGGTGTCGGAGGCAAGGGCACTCAGAAAACAAATGTGGTCATCATGATCGGTGTGAAGAACAAGAAAATTTGAACTTGGCGAGGGCGGGAAAAAAAATTGAAAAAAGTTTGGAAGCCTGTGGGTATTTGGATGATAGATGAAAATCTTGAGGAGGGTTCCAAGGAGAAGGTGGTTGAGCCATCTAGGAGAGAGCTTGTTCTGGAAACTATTAAGAAGCGCAGGGGTGTAGGTGTGTATTGGTGCACCTGATGCCGAAGTACAAGCAGAAACTCACGTAACAGACATAAGGAATCATAAAGCTGTTATTGCTGCACATGACGCCGAAGTACAAGCCGAACCGAAACTCACGTAACGGAAATGAGGAATCGTAAAGTAATTATCAGCCACAGCAAATCACGCACAAGAGAATCGGATGCTTAAAATCTGGGATTCAGTTTTTTGTATTTCAAAATTTGAATGTTTACGATGACTCTCCAATTGTATTATATATAGCAACATCTGTGTGCATATCTGATATATGAAAAACAGAGCATATTCTCATCCATTGTTCTTCAAGTTTTACATGGTATCAGAGCCATTAGACCAACGTCATCTCTTTGCAATTCCCACCCCCCGTCTCTTCATCATGCCTCCTACTCAACTTCCCCTCTTCAATCCCACCTCCTCTCTCAATATTACAAAACTCAGCCGTGCCAACTACCCCACTTGGAAGGCCACCATGCTTCCATATCTGAAAGGGCAAAAGGTTTTTTGCTACCTCGATGGGTCTCTCCAGCCACCATCAAAGGAAATTGTTGCCGACAATGGCAACACGACTCCAAATCCGTTTTTTGACATTTGGGACACTCAAGACAATTTAATTCTTAGTTGTCTCAATGCTTCTCTCACTGATGAAGTTCTTGCGCAGGTTGCTCACTGCACAACTTCTCGTGAAGTCTGGCTTGCTCTCACATCCTCTTTTGCTTCTCAGTCTAGGGCTCAACTCATTCAACTACGAACTCAACTCTCAACAGCTCACAAAAACAATTAGACGACAACTGAATATTTCATGCAAATTAAACGTCTTACGGACAACCTTGCAATTGCTGGACAACCATTGAATACTGATGACACCATTACTTATCTGCTTGCTGGTTTGGGACCAGAATATGACTCCCTTGTCACTACTATCTCTGCTCGCACTGAGCCATTGACAATGGAGGAGCTATACTCTATGCTGCTTGTTTGTGAAGCCCGCATTTCACACCATTCTCAGTCCACTCCAATAATGAATATGACAGCCAATGTCGCTGCACGCCAGCAGAATTTTTCTGGCTATCGTGGCCGTGGCAGCTCCAATAGAGGGCGTGGCTTTGGAAGCTCAAATCGTGGCACTGGTAGAGGTAATTTCTCACCCCGTAATTCTGATTTGTGGTGTCAATTATGTGAAAAATCAGGTCATACTGCCTCTCGATGCTATAAGCGTTATGATCCTCACTTTCTACCCCCACCACCACGTCGAACTGGACAAGCCAACCTCTCTACCAACCAAACTCAGCAGCCGTCTGACCAAGAGTGGCATGTTGACTCTGGAGCAACGCACCATCTGACCAACAATTTCAATAATCTCAATGTACGTGGAGAAAACTATGTTGGCACTGATCAAATCCAAGTCGGTGATGGTTTAGGTTTGTCTATAACACACTGGCACCACGTCCTTATCCACACCTTCGAAATCTTTTGTTCTTGATACCATTCTTGTTGTTCCCCAAATCACAAAAAATCTAATTTCTGTCCGAAAATTTACTCGTGATAACAATGTTTATTTTGAGTTTCACAATGATTTTTTTCTCATCAAGGACTACTCGGGGAACGTCCTTCATAGAGGCCATAGCAAAGATGGATTGTACTGCTTTTCTCCACCACTTCAACACGTTGCCTCTTCTGCCTTTGTCGGTGTTCGTATTTCCATCTCTAATTGGCATCGTCGACTAGGACATGCTAATTTTCGAACTGTCAATCATGTGTTAAATTCCAATAATATTTCTGTTGAAGTTAATAAGAGGCTATCTATTTGCCCTGATTGTGAGATGGCCAAGAGTCACAATTTGTCATTTTCAAACTCAGTCAATCATGCAAGTCAACCTTTAGAATTAATTTTTTCTTATGTATGGGGACCAAGTGTTGTTACCTCGAGCTATAACTCTCATTATTATGTTTGTTTCTTGGATGATTGTACAAAATTCATTTGGTTTTTCCCTCTCAAAAATAAATCTGAAGTTGAAAATATTTTCTTCCAATTTCAAACATATGTTGAACGTCACTTTGATACAAAAATTAAAGCGGTTCAAACCGATTGGGGTGGTGAATTTCGCCGCCTCAATACTTATTTCAAAAATTGTGGCATTGAACATCGTATTGCTTGTCCTTATACTCATGAACAAATGGGTTCGGTTGAAAGACGCCATCGTCAAATTGTTGAAATGGGACTTGCTTTATTAGCCCATTCAAAACTTCCTCAATCCTATTGGGAAGATGCTTTTTAAACGGCTACTTATATTATTAATCGTTTGCCAACTAAAATTTTGAATAACCTCTCTCCGTTTGAAAAAGCTTATCACAAAAAGCCAAACTACGATTTTATGCGTGTCTTTGGTTGTGCGTGTTGGCCCAACCTACGACCCTATAATCGTCACAAAATTGATTTTCGCTCCAAAACTTGTATTTTTGTAGGCTATAGTCTCTCACATCAGGGGTACAAATGCCTAGACTTATCAACAGGAAAAATCTATGTCTCTCGACACGTGGTCTTTGATGAATCTTTATTTCCATATCAAAAATCAGATTCTCCCTCTCTCGGTCAATCGCAGTCAGACACGGCATCCCTTCCTTTTGATTTACATTCCACACGTCCGCACATGCTAACTCCACATACAGGTTCTCAAATATCTCCACCTAATCCCATGCCACTTGAATTTGATATAATGCCACATACCACTCCAACGGTATTGCACCAGTCAGATGATGCCAACGCTTTGGACCCGCATGCTGCTTCTAGCTCGACACCTGCTGCACTTCCACATCCCAATACCTTGCCACGCCAAGTGTCCACAACTGCTACCACCCAGCACATGGTCACCCGGTCCCAAACTAATCACCTCAAGCCAAAATTGCCGTACGTAGGATATATCAAATATCCTCTTCCAAAAGCACTTCTTGCCGAGGTAAATACTTCTTACGTTGAGCCAAGTTGTTTCACCGAAGCAAATAAACACTCGCAGTGGAGAAATGCAATGCTTTCGGAATTCAATGCATTAATTCAAAATGGAACTTGGGAACTAGTTCCACCCCGACAAGAGTACAACCTTGTTGGAAATAAATGGGTGTACCGTGTCAAAAAAAAGGTGGACGGTAGCATTGAAAGATTTAAAGCCCGCCTTGTTCCCAAAGGCTTCCATCAACAAGAAGGTGTTGATTTTACTGAGACTTTTAGCCCAGTGGTTAAACCAACCACAATACGACTTGTCATCTCTCTTGCAGTCTCTAATAATTGGCCACTACGCCAACTAGATATTCAAAATGCATTTCTTCATGGATTCCTTCAAGAAAATGTTTATATGCAACAACCACAAGGATTTATTCATCCGGATTATCCTCATCATATTTGCAAATTAAAAAAGAGTCTCTATGGCCTTCGGCAAGCCCCAAGAGCATGGTTATCTCGACTCACGGATCAATTGCAAACACTTGGCTTTATAGCCTCGAAAGCTGACACCTCTCTCTACACTTTTCACCAAGGCAAGGTCCAATTAATCATTCTCATCTATGTGGATGATATAATTATTACAGGTTCAAACACCAAGGCTATTGATCAATTAATTGGCACCTTATCAAAATTTTTTTCAGTTAAAGATCTTGGGCAATTATCTTTCTTCCTTGGTGTTGAAACATTGCGTATGGGTGCTAATTTGTTTTTAACCCAACGCAAATACATTGGTGAATTATTACGGAAAGTAAACATGGACAACGTAAAACCATGTGCAACTCCCATGGCAACCACCTGCCATCTCTCTAAATTTGAAGGTGTTGACTTCAATGATCCCCAGCTTTATCGAAGTACAGTTGGAGCCTTGCATTACCTTGGTTTTACACATCCAGATATCGCTTACAGTGTTCATCGTGTAAGCAAATTCATGCATCAACCAAAAGAACCTCATTGGCAGGCAGTGAAGCGCATCCTTCGATATCTTAAGCATACCATTTCATTCGGCCTTCACTTTTCCAGACAAATTAATAAAGCTCTTCATAGCTTTAGTGATGCTGATTGGGCAGGGGATAGCGATGATCGAAGAAGTGTAAGTGCTTACTGTATTTTTCATGGCAAGAACTTAATCTCATGGAGTTGTAAACAACAACAAACAGTTGCAAGAAGTAGCACTGAGTCTGAATATAAATCTCTTTCCAACGCCGCTGCGGAACTTCAATGGATTCAATCGCTTCTACATGATTTAAACATTTCTCTTCCTCACTGTCCAATGTTATGGTGTGACAATATTGGTGCAACATATCTCTCATCCAATCCGGTGTTTCACGCCCACACTAAACATATTGAAATCGATTTTCATTATGTACGAGATCAAGTCCTACAAAAAAAAGCTTCAAGTTTCGTTTATCTCTTCAACAGATCAGTTGGCTGACTTGCTCACCAAAGCATTAAATGCTCCCCGATTCACTCTGTTACGAGCCAATCTTCAATTGCAAGATCTGCCATTTCGATTGCGGGGGGATATTGGTGCACCTGATGCCGAAGTACAAGCAGAAACTCATGTAACAGACATAAGGAATCATAAAGCTGTTATTGCTGCACCTGACGCCGAAGTACAAGCCGAACCGAAACTCACGTAACGGAAATGAGGAATCGTAAAGTAATTATCAGCCACAACAGATCACGCACAAGAGAATCGGATGCTTAAAATCTGGGATTCGGTTTTTTGTATTTCAAAATTTGAATGTTTACGATGACTCTCCAATTGTATTATATATAGCAACATCTGTGTGCATATCTGATATATGAAAAACAGAGCATATTCTCATCCATTGTTCTTCAAGTTTTACAGTGTGATGGTTTCTTTTGATGGATTAAAGTTGTGTCATCAACTTGGTTTGAGGGATTTTCTGGTGGAATCAGATTCAACGGTGATAGTAGGATGGTTTCGATGAGGAACTTGTAAGTTTTGGTCTTTATGAGATTTTTGGGAAGATCCTCTTTATTTATTTAGCTTGTTAAATGTATGAATTCATCATATTAATTTATAGAGAAGCTAACATGGTGGCTTATTTTTTGGCGAATGAAGGGGCTAAGGGTATAAGTATAGATTTTCAGGATGAAGATTTTGCGGGGAGACGTTTTTGTGGCCTTGTACGATAAATGGGGTCTTCCTTATATATATATATATATATATATATATATATATATAACAGAACTCATTGTGCTATATCCTTTCAAATGAGTAATTTTTTGTTTGGTTACCATTGTCCACAAGTACTTCTTGAATGGTACCTCTAGGCTCTGCTATGACGTCTCGGATTCAGCAAATGAAAATCATATTGCCATCCAAGAGCTTACGTGCGTATAGGTAATTACATTTTTATTCCTCGATGACTCTACGATTGGAAATTATAAAAGGGTTATAATTTATATTCCTCCATAAATAACTCATTTCCATATTTATCATAGCAAACAATTTATTTAGCAAAGTATATGAAGCATGCATTATCCGTAAAAATAAAAATAAAAAATAAAAATTATTTAACTAAATAATTAAAACCAAAAGTATTAAACCAATTGGATCATACCCTCTATTAGTTTAGAAAAAGGAAAATGATATGAGTACAACCATTTTCATAATCTTATTTTAAAGTATGGGCATTTTTGTAAAGTAACTTATAAAAGTAATATTAGTTTACAGAAATATCCTCAATTTAAAGCATAATTATATAAAAGATTATAAAAAATATTGTAAGTCGACATATAGAATTTTCCATTTGGTTTTTCTGATTTTATGTTGATGAGCCAATCTATTGAAATCTGTTACAGATACAAAAAGATTATATAAAAATAAATTTACAAACTGAAGTGGTTTCATGGGTAACTTGTGAGAAGCCTCGAACTGTACTTAATATATACATAAATCATGGCAAGAATTTTACTACTAATGGAAGGATGAATGACTCAGCATTGCGGCTTAGCGCTATCAAATTCAATGATGTAATAAGGAGTATGGCCAAAAGGAGAGCCAAGTGACCATAATATATAGGAGGAGGATGGGTATTTGGCCGTTCAAAGGTCAAAACAATGGCAACTCGAACATTGTCTTGTCTTTTAGGTGCGTGGATAATCAATCCCATGTGAGAAAGGGATTGTTCAACAAACATGGTAGGCTAAGATTCAGAGACCATTCAGTGAGAAGTTTTTGCCAGAGCTAGCTTGCCAATACAAAGAACCCCCCCATGTCAAAACCAGAAAAATAAGGACAATATACATGGTTCATGTGCTGAGAAAACAGTTTGTGTGTGTGTGTGTGTCTGTATATGCAGATAGGGATGAGGCCAAACAATTTATAGCAATCTAAAGCTTAGAAAACAATAATAATTAATTAAATTCATTGATATCTGCTTTTTATAAAGTAAATCGACTTATACTAATGATACAGATCAACAATAGCATCATTGGAGTAGTTACACGAATCCCTTTAAATATAACAAGTTGAGCAGGCTGATTAGTCCGAGAGAGAGGAAAGAAAAAGACTTCAATTGTATTTAGAATGTCTAATCTGAACCTTGTTACTAAAACTCCTTATGAAAAATTGATTTCATCAAGATCATCATCTATAGTTGACAGATACATTTCATCTAGGCTTGAGAGCTCTGTTCCATTATCTTCATCGTCGCTGCAGCAGAAACATTCAGCAAAATTGCCCGTTCTCTCATGAACTCGGCATAAAACCCATTTGGTACGGTCCTAAGTTGACCAAAAAGAGGGATGAAAATAAGGTGCGAAATATCATATATGAGAAATAACAGTAGAATGGAATAGTTAAAAGAGTTTAGTCAGTAGTACTTTTCGTTTTACTCTTCTGTTGTAGAATGCACCACTCACCCCATAGTTGCAAAGGTGATATTCTTGCATTATCCAAGCAGTTTCATAACCTTGACCTGGAGCTTGACCAATGTAAAAAACAAGGTGTTTCTTGATTCCCACTTTCTTTCCAGCACTTGTGAGTACAGGTTCATCAATATCTAAATCCATCCAATACCCTTTCTTTGTGAATCGATTTTCTGTCACCTTGCTGAAGAAGTAGAATGTACTTCCACTTGATAATGTCTTGCCTGTGCATATATAAACGGTAGAAATAAGTTAATAGTATACACGATACCTGAAACTTTGAGCAGAAAATATATACGAACATGAGATAAATTTTGAATATAAACATACCATTGATGAAATCCCAAGGATCATGCAGACAAAGATCAAGATCAGGAATTATGTTGGGATGGAAAGGTAAGAGTGAGGCCTTGTGATAGAGGAAGTGAAGGACAAGTTCTTCATCGGTTGGGCAGAATCGAAAACCAGGAGGAAGGTTGACACTGTCATCTCCCATCTTCTAAGTATAAAGCAAGCAAGCTGTCCAAAGAGAATAATGTCTTGGCAATTGAGATTCGAAATTCTTGGTCAAGTATATTATATAGCGTTGGGGAAGAGAGAGAGAGAGAGTGCTTGATTTCTGTTCAAGAATTGAATTGACTGAATTGAGTTAGGTGAATAAGGGCGGGCGCATACTGTATGTATGGTGATCATCAGCTAAATTAACTGGTCCTTTAACTAAACATAAAAGGATAGGGATTAACATCATTCTTCCACATGAAGCAATGTCAGGTTAAAAAGAAAAAGAATTTTTTGAAAATACATTTTATGTGCACGTCATGATTGAGTTATGATATTTATTTACACACACACACATATACGTATACATATATGAGACAAGCGCTTATTCAAAACTTTCTTAATGCTGTTCTCTTGGCAGAATGGTGAGCAATAATGCATGAGAAACACTGTTGAGGGCAATATTTCTATCCCAACGACAAAGGAAAAGTTTTCAGACAAGAAAAAAACGACAGAGTAAAATAAAAAAAATAAAAAAAACGATAGCTAAAAAAGTAGATCAATGATGCTAACATGAGGACAGCATGACATAGCCTTAGTTACTTTCTTCACTGCTATTGCAAATTAGTAGTATCTGTCTTCATACAGATTGGTTTAGTACTCAAATTAACATTTCTCCATTAATGCTTCGGCTGTCACAGTATACCTCTGCCGACACACTAATAATTGAGATGCCTACTTAAGGTTAAACTCTTCTTGGTTTTGACAGCAACGAGAAATATAAATATGGGAAGGCATTTCCTTTTTCCTACAAATTCATATCTAGTGTCAGCAAACAATCAAGAGATCAATGGAAGATATAATTATATATGTTGTCATGTATCGATGTATCGTCGTACCCTCTGCTGCTGGCTTTTTTTTAAAAAATTCTTGGAATTTATGATTGCTAAGTCGACATTAATGAATGATGATGATCTATGTAAATTGTTTCTCCTAATATATATATATATATATATATATATATATATATATATATTAATAGCTAATGAGCTCGTCGTTGTGTAGCTCACACGAAAGGTCGCCTTGAGCCTTTTAGTTTGATTTGGTAGTCGATTGTTCATTGGATTCGCTCCATTTGTCAGGACATTCACAAAGTTTCAAAATGCTCTAGGCATAATTCTCAGATTTTACAATCCTTGCTTATCCAGCCTCTAGTTCCGCCAAAGTAATGTTTGGTGGCCTGGCACAAACCCTCTCAAGGTCGTTTTAAGTTAAATACTTATAGTAGTAGTTTTGGGAATTCTGGGCCATCTGGGGCGGGTGGTATTATCAGAGATGGTCAAGGTAATTTAATTTATACTTTTGCCTCTCCTCTTGGCGTTGGTTCGAATAATAGAGCTGAGTTATTAGCTCTGTTGTATGGCCTTAAAGCTTGCAAAGCTCTGAGGATTGGTTATGTGGTGGAAGCAACGGAGATGTGGGGTTTGGTATCTTGAAGATTTTTGGGAGAAGATTCTTGGTTGTTTGGATTTGATGGTCTGTTCTGTTTGTCATGTATTTAGAGAGGGTAATAAAGCTGCTGATTGGCTTGCAAAGTATGGTGCGCTTGGTGATCATCACATGGAGCAACAAGTGATTATATTAGGGAAGTGCCGAGGTTGCTAAGAGGTTTAATCCGCTTGGACAAGCTAGGTCTTCCTTCGTTACACTGCCGCTAATTTTTATTGCTTTTGTTGCTCTTTTTCTTCTGTTGCTAATGGTTTTGTGCTTGGTTCTGTTTTGTTTCTTTTTCTTGCATGGGCTAACCTTGTTTTTGTAGGTTGCTTTGTTGGTTTTTTCTTTTGATTTATTTAGGATTATATTGTACTGTGATTTTAATGATCTTTATTTTTTGATGCCTGTGTTTGGGTTTTTCTATAACCTCTAAGTGTCTAATTTGTAATCACGATTTTCCTCCGCTATAAGTGAGGGTAATCAATAAATTTAGAATACCGTTCTCTTCTTTATATATATATATATAGAGAGAGAGAGAGAGAGAGAGAGAGAGAGAGAGAGAGAGAGAGAGAGAGAGAGAGAGAGTGTGTGTGTGTGTGTGTTTTGGAGCCACTTAAATTGAAAAACCTGACTTACGTACTCGACAAAAATCTTGTGCATTCCTTTCTTATTTACTACATGATTCAGCTTAATTATGTCTTACAGAAAGGCTAGCACTATTAGTACTAGTTGTCCTTAAGGGACCCCATGGGACATGCATCCTCGTCATGCCTTGTTATGAGGTTGATTATGGGTCATTTTCTTGCATCTAACCCCCGGCCCTTCAACGTACGTACCCTTGTCTTATTCTTATATTTTTTAGACAAACATGAGTTAGCAAACCAACTCGATCGACAAACACGTACAGACCCATGCTTATGCAGTTAGCCATGGCTTAATATATATATCGTTATCACAAAACCATCATTACAATTTGCTAAAAGTTGGAATTTTATGTTTCCTCTATGCAGTTGGCAGGTCACCTTTAAGCATGGCTTATGATTTTTTCCTATGAGAAAAAGGTGGGGGTATAGCTAGCTTACAACGTAGCATGGAACTCCATGTTTATCCCCCCAAGCTAATCATGACTATCTGATGTTAGAAACCCATGATGCATAGAATTTTATAAATGATCTCTGAGTTCTTACTAGCTAGCTAGAGATATATGTTAAAGCTACTTCATTTCTCTGCAACTTGCTAGCTAGCTTTTCCCATTTCAAACTTTAGTTTGTATAAGATATGCATGGTTTCTTTCTCCCAACCCTACTCCATAGATTTTTTCTTCATGAGAATGATTAGAAAGTACGGCACATACCAACTAAAGTGCTAAAAATCTGAGTTTTTTTGTCATTTTCTTTTATCCATCTGATAGTCATTCATGTTGTTCGAGACTAGTTGTTGAAGACGAAAATTAAACAGCTCCTTAATTTGGTAAAAACTAATGATAAGACGTCCAAATGACAGCAATTAAATCGTTCGTATTGACCATGCATGATCTTTAAAATAATTAACCTAAATTGTATATAGTAAGGGTACAGCTTAGTGAACGACCGAAAGAGGAGACATATCTTTTGGGAAGTGACGTCTATGACGTTCCACGTGCGACATCATGAAGAATACTTTTCCAACGTTCAAGGTTCAAAAACTCGCGACAAATATAAGCTATTTACAGTACGGTATAAGATTTGAATATTTTCAAATCTTATGATCATTTGTTACTACGTTCGTACGTACACGTCTTCCATCGAGGAGCGATTAATTGATTATATTCAAATTATCATTTATCTTTTATGTCGTCATGTGATTAATAATTATTATGTAATATAAACGATATTTGATATAATATTAATATTGATGTATAGACTTCATGAATATAATATCAGGGTGTGGATGGGCATCAATTAATTCTATCAAAGGGTTCAACAACATCTAGTATAAAAGTCTCATCACACATTCACGGAATAACTGGAAGAGTTTTAATACTATCATAAGGGCTCGCAGGGTGCCACCCTGGGCCTGGGTCATGGGGACCTTACAAGTCATTTAAGGCTCAAACACTTCTAACCCAATAGATCAGCTCAAGTCGATTTGTTAAAGATAGGAACGCCTGCCCACTTATCCTGGGAACATTAGAATATTCACTCATTCAAAATGAGTGAATAGCTCAAAGGTCTCAGGATTCAAATTTCAAATAGTAGGCAAGGTAGTTAGTCCGGGTGATCCTAAGAACGCAAGTCCTCTATTTAAAGGATATAGGTATGCTAATGAAAGCTCTCAAATAGTTTTCTCTAAAAAGACTTATACTGTTACTGATTTAGGCATCGGAGAGGCCCTATTCAACCCCCCAAGTCATCTAATTACTCTTTGGTTGTAGGAGATCGGGAGTGCGTAGTAGTGAACCACATCCTTAACAGAGTGAGTTATACTATCTATCTTGCATGAGCGCATAAAGAGATCATTGATCAATTAAAAGCACAGAACATGACCACCTAAATCTTCATTCTTTTTGTTCTTTTCATTTTTGTAACCATAGTTATTTTTTACAACTTTTGCAAGACATACAACCATTTCCTCATCTGTCATTTCAGATTTACTAAACATATAGTAACTAGATAAAACAGGACCTCCAAAGAACCAATAATACTCCTAGATGGAAATTATAGATCATTTCCAATTGTTTGACCAAATTTGATGATCTAGTTCTTGAGAAATAGACACATTACGTGGGTTCTGTAACTATTAATGTGTAACAACTGTGTACCAATTAGGAACAGATAGACTCACTTCAAGGGTGATCAGGAACCTCCAAAATTTAAGAGGAAGAAAAAGAACTTTTCATTAACAATTTGCATAAAAGAAAGCAACACTGTCATGAGCAACAAATATCTGACTTCAATAACAAACTTCAAGTAAAATGACTATTAAGTCTTCAGGCAACAACCAATAGGAGATTACTTAATAATTCATTTATTACAATATTTATAAGAACGTAGCCTTCTATAACTTCAAGTCTTCTTCTCATCCTTTAAACGTGTTGACACCTTCTACACCATTCCTCATATCAATGACCTTCATGATCCCACTTCTACTTCATCTGCCAAACCCTAACATTAGACAAAACACTTCACTCCTTCACTGCCTCTTCAGCTCGATGTGTAATAGAGTCTCTTCGATTTAGAACACCTTGCCCATAAGGTGTGGGTAGGTGTTTCGCATCTTATGGAAAGTTTCCCATGTCGCATCTTCGCCCTTCAGCCCTTGCCAGCGGAATAGGATCTTTGTTACTGGTAAAGCCTCTTTCTTTTTCATCCTCCGATCTATCACAGCTTCTGGTTCGGGGCTCAGGATCACCAATGCATCTACGGGTGGAAGATGGGCTATGGGGTTCACCTCATGATCCAATCTTTTCTTCAGTAGAGAAATATGAAAGACAGGGTGGATCTGGGATGAGTCTGGTAGATCCACTCTGTAAGCTACCTCCCCCACACGCTCAATCACCTGGAACGACCCATAGAAGTGAGGAGACAACTTCATATTTTTTCGTTGGACTGAGTACTTCTGGTGAAATAGTTGTAGCTTCACATAAACCCAGTCCCCGATTTCTAAATTTTTCTCCTTCCTCTTTAAATCGGCATATCGCTTCATCTTGTCTTGTGATTTTTACAGGTTGTGACGTAGCAGCTGCATTATCTGGCCTCTGGATTGGAGGGACGAATCAATAGCTTCCACATAGGAGGTTCCCGACAAGTAGTTCACTAACTAGGGGTGGGAGTATCCATATAGGGCTTCAAAGGGTGTGAGTTAGGTAGAGGCGTGCTTGGTGGTATTGTACCACATTTGGCCAAGGGAATCCAGAGTGACCAATCTTTGGGCCGATCTCCCACAAAGCAGCATAAATAGTTTTCAAGAGCCTTGTTAATGCCCTCAAATTAGTCGTCAGTCTGTGGGTGATAGGTTGTGCTATAAGCCACTTTAACTCCCTACTGCTTAAATAACTTTCTCCAAAATATGCTTGTGAGACTCTTGTCTCTATCAGACACAATAGAGTTGTGCAGACCATGGAGTCTGGATATATGTTTGATAAAGAGTTGGGCTGGTGTGGTTGTTGTGTAAGGATGGGACAATGGAATGAAATGGCTAAACTTTGTCAAAAGGTCCACCACTACCCAAATACAGTTGTACCTCTGAGAAGTGGGTAGGCCCTCTATAAAATCCATGGTGATGTTGGCCCATGGTTTAGAGGGTATAGCAAGGGGCTGTAAAAGTCTACTGGGTAGTGTATTATCTGGTTTCATACACTGAAACACATCACAGTTTTGAATATACTCATTCACATCAAACTTGAGTCCCTGCCAAAAGAACTCCCTCCTCACTCTGCATGTAGGGTTTTATCAAACCCTGAGTGTCCCCTTGTTGGGCTGTTATGGAGTGCATCAAGTAGCTTTATTTTGAAGGGTGTGGAACTAGGTATGTATAGCCTATGTTTATAATACAACAACCCATCTCGAGAAGTGTACTTTGGGCCCAATTCCCCCTTACTCAGCTTCTACATCAACTTCTGAGTCTCTATGTCAACAGAATAGAGCTCCTTTACCTCATCAATCAATTCCAATGTAGGTACTGAAATCATAGTTAAAATCACAGCAGATGTAATCCTTTTCTCGAGCCTCCTTAATAGTGCTTCTGCCACCCTATTATCCTTGTCCCTTTTATACTCCACTAGGAAATCAAACCCATCAACTTAGAAATCCATCTCTACTGCAAAGGAGTTCACACTTGTTGGTCCAACAAGAACTTTAAGCTCTGCTGGTCAATTTTCACTACAAACTGAGCTCCTAGTAAGTATGGCCTCCACCCTTTCATTGCAGAAACTAGCACAAACAACTCCTTCTCATAAACTGATAATAACAAGGCCCTATCTTTTAAAGCTTGACTGTAAAAGGCAATGGGATGGCCCTACTGTAATAAGACTGCACCCACTACCCTTCCCAATGCGTCGCATTCTATATAAAATAGGAGGGAAAAGTTGGGTAGGGCCAACACAGGAGGATTCATCACTGCCTCTTTCAACTATATGAATGTCAATTTTATCCCTGGATTCCATTGAAATCTATCCTTCCTTAGTAGGTCTGCCAAAGGGGCAGCAATACCCCTATACCCTTTGATAAATCGATGGTAATAACCCGTCAGGCCCAAAAAATCCCTCAATTACTTGATGTTAGAGGGTCTTGGCCATTCAGCCATAACTTTTAGTTTATTGGGATCAACCTTGACACCTTGGGCCGATATGAAGTGCCCTAAGTATGCCACTTATGGGCTTTCAAAACTGTATTTGGACCTCTTTACAAACAACTGGTGCCTTCTTAGAGTCTCCAAAGTCACTACTAGATGTTGTAGGTGTTCTTCCTCTATTTTGTTGTAAACTAATATGTCATCAAAAAATACAAGGATAAATTTCCTTAAATAATATTTAAAAACAACATCCATTCAACTTTGGAAGGTAGAATGAGCATTGGTCTAGCCAAAGGGCATGAATAAAAAACTCATAATGGCTTTCGTGAGTGCGAAATGCTATTTTAGGAATGTCTTCAGGCCTGACTCTGACCTGGTGGATACCCAAACCGTAAATCCAGCTTTGAAAAAATTGTGGCCCCACATAATTCATCTAAAAGTTCCTCCACCACGAGTATATGGTACTTGTCCTTAATAGTAACATTGTTAAGGGTTTGGTAGTCCACACAAAGCCTCCACAACCCATCAACCTTCCTTACCAACAGGACAGGTGAGGAATAAGCGCTTTCACTTGGTTGGATAATCCTTGAGGCCAATAATCTTTTACTATCTTTTCCATCTCATATTTTTTGGAAAAAAAAAAGAAGAAGATAAAAGTATAGCCTAATTGAGATAGGTTTAGTTTCAAGATGTAATATAATTGAGTGATCATGTGATCTGTGAGGTGGAAACGTTTTGGGGTCAGAAGAAACTGATGGAGAAGGTGTTGTATGTTTGCAAGTGGAAGCTGTTCATTTTCTGCCTTGGTCCTCTCCAACAGATGCAAAACTACTCCATTGTTTTCCAGACTGTTGTTGTTCGGTACTCTTCCTTCCTTAATTAATTTGGAATTAGTCAAACCCTTGAGGGTCACCTTTTGTCCTTCTAAAGCAAACTGCATGGTCAGTTCTTGAAAATTCCATAAGATAGAGCCTATGGTCTGTAACCAAGCAACTCCTAACACCATGTCACAACCAACTAAGCTTAAAATATAAGCTTTTGGTTCAATGTGTATGCCCTAAATGAACAGAGGCACTTTTGGAACCCATCCCTCATTGCTTACTGAATCTCCATTGGCCACTTTTACCTGCACCTTCACATCCCCTTCTATGGGTAGCAAGGCCTTCCTCAACACCTCGGGGTCTAGAAAATTATGTGTATTGTCTATGTCAACCAGTACTACAACCCAACAATTCCCAATCATGGCCTTAATTTGCATGGTTCTGGGATTCACTGAGCCAATGATGCATGCAGTAATATTTCAGGATTTCCCTTGAAACTTCCTATATCCACCAATATGCTCTCAAACTCATTCTCCTTTTCTTTTTCCTTATTCGGAGTTTCATTCACATGGGCCTCATAGATTTCTTCAGGTATAACTTGGGTTTTTGACATTTGTGGCCCGAATCCACTTGGATTCACAATAGTAACATAGACCTTTTCCCCTTCTATCTCGCATTTGATGTTGGTTAATTTTCTGGACTGGTAGGGTTCTTTGTGGTTGTTTGGGAAGGTCAGGTGGTCTAGTGGGGGGTTTAAGTAATCCAGGCTCAGGGGTGAGGTTGAAGAATTTGGGACATTATTTTGTAAGGTTAACTGTTTCTTCCTAGATCTTGGCTAGGCTGTATGCAGTGAGTAGGTTATGTGGATTAAACATGCGCATGGGGAGGCGAATGTGATCACGAATTCTGCTAAGGAAAAAGCTCAATTTGCAATTCTCAGACAGTCCCCATAACTGGTTGGAAAAGTTTTCAAACTGTGACTTATATTCTTCTACCGATCCTATTTGTTTCAACCTAGTTAGTGTTTCCATTAGGTCATCATAACAACTAGGACCAAAATGAATGAGTAAGGCCTTTACAAAAGAATCTCAATCACCTAACACTCCAAATTCATCAAGGTTCTAAAACCATGTGAGTGCTTTCCTTTCCATGTGAAAGGAAGTCAGTCGTAGTCTATGCTGGGGTAGGGTATTATGGAAGGAGAAAAACTGTGATACCTTATACAGCCACCCGTTAGGGTCTTCTCTATTGAAAGTTGGAAAATCCAGTCTGACTGAACAGGTCAATACATCACCAGAAGATACTAAGGATAGCTCAGGGTGAGACTGATTACCTGATGAAGATTCCGTATGGGTCTGCTGATTATTTTTTCTTTGCAACTCCAAGGTCAACGCGGCCATCTATAGGTGCACTGCCTCAAACTATTGTCACACGACTGTCATTTCAAATTCCAGGGACTTATATTGGGTTTCTTTATGTTTGAATTGAAATTCGGTGGATTTCTTAAGGGAATTCAATCCCTCTAGTAACTATGTAATACGAGCACCTTCAACCATTAGGATTGTGAACCCAATGTAATGGGGAATCAAAGGCTCTAGATACCACTTGTAACAACTGTGTACCAATTAAGAACATATAGACTCACTTCGAGGGTGAGGAACCTCCAAAATCTGAGAGAAAGAATAACTTTTCATTAACAATTTGCATAAAAGAAAACAGCTCTGTCATGAGCAACAAATATATGACGTCTCTAACAAACTTCAAGTAAAATGACTACTAAGCCCTCGTACAACAACCAATAGAAGATTACTTAATAATTCGCTTATTACAATTATTATAAGAATGTAGCCTTCTAGAACTTCAAGTCTTCTTCTCATCCCTTAAATGCGCTGACACAATCTACACCATTCCTCATCAACAGCCTTCCTGATCCCACGTCCACTTCATCTGCCAAACCCTAACATTAGACAAAACACTTCACTCCTTTACTGCCTCTTCAGCCCGATGTGTAAAATAATGTTGCCTGCATTATATTTTCAAGTAGGGCAGGCCCCCACAAAAGCATTTAATGTTGTGTCTACCTCTCTCAGTATTAGACTATCCAATTCGTTCAAGAAATTAGAATGACATTTTCCAAGGACGAGATACTTCGGTAACTTGTGCTTTAAGCTGTCAATCATATATTTGAAAATGCAATAAAAGAAATTTTTCTTCTTCAATATTTGTATACCAATTTACAGAGTTGGAAGTGAGACATTGTTATGGGAATATCGGATATAGACAACTTCCAAATGTACATGGACCTAGGTGAACAACTTAAAAAGTAGTTAATACATATCATACAGGTTTGGACATCCTCACAAGGAATGTATATGTTTCACCCTCTGAATCGCTTGCTTAACCTTGGTTGATGGTTCCTCATACAAAATGGCAGGGTTGTCAAACTCAGACGCCAAGCTCTGCTCCCCAAGAAAAGCGCGGAATGAATCTGCCACCGAGTATGAAAGTGACTTGAGGTTGTATCCTCCTTCCAAGAAACACACACAGCGACCCCCACATAGATCTTTAGCAAGGAGTTTGATTTTGGATGCAAGCATGTAGTATGTTCCTGTGGTGAACTGCAGACTGGCCAGTGGATCCAATACATGACCATCATACCTAACAAGTTCAGTTGCAAGATATGCAAGTGTCAAATCCCAATTTCAATTCTGGTGAATCTCTAAAATGTCTATCCAGAGCTAAGCCTAAGCTTCATTTCTCCCACCAGCAAAGTCAAGAAAAGGAGAAAAAGGCGAGCCATATTTTGAAAACTGAACTACTTAGTGCATTTGCCTCAGATGTGTTCATTGTCATTGAGAAAGAAAAATTAAAAGTTAAATTGCAAATTCAACACAGCCATACAACTTCGAATCAGATGGCATAGGATAAAAAGTATACTTAACTTTGTTAAACACATTGTAAAATTACTTTCCAGAAATTTCATTATCCATTGTTATTTTTTATTTAAGTGCAGTGGTTAGAATTATTTTCCTTCAACCTCTTTAATAATTAGATAGGTTAGAAGTTGGGGTATGAACAGTGGTTACTAACAGACGTTAATTCAATGAATCAATCCACCATCCTCCCTTCTTTACGAAGGTTCTAGCTCCACCTATAGCCTCCTTTTGGGATTTCTCCCGTATTAATGGGTCAACATGCACAACAGTTTATTTTAGATTCAATGAAATAGAAAACGAAATAATTTAGAAATTCCTTCATACTGACATGACATCTACAACTCAACAAGAGACAGTTAAATATTGAAAAAAAAAAAGGATGGTGGATTGATTAGGTCTTTGAGCAAACATTGTTTTTCATGAGAAGCATGCATTTCTTTCAAAAGAAATAGGATTCTCACCCAGCAGAGACAAGAATTATGTCTGGTTTAAACCTTTGAGCACAAGGTGCAATGACTTCATCAAACACAGTTGTCATGGCAATGTCACCTGAGCCTCCTGGTAGAGGCAGATTTAGTGTTGTTCCTTCACCATCTCCGCGGCCTACCTCATCAATTTTACCAGTACCAGGGTAGCTTCCGTCCTGTATTAAACAAGACCAAAATTGGACTAGATTGGTTGGTGAGAAATGAACTTTCAAGATGTTAGCCATCCAACGGAAATAGTAATTATTAAATAACTGAAAACAGAACATCTATTATGCAGTCTTATTCGGATCTGGATAGTATAATAGAACAGAAACGTACAGCAGAAAAGTATTTTGAAGATGGAATATTTTGGAGTCAAGAAGAAGTTAGCATGATCCTTTTCACCACAGTCACTCAAAGATGCATATTATTTAGACTCTTATATATGCATAGCTACATATGTACCATTATCAAGGGTTGATCCAGATATATAGAACCTTCCAACAAGATAGTACCTTCTCAACTCTCTCAAAATAGAATCTATCTAAACACATATGACATGGTTCCTTACTTTGACACGGTACAAATATCATTCCTATTTTGGTAAGTTCCAGGCTATATATATCTAAATGGATACTTTTATGTACTTTTTCTTGCCGATACTAAGAGGCAGCCAAATTTTGGCATTCATTTTTTCATATTAGGCATGGAAAGATATACCATGGAGAATTCTTCACAAGAAGTTGTCTTTCACAATGGAATCTGGAATTTTAAGTGTTTACATAATCTTCTTCTGTTAAAAGAAATGATTCATTGAAATAATGACTTCAAACAATGGCCACTCTATGGACACATACAAATATATTTAAGTCCTATCTAAGAGTCTTTAGACACTGCAACTGATGAAATTTCATAATTGGTGAGAAATATGAAGCTGCTCAAAGATTAAGCAATTAAGAAGTATCAAAGATTAAGCAATTAAGAAGTTTGGGACCAAATGGCAGGGCAAAACATAAAAAACAGTTCAAGGCCAAATTATTGCTTACTTGGTGAGTTGAAAGGAAAAATATATCTGGATCATCATAAAAAGCATCATTTGTCCCATTCCCATGGTGAACGTCAAAATCAATGATAAACACACGCTTTAACCCATGTGCACGTTGGGCATAACGAGCTGCAATGGCCACATTTCCAAAAACACAAAACCCCATAGGCCCCAACGGAATAGCATGATGTCCTGGAGGTCTTATCAAAGCAAAGCCCACAGGTGGATCCCGGCGGTTCTTTGATGCAGCAACCTGAAATAAGAAATATAAAAATTGGAAACATCGCTAGAACTAAACTGTCCAACAATCTAGAAGAACTTAAAACTAGAAACTACTTCCACAATCAATTAAACTCCAGTGCAAGTATAAACATTTGAAGGAGCAAACATTAAGATTCCATCCCCTTCTCCTAAACCACATTGCATTGAAGCAAAAAGAAATGCTTAGTTTCAGCAGAGCGCATAAAATTTTAAATATAATCAGTATCATTAAGAGACTGACGTGCCAGGTCGAGACATCACCACTGAATCAACTAAGGCAATTCCTGCTCCAGCTGCAACTAATGACTCGTGAAAAGTCTGCACCAACAATTTCATCATAAGAAAGAGTGGAATGAGCAACATATTGCTTGCAAATGGATGCATCAATATTCAACTCAAACATACACGAAACAGTTATCAATAAAATCACAAACCATTGATATCAGAATTTTCAAATTCATGGAAAGAATATGGACAAAACGGAGATGCTTAAAACTGAATATGTTATCAGAACTTGCTTCCAACAGCAGCATTTTTTTTTTTTATCTGAATATGTTATCATTGGGAAATGCTTAAAACTGAGCATACTAATAAGAAAACCTCGAATCACACAAAAAGCAAGTATACATCATAAAGTAGATTACTTCCAACCCTTGAAATAAAAATTGCAGACCTGCCTCCCAAATATTGTGAGACACTCTTTTCAATGTGTTAATTCTACAGAAAATTATTACACTTGTAAATCTACTGATCTAATGTAATCCTCGCTGTTTCAGCTCCCTTTGAGATTGGAGTGCATGCTTCTTTAAGGGGAAAAAATCACTGGTATTTGATGTTGAAGTACCTTTGTTTTTATTTTTGTTTTTGATGATGGGGAACCTCTCCAAGGCAAGGCCCTTCGGACCCACCCCTGCAGAGTAAACCCCGATCCCGTGCACCGCACCCTTGGAAGTCTCCCTACACAGAACTGGTTAAATTGGTGGCTTTTCACCGGGGGGTGTGACCCCAAAGGATTGTTTGCACCTATGAGGTGTTGAACCTTAGACCTTGAAGGGAGTGATTCCCCAAGACCAAGGCCTTCACCACTTGGGCCAACCCCTTGGGGTTATGTTGAAGTAACTTAGTAAAAAAGCTTTGCGGCATTAGTGTTCTAGGTTTCTCCACACGAGAGAACTCTCTCTCTCTCTACTGTAACAAAGATACAATTACATATTGGGAAAGCACGAGTTTTTTTATCCCAATGATTTCAAGGGGCCATGACAAAAGCCACTCAAGAGTTAGTTGCTAGAGCATGACTGCAATACAATTGTAAGTTAATATTTCAATAAAATTTAGGGATTTTGAATCAGCTTATGAAGTTTGATTGTCAAACCACATGGCAGTACAGTTTTAACTCATTTTCTTTTTAATATCTTCACCAGTTTTTTTTTTTCTATTTCCCAACATAAATCTAATATATTCTATTCAAACCATTCACTTTTCTAGGGATTGATCATAAAGTTTAACTCAATTCATACTGAAAAAAGTAGTAAAGTTCATCAATTTAACCACATCCTCTTTGAGCTCCATTATATTTTTAACTGCAGATACATTTTCTAGATAGAGAATGCTTGGATCAGCTTTTCTAGGTTAAGAAGAAACATCATTGAATTTTAAAATGAACAGATGCCTAATTTATTGACTTGTGATTCATGTGTAATAGGAATGATGAGTTTGTTGATCATCTTTTACATCATTGCAAGATTGTTTGTGCCTTGTGGAGTGACATCTTCAGTCAGGTTGATTTGGTTTGGGTCTTGCCAAGAAGAAATTGTGGACCTATTTAATCCTAGAGAAGGTTAGGTGGAAGCCCACAGATTGCAACAATATGGGAGATGGTTTCTATTTGCCTCATTTGGTGTATTTAGAAAGAAATGAATCATAAATCTTTGAGGACTGCGAACAGACATTGGAAGAGCTCAAAACTTTCTTTTTCAATACTGTCTTCTATGGACAGTCTCAAAAGGCTTTAATGGGTTAAAATTTCATGGTTTCTTATATCTTTTCTCCTTCAAGATAGGCATCTCTCTTGTACGCACCCAGTGCACTTGGTTAAACCTTTAGCATTTTCTAACGAAAATTTCTTGCTGATCAAAAAAGTTGGATCTGTTCAGGATACCATCAATTAATGATGACTTGCAACTTCTAGAACGGATATCTCTAAATAACCCCAGGCTCAAGATAGAAAAGAAAAAACATCCAAAGTAATCCAAAGTATTCACTTACAGTGGCAGTTGCATATGTTGGTCCAGAACCATCAATGAATATAATACCCTGTTGAGAAGCCTGATCCATAGCCTATAAACACACACCAAGAAAATAATATAGAACTTTAGGAAAGGAATTTTTCCTGATTGATATCAGGTTCTTCTATGTACCATATGAGCATATGATATTTACAGAGCACCAGCTTAACATAACAATATGTACTGTATAGGGAATGTGGAAGAAACAATGGAGCATGGGCTTTGTGGAAGTCAGATATTTGAAACCTAGAAAAGTCAATAATAGAAGGAGCACCAAAAACTTTACGACTCAATGTTAAGGATACTCAAAAAGTCACTTCTATAATATGGTTAATGTCTTCAAGAGATGATACATACAGAGTATCCAACCACTCTAGGAGAAAATATTTTCTCTTAGGTAGGTATCTCTCTTCCTCCAGGAGTCTCCCACCATATTGCTTGACACTTCTTAATAGTCCAAGATACCATAGAGAATAGTAGGTCTTTGCAACAGTCATATCTAACTTCTCATCTTTCTCTAATTCTATGGGCAATGTTCTTCCCAATCTCCTCATTCTGCCAAGTGGTTACCTTTCTTTCTATATCTGTATTCTAAGCTTTATGAATTATTAATGCAACTCAGTATATAACGACCATTACTTTCTACCATCCCCTCATCTCCATTTTTATATTTATGAAACTCACATCTTAGAAGTGGCTTTCAATCTAGACTCGTGAACCTATCAATTAACACATCATCCACAAATAACCTAACTTAAAGGAATGTATCTAAATCAAGTAAGCTCATTTATGACCGACAGAATCACATGTTGTCAGGCAGATTCTCTCTAGGCTTTCCTGTGACCATGAGAAGCATTACTACTATATGAACCAGTCAAAAGATATGAAGATTCAATACTAGATCTTGGTGGGAACCTATTGGCATTCAAAATGCTTGTGATTACTGCACTAGTTTTTAGACTAGTTACTACATTCAGTTTTAGTAAGTCCCAACTCTCAAGCTCGCCATCAACATATGGCATCCTTCCTCCATTCTTTGGACTGAATGCCAATTCAAGAGAGTTATTGCTTTGCTTAGCTAATTATCAAGAATAAATCCAATGTATCCTTTATTTGAACAATATTTCATCACTTTGCTTCTAAAGGACAAAATAAAGGTTCTGAAATGTAACTGTACAAAACTTTTAGGAAAAAAAAAAGAACTTTCATGAAGTCTAAGGCCTCGTTTGTTTTCACAACTCCTCTCAACTCATCTCATTTCATCTAATCATTACAACTTTCCTAAATTTCCACACAAAATAAAATAAACAATTCAACTTTTTCAAATCCTAAAACAAAAATAATATTAAAAAAATATATTCTAAGAATATTTTATTCAACTTTTAATTTTAATCTCAATTCATCTCATCTCATCTGTGAAAACAAACGAGGCCTAAAAGTTGGAAATACATACAAAAAAGTATATGAAGGATCACTGTATACTTCTCATGTACCCGGGTGCAGTTCTTATGCTTTTTAATAAAGTTTAACTATTCATCAAAATAGAAGATACAGAAAGAACACTAGAAGCTAGACAGTAAAGATAAAAAAAAAAAAAAAAAGGGCAAAAAACATATGGCATCATATCCTTCCTTTCCTTGAATCCATATAAAATTAGGCTGTTTTTTGACACATTATAGTCTGATACAAGGAACAGAACCGGAAAAACTAAGATATCAAACTTTGATGCTACCTTTTCAAGGCCTGACACATAGGCTCTGGCATGAACACTTGCAATATCATCTACTGAAGCCGGCTTGAAACTCTGAAGTTCAATAATCTCTGAGCCACGGAACTGGGTTATACAAAAAAACACGATTAAGCATATACAAACAAGAAATTGTCTTATCCATAATATCATTATAATTATAATTTGTTTTCCATAAACAAAAATAGAAAAGATTGAGCTTTTCTCCAGTCTAACAGGATACAGAATGGGAGACGTCCTCACCTACCCATTTACACTCACTCCTTTCTGAAGATAAGATTCGACCATGTCTTTGGAATTCATCTTTAGTTGGGTTTTGTGCATAGAAAGAGTGAAAATATAGCAATCTTTTCAGGGCAATTGAGTTGTGAAGGCAAGAAAAACTTGAGAAATATATGGAAGAGACGAAAAAACGTAGGCAATATATAAAAGAGAGGAAAGTACGTTCTTATAGACAGTGTGGTGATAAGTCGCATAGGTGAAGCTAAAAAGGGTTGTAAACACATATCTATAGAACGCCTTGACAATCCACAAAATCTGAGTTGCACGCATGCCACTCTGAATTTAAAATCATAATCTCCTTGTATGTACAGGCTAATTAATTATAGAGATGATAATTGAAGGTTGGAGGCCGTGGTTCCGTCATTGACCATCAACACCATCTTGTTATCAGTTTTTATTTTATAGGTAAAAGAAATTTTTATCAATAAAATGAATAAATAAGGGTAACCCAAGTATACGGTACTTGTATAAGAGAAAAACACCTAATCAAGAGCAAGAAATAGATGCAAGAAAATCATAAAAGCTTAGCCCATTAAAATCTATAGCAACTGCCAAGAGAAATAAAGCCTATAATTGGGCCAACAGCTTCTCAGTGCTCTCATTTAATCTGCATCTATACTCTTGCTTATGGAGTTTGTTATTCAAACTTGTTAAAGCCTACGAATACTGAAGAAAAATAATTCAGGCATGAAATTCAAAAATAACTAGGGAATCATCAAAGTCCACACAGTTTATGAGGCCTAGCAGTTGCAGGGACTCTAAAATAAATACCTTCGGAGTCATCTCCATCTTCTCAAGGGCATTAACAATAGCAGGAACTCTAAAATGAGATTCTGGATGTGATTCCTGTTAGCAGTTATACACCCAGAGTACAATTAGAGGTATATACTCAGCTTCAAACAAATAAGTAACACCATGACTGATAATAATAATAATAGGTAATAGGATCGGTATGCTAAAAACAAAACTGAAGATGAAATTACTTATTTTAATTATAAATTGAAGTGATTGAGCTTGAGAACCAGTTGCATCAAAAGATCTCTTTCCTCTTATGTTCCTTTGTATGCTCAAGAAAAAAAGAACTGGAATTTCTTATTACTAATTGAAGCGAGCTCGAAATCTACATGAAATAAATATATCCTCCTCTCTTCTTTTCTTCACTCCATCCATTTCCTCTGAAAGTACAAACATGCATATGAAACTTTTTGTAATTGAATACTTTCAACACTGATGCTATTTGAAAGAGCTTTCAACAAGGCGTGAAGACTCCATAATCTACACAATCTGATCTACGAATATAATCCTAGTTCAGGTCCTCTTTCACACGAAAATGGATAAGTAACCTCAACTAGTTTGTAGTGAAAAGCCTCCATGATTTAATCATTATTTTTCATTCGCTAGAAGTAGAACCCTGAGTATCATGTTCCAGCCCTCTCGGCAAAGCAGGAAAAAGAAGTCATATCAATGGTGCTTAGCAGGAAGTACTCTTTCTTGGCCACTCGATCAGCAAGGCGATGAAGGATCAAAGAGGCGATCAGGTAATTTTTGGACCAAGAAAGGCCTATGGAACTTCTGAAATGACGAAATAATCATCCGATTTCCCAGAGTGGTTGATATTAGATACTTCAATAATAGAGCACTTAAGCAACATTTCAAATTTTAGACAAAGTGCATGAGTAATCTTCTGGAATTAGTCTGCAGGAGGAACAGAGAGCAGTATTTTTCCTATTTGAAAAATTTTACATACAAACTATAACTTAACTTTAATGATTTCAGAAGCTAAATAGCTTTTTAAGAGAGTTAGTAGTCCAAAGAATATGGGCAAATAATGATGACAATAATTAACAAGTGAGGCTGATTAGTGAGGTCTTAAAAAACTTCCTACAATGAATGATCAGCCATTCCATTTGTGCTTTCAGAAAGTAGGGGATGTGAATCTATGCTTTCTATCTTTCAATCGGATACCAATTGCTTGGATATATTTGAAATCCTTGAGATAACTTGCAGAATAGGGATCATATATTCTGCTTGTATGATATTATTCAGCATATTAGGGTTTGATACAAAACAGCTACACACCTGGTTATGACCCATGGCAGGAGCTACAGCATAAATCAGCCTTGCATCACTGATCTTTTCATTAGATAGAATATACGGATCCTTCCCTATGCCATTTGAACAAGTAATGGAAGCTCCAATACTTCTTAAAAATCTCCTTCCACTTCTCAAATTCTTTGGGAAAAATTGATCCTCCACAAATTTTCCATCCGCATCAATTCTAAAATGACTCTTCCACTTGTATAAATGATGCCGCACCAAAAACATGTTCCCTGGCACATGCACAATTCCTTGATCTGGAAAAAAATAAAGGTTAGACAATTGTGGGATATTACAACATTATCATATGCATTAATCAAGACTGTTTTATTTTTTTCTTTTTCGGTAAGTACTAATCAAGAGAATTCCAAAAGGTAAATCTAGCAAAAAAGCGTGAGGATATGCCATATCCACATTAAAGTACAGAGAAATTAGTTTGGGAACCATAATATCTGTAAACCTCTTCCCTAGATCATGTACTCAACAAGAAAATTAACAGCACAAATCTGTGCCATAGGCTATCAATATATTTTTTTTCCCAGCTCATTGTACAACTATTCAGTTGCTAACTAAGCCAGGCTCAAATTTAGGTTTCATGCCAACCCTGAGCATTTACTTGAGTGGACAAGTGAACAGTGAAGGTGGTGATCATGAAACATGGCGCCATATCTTTCTCTAACCACCAAAAGAAAACAGTTCAAAGAAGTCAGAATCTGAAAACATTACAAACAATATAAATCCTGTAATTAGATTGGACCATGGATTGCACATATTCCTCAACTAGTCTTAGGTAGAAATGGAAGTGCTCAGACTAGTAATTTGAAATTGGCATCAGGGTAGTCACAGTTCATCAATCTTTTACAGAGTCGTAATTCTTCCAATTTTTGTATATTAATGAGACACAAAAGAGAAGTAATAAAATCTAATCCAAACAATTTCATAACTGCGCCACTTCTTCCTAGCTAGGTGTTTCCTTTTATATACGTCCTGTGTACTTAGACAGTGTTCTTTTAATACTAGTAAAATTCTTACATATAAAAAAAAATAACTGCAATACTTGAACTAACTTCTGCCATTTAAAGCTAGGCTTAGATAAAAGTTATCAATTTTGGATTAAGATTTGCATCATTGTCCAACGTACAAGACTAAATCACAAGAACCTGTCAAGAAAACTAATCTAGTATCCTGCATCACATTTGCACCAGAGCCCACTGTTCGTTGTCCTGCACTATACTCTATGATTTCTTCTCCTAAAAAGCTGTATGACCATAAATCCGGAACACCAAACTATTCAAGTATTCAAAGACACCCTAATGGGGGGTGGGGGTGTTTACCGGCAGAAGATGGAGAACAAGGGAATGCTTGGAGCTGCATAGGGACGAATGAGCAACGAACGATAGAAATTTAGCTATTCAGTTCTAGCTTTTATTTTTAAAAGAAATCATTTTATGTGGACTGGAAATAATTTTCCGCTCGATCCATTTTTGCAGTATAATACATTTAAATGAAAAATATATTTGTGACATAATTTCAATGGTCAAACCTTTTTCACAGTGTCAACATCTCATCTAAAGATTATTGACGCTCGATTTCGATGTTGAGATAAATAAGTTAAGTTGAGATAAAAAAAAAATTATAAATAATAATAAAATTATTTAAATTAAGATGTTTTAAGAGATTTTAAAAAATGAGAGAATATGATTTTTTTTTAATATTTTTTTCAACTATATGGTATTTGTTTTGTTTTCTTATACATGTTTTTTAATAACCTTATGCTTTTTTAATTTATTTTTAATTTTATTTCTGTTTTATTTTTATGTTTAGTTTTTTATTACTCTTACTTCATTTTTTGAGGTTTTTAATGTGTTTTTTTTTTTTTTTTTCAAAATGATTTAGGACTTTAAATGGTCTTTTAATTTTTAATTTTTCTTTAAAAGTGCACGTCCATCCTCACGTGACATATATATGGATATATGTATATGAATATTTTAAGAGAAATAATATATGCAATCCTAATATATAGGGGTATAACCTGTTCGATTCAGCCTAATTTTAGACATATTTTAGAATCAGGCCAGTATACACCAATTTTGAAATTTAAAGAATCGATATCGTACCAATTACACTCATAAATCGGTACTTTCGATTTTATCGATTTCGGCTTAGTTTTTTCGGTATATTATATATATATATATATAGTATATATTATATGTTATATATATTATAGTATATAATAATATAGTGATAATATATTTTAGTATATTATAATATATATTATAATTGTATTATAGACTATAGTGATATATTATAGTATATTATAATATATAGTGATATTGTATTAGCATAACTACTAATACTATAGACTATAGTGATAATATATAGTTATTTATATATGATTTCAAATTTTAATTAGTAATTTAGCACATAATACAATATTATTTTAT
The DNA here is from genome assembly GCF_001411555.2 of Juglans regia. Taxonomy (NCBI): domain Eukaryota; kingdom Viridiplantae; phylum Streptophyta; class Magnoliopsida; order Fagales; family Juglandaceae; genus Juglans; species Juglans regia. The sequence goes on along the minus strand of NC_049901.1, from coordinate 11,551,028 downwards.
ATATAATTATATATATTAGATATCAAAATTATATATAACATAAAATTTATATAAAAAATATTTTATAGAATAAAAAAAAATTAAAAATATATATATTTATATGAACCGGTTCAGTGATAGAAAAGGAAAAATTGAAACCAGACCGACTTCGACCGGTTTTGAACCAGTACCGAATCGAACCAATTTAGAACCGGACCAAACTCATCGGTTCGGTTCATTCCGGTTTGCCAGTTCACCGGTTTTTTTCATCCCTACTAATATATTCATTTGAAAAAAAGTGAATAAATATAAGATTTACTTGAAATTTTTTTTTAATAATGGACCCCTTTTTTTTACAAGGAATGTGCAGGAATTAGTATTGTATCAAGCATTACTCATTTCTACAATATATATTATCTCAATTTTTTTTGTAAACAATAAAAAGAATTGATTATGCAATTAAGTATTAAACATATTTAAAACATAAACCTAACGATTAAAACAAAACTTTTACAAACCCAAAAACCATTTTTGAACAAGATATGTTCAAAGGCTTGGTTTGGATAGAGAAATGTTTCCATCTCATCTTAATATTTAAATATCATAAATATAAAACAATTTTCAATTTTAAATCTTTAACTTTTTTATCTAATTATTACTTAATTATTAAAGCTTTCTCAAAATTTCAAGTAAAACACAAAAAACAATTCAACTTTTTCAAATTTCAATACAAAATTTTATTAAAAATTATATTCTAATAATATTTTAATTTTATAATATTTTTATTTAATAGTTTCTCTTCCCTTTCTCAAAATCTCATAAAATATTTTAACTCAAATAATTTTTAATTCATCTCATCTCAACTCAAATATTTCATTCTTATTCACAAATTATCTCAACTCATCTCATCTTATCTTAACTCACTATCCAAACTAGGCTAATGGTATGGACCCCCTATTGGCCTGCATTAAAGTCCATAGACTATCGTTAGAGATTATCATCACGATGTGTTAAGAATATATAATATAAATAATTAAATATACATATTCCTATCAATTTCATTTTTGGGATAAGTGGTGATTTCACTTGATATCAAAGCAAAAGTCCTGAAATCGAATCCTAAATCAATACTCTACTTTATTTAATTAAATATTTCACGTGTTAGGTCCACTCATTGATGGAGAGTATGACTCACACATAAAGAGGAATGTTAAAAATATATAATACAAATGATTAAATTTACAACTTATCGTCAACTTAAACTTTTGAAATAAGTGATGATTTCTGGCTAGTGGTTTAGCCAGAAAGAGAAATAATATATACAAGCTTCAAATGCATAAGTCTGGCGCAAGCTTTTTTATAAAAAAAATAGACCCTACCATAAAAAAATGTAAAAAAAATTTACTATTTTTTTTATAGGACCTATATTTTTACAAAAAACTTGTATAAGGCTTGTACATTTAAGATTTGTACCTTGCATTAATTGGGCACAAAATGGTGCCTTTGATAAAGATTGCAATATTGTGGGACACGTGCATGCTAAAATTGGCTAGATGTGCATACATAAGAGAAAAACAAAGGAAAAATACCCCAATATCTTATGGTGTCGGAGGAAGGTGGCCGAGAAGGGAATTAAAAGGGATGACTCCTCCCCCTTGGTGCTAGCAAACTGGATCCTCTCTTATATAAGAGGTGCATCATGGGAGGAACATGCTTACAGGTTCAAATAGGGAATTTGGGTGCTGGACCGAATACAAGAAAGTGTTTGCTTACAAGTTTCCATGATTCCATCCGCTCCAGATCAACATATTTGATTTTTTTTTTGTTCAATACGTAGTTTTTTTTTTTTTTCCTGTCTACGTACTTGCCTCGTAGACTTGTGCACAAGCCATGGACAATTTGCAAATTGTTCTTACACAAGGTTGGAACATATATAGTTACATGCCAAAAGCTTGTTGGTTCTTCAGTTTATATTTTGCGCTTTGGGAAATGAGAAAACCAGCATATTTATCAACCCATGGACACATAGTAGAGAGAGAGAGAGAGAGAGAACTCAAGTTTTTGGACGATTATATGGGGCCTGAAAACAAGAATGGTCAATTATCCAATACACAAATAAAATGACAAGATCAGAAGAAATCGCAAATATCTTCTGCATCCAACAGGTCTGATGACCTTTTATCGCTGCAGGCTTCACTGGAAACTCTTTCAGGCCTCGTGCATTGAATAGCTAAAAGGCCACCACTCATCTTAAACAGCATTAGTCTACATACATGCTGCTTACCATTTTTTTAAGCCTGCATTCTTGTTTTCTTGTTCTCAATGGAAAGAAAAAGAAAGATCTTGGTATTGAATTGGGCTTTAAATATTGCATGGAGGATCTGATTTCGAATTTTCTTTTTTGGGTTCTTAATATGAGTTTAGAAGTACTGGCATTGTACGTACGTACTCTACTAGTTTCAAATGTCCAATGCCATGCATGATCCATTAATTTCAGATTTTAAAAAAAATGAATATATTGAGATTTCAGGAACATCACATGATCACGTGATCATATTCATCGGACATCGATCGAATTGTCATTTCAAGATTGTAGATAATAGTCAATATTAAACAATAAATAAATCCTCATCTCTGTGATCTTGGTATAAGGACTAGTCAATTTACTTGTGATTTAGGGAATCCTCTAACCCAAGTCATGTCAGTAAGGCCATAGAGTTAATTAACTAATAATTAGCACCGTCATGGCTGGTGAAGACGATCTTAAATTAATACATCTTTTCCTAATCCAAATCCGACCGGCCTTGATGAACATGTTATACATCAAGAGGTCAACAAATCGTGGACACCAATACCTACCACTAGATCCCTAATAGGCTAGCTAGAACTATATATAGAAACTTTCGAGTCGATCAATAATGGGAGGAGGCACTAGCCACATTAGGGCCATATTTCAAAATGATTAATTAATGGTATAATTGAAATTAGTTAAAATTATTATAAAGAGTAAGAACTTATTTTTCTCAAACTACACCACTTACGCTCATTTGTTAGTATGGAATATCACACATACAGGCAATGAGCAAGCCAACAGTTTCTTATAAACCTCATCACAAAACTAAAAAAAATAGATCGATATAACAATTATAAACTTGACTAATCATCCCAAGAAGTCTCAAATACTCTTGTAAAAACTTGATATGTATATTGTAATAAAGGGTCTAAGCTCTTAGCTGGGGCAATCAGTAATCAATATGACATCTGATGGTCACTTTGTATATATTCCCTCCTATAAATTTTGACTTATATTTAGCTATTTTTTTCATCGGATGCTAGTCATTTTGTACAATATTGACCATTCACTTTTGTCTGAACGTGCATTACATTTGGGATTTAATCTAAACTCTAATAAAACTCTCTCTTTGCTTATACACAGTGTCCGAGTCTGATCTTGATCCTTTGTTGTAATATATATATATGCTCTATCTAACATCTTATTACTTTTCAAAAAAGGAGAAAAAGTATTTGACACGTAAGTTGAATGATTGGTGGGAGAGAAAATTAAAGGAGCAAGCTACGGGGGTGTGGGTTCACGGGCAAAACTGTGGTAGGAAATGAGTTGTTGAAAGTGGGGTTCACATCTCAGCTGGGCTCTAATTGACCACAGAGATGAGAGTTCACGGGCTACGTAAATAACATAAAAAAATAACACTTGGTGACAAAAAACAGCTGATGAAATCATGGAATAAGATAAATATTATTCAGAAAGAACAAAAAAAAAAATGGAAAACATTACTGAAAGTAAAAGTATAGGACAAGAACAAGAAAGCTCCTTGAAAGCCATCACATACAGAACTTCTCTTTTGCTCTCATCCACAAAAAAGATTCTCCACACGTTAACCATTTGCAGCCACTAATTAAGATTAACCCTCTGGGCCCTAACACTGAAGAAGCTACAGCATCTTTGATGGCCATCACCGAAGTAAAGAGACTTTATTTGCAAAAAATAACCTTGGAAGGGGACTCTAGCATTATCATTGAAGCAATATCCAACTCACATTACAAAGGACTGGATCGTGACTCCTATCATCAGTAATATCAAACACCATCTGCTCTTCTTCAAAGGATGAAAGACTAGAAAAATTCATCGATCAAAAAATCGATACGCACATGATTTGGTACAATGGACAACGACAACGCAAACTTTTTGACAACATTCTCCAAATTCTATTACCACCTTCCTTGTTTAATTTCTATAATGGGAAAGACCGACCTTTCCTATCTGTATAATTCATCACTATTAATTACTGTGTACCTTTGCTTCTAATATATGAAAGTAGTAATCTTGCTCTTAAAAAAAAAAGAAAAGAAGAAGAAGCTCCTTGCAGAAAGCCATCACAAAGCTGTGATCAGCTTCTCTTTTGCTCTCATCCACAAAAAAGATTCACCACATGACGTTAACCATCTGCAGCCACTAATTAAGATTAACCCTTTGGGGCCCTAGCTAGCTAGTTTATTGTGTGGGGGCACTTGTAATTAGAGGCTGTAATTTCTTTGGCTGGCGACTCGGAAAGGTATATATGTTAGCTTGAAACGTGCATTACCTTGATGCCAAAGATGCGCACATCATGATGATTGCAGTACTGCTGCTTGACATGAAATGTCGCGCAATGAGTTGTCTGTGGAACTTACTAAATTGTATAATTAACGTTTGCAAAGTTAGTAGTGTCATAAGAAACATTATTTTTTCGAACACTCGACAAAAGAGTGAAATATGATGTCCTGTATAAATTGCAAAGATCACTTCAAAGGTTTTTGATGGTTTTGAGCCACAAACAATGTTTAATGTGATTTCAGCCACAAGTTCGGGCATGAATGGGGGCCACTGCAGTACTTGTTATCATCCCATACCCAAGCTGGGCCCTACACAAAATGCCAACTGTGATTCACGTAATGACATGCTTAACCCTAATATTCTTTTGTATTCTGATCAGAGATGTATTCAAACCCTTTTTTTCGATTGTATATATGCATCGATCCTCAACATGTTGATATATAATGCATGTTCCAAGGTGGGAAAGAACAATCGTTTGATAATAAAATATCTCTTACGTAGACGTACTACCTGTACTGAAACTTCGATCTGAGTAATTTTGTGTGTATATACATATACATATATATATATATATATTATATATGCTCGCAGCCCAGGTACAGACAAATTAAAAGGAGAAGTGCTGTCATAATAACGAAAAAATTCTATAAAACTAAATTTATAAACTAATAATTAAACTATTTCATATGCTACGCTAGATATATTTTATAATAAAAAATAATTTTACAATTCAACGTACTATATAAATCATATCAATTTATGAGTTTATTTTTATATAATCTCTTTATAACTAAAACATATCTTAATAAAAATAACATAAAAATCCGAACCACACCCTCAAATTACCAGCCACAAAGGTAAAATATTCTACGTTGTACGTACGTTTATAAGTTGGTTTTGTAGCCTAAAAATCTTTATTGTATGCTTCTACATTTCAATTTAAAAGTTAACTTGATTAATCCATTTCACTATGGCTCAAAATTAACCTTGATGGAAGATTAGGACAAAAGACATAATGAGTTTGTTTACCAACTTTGAGATATATATTAATAGTTGTGTCTTAACAAATTGATCGGTAATGCTATATATAATTTTAGATTATATAAATTTCGTATATTCTTTTTGAAAAAAAAAAAAAAAAAAAAAAGATCCGTCATTAATAAATTACTATTTTTAAGTCTTATGTTTATTTTTTTTTAAATACGTAGCGCTTACACAATCTATAATTATAAATATCATTTCTCTAACAAATTAGATGCGAAGGTTTTTCATTGTTCCAATAATCATAGTAATCGTTCCATGCTTTTGGAAACGCATATTTCCCTACCCGACCCATGTAATTTCTTTCAATTTGTACAAAAATAATATAAAAAATAGTGGGCAGTCATGGCAAATTAGGTCCCATGGGCCATGCATGCATCCATAGACAAAGCTCAAAGTCTTTTTTTTTTTTTTTTTTTAATAATCCTCAAAATTTATCAATATAATTATTGTATAAATTTGTATGAAATTAATGTTACATATTATTTGGTTTTGTTAACAAACCTCATGAGTCATGACGACCAGAAACAAGAGGGTTTCTCTTACCATTGCCACGTGAACTATACAATTTTCCATGACAAAAAAATATCTATACAGAAGTAGCAATAACAGGTGCACGTGAACCATATATACAAACACGAGGAGCCAAGTGTCTTTGCAGTTGATCCCTAGCTTTGAACCACTCGCTCACTGTTTACACAGTGCAGTTGGAGCCAAAACCAGGGATTAAATAAAGTTTATAAACAAGAAAGAAAATGAGTTGGGAGTAGTTGTTTTAGCAGTAGACCAGGCTGTGCTAGAGAAGCCAAAGCTTTGAGGTAAAACGAGAGAGAGAGAGAGAGAGAGAGAGAGAGAAGATTGCATCCTCAATGAAGAAACAAGGGTGTGAGATTGAAGCAATAGGCATTAACTACCAGATTCAAACACAAAGTAGAGAGCACCCTTTTAAGATCTTCAGCAAAGGGCCACAAGAGAATCAACAGAAGGTTGATCAAGAACCAGATCAAGAACAAGCCAAGGTTGAAGAACCATGCCCCAGGGTGCGCCAAGTCCTGAAAGGCGTGAACTGCAGCGCAAAACCATGGGAGATTCTGGCCATTGTGGGTCCAAGTGGAGCTGGAAAGTCATCCCTGCTAGAAATCCTAGCAGGGAAAGTCACACCACAAAGTGGCTCCATTTTTGTGAACCAAAAGCCCATAGACAAAGTTCATTTCAAGAAAATCTCAGGCTATGTCACTCAAAAGGATACCCTCTTTCCCTTACTTACGGTGGAAGAAACCTTAATGTTTAGCGCAAAGCTAAGGTTAAGGCTTCCAGCAGCTGAGCTGAGATCCAGAGTGAAGTCATTGATTCAGGAGCTTGGCCTGAATCATGTAGCTGGAGCTCGTGTCGGAGACGACAGGGTTCGAGGGATATCCGGTGGAGAAAGACGCCGCGTTTCTATTGGTGTGGACGTAATACATGATCCGAAAGTGCTGATTCTTGATGAGCCAACTTCAGGGCTCGACAGTACATCAGCGCTCCAAATCCTTGACATGCTTAAGACCATGGCTGAAACCCGGGGCAGAACCATAATCCTCAGTATCCACCAACCTGGGTACCGGATTGTAAAGTTGTTCAATTCAATTCTACTGTTGGCTAATGGCTGTGTCTTGCACCATGGCACCGTGGATCAGCTTGGCGTGAACTTAAGGCTGATGGGACTAGAGCTTCCTCTTCATGTCAATGTCGTTGAATTCGCCATTGAATCCATTGAAACCCTTCAACAGCAGCGAAAGTTTCAACCAGTTCAACAAAAAATGCTACCAAAGTTGCCATCAACACTGCAACAAAAGAAAGGAGACGATCTAGGTGAGAGTAGATCAAGTGGTAATTTTACTCTACAACAGCTCTTTCAACAATCCAAGGTTATTGATGAAGAAATCATCAATACTGGAATTGATTTCCCTCCCGACTTTGCAAATTCTAGATTGCGAGAAACCATAGTTCTCACTCATAGATTCTCCAAAAACATCTTTCGGTCGAAGGAACTCTTTGCTTGTAGGACGATTCAAATGCTGATCTCAGGGCTTGTCCTTGGCTCGATCTTTTATAATCTCAAAGATGACTTGGTTGGAGCCCAAGAAAGGGTAGGTCTATTCGCATTCATTTTGACATTTCTGTTATCATGCACCACAGAAGCTCTGCCAATCTTTTTGCAAGAGAGGGAGATTCTTATGAGGGAGACATCCTGCGGAAGCTACAGAGTCTCATCCTATGCCATAGCCAATGGACTTGTTTACTTGCCATTTCTGCTCATCCTATCCTTTATATTCACAGTACCATTATACTGGCTTGTTGGACTCAATCAGAGTTTCATGGCCTTTCTACACTTCTTGTTGTTAATTTGGCTAATTCTGTATACAGCAAATTCGGTTGTGGTATGTTTCAGTGCTCTGGTGCCGAATTTCATCGTAGGGAATTCAGTGATCGCAGGCGTCATGGGGTCCTTCTTTCTGTTCTCAGGTTACTTCATATCAAAACATGGGATTCCAAGTTACTGGATTTTCATGCATTACATATCGCTGTTCAAGTATCCGTTTGAAGGGTTTTTGATAAATGAGTTCTCCAACTCAGGAAAGTGCCTGGAGTACATGTTTGGGAAATGTGTGGTGAGTGGTGAAGATGTGCTTAGAGAAGAAGGCTATGGTGGGGAGGAAAGTAGGTGGAGAAATTTGATGGTTATGGTATGCTTCATATTGGTTTACAGGTTTAGTTCTTATGTGATTCTTCGATGTAGATGCTCTCAGAGAGGGCTCAAGGATGCCCTCGTCTGATGAACATGGTGAAAAGTTCTCTCTGTCCTCGTTTGTGTTCGTTCACATGTCTTGGTGTTTACTTAAAATAGCACCCGAAGATGAACAGCCATAAAAAATAAAGAGAAGATGTGTAATTTCATTTCTGCCACCAGGTTGTACAGACAAGATATCTTTCTTTTCTTTTTTTTTGTTTTTGCTTTGGAAAAAAACTGAAGGTTGGTTGTTGTGTTCCATATTTTTAACTCTCTCTCTCTCTCGCCATAACACACACAAAGATATCCCAGCTTCCTTTTTTTTTTCTTCTCTTCACGGTTACTGTTTGTTACTCAGTTACATATGCTTGCTGGACACTACAAAATGTGCTGGTTTGTTCTGAACATGTCAAGAAACTGGTCGAAAGAGGTTATGGCAAGCTTGATGGTTCAGGTAACAAGGTTTCTAAAGGATTGGTCCACTTATCTTTCCAAGGCCCCTGAATGCTTAATTTTCTTAATAACAGGAGGCCTCGGAGCATTTTGTAACAATGTGCAACTGTAAAGTGGAGTAAATTGACTGGCCACAGTAATCACCAGTGTGAGCACACGTGATTGTAAATGTAGCACAGATGAAACAATGCAGAACTTAGCGGCACGTAAGTAGTCTAAAACCATAATTAATTTATTAATCTAAGCAGCCGGTCGAATCATACCATGATGTGCCATAGTTAACAGCAATAAAACTGGGCCCAATTGGCTCGATTGCACTACGTACCAACTGCAGATGAGCATGCCACCAAAGCCTTGGAGCTCTGCCCTCAATATTGTGAATTGGCCCGGCGAATGTAAGTGATAACAGTTCATTACAGGATAAATTATACCGACCAACCTCCTTCATGGTTTGGAGGGAATTACGTCTTTTTTTAGAAGAAGAAGAAGAAGAGAACAGTAGCCTATAGTTTTATCAAGAGCAGACTCGGGCCTGTCTTTAATCTACCGTTCATAGAATGTATCTAGGTGTTCTTTTGTATACCTCTTGTGTACACGGGCTATTACCTATTTCATGTGTATCAATAAAATTTATCTCTTACTTATCATTAAAAAAAAAATAATAATAATAATAATAATAATAATAATAATAAAAAGAGCATACTCGGGCCTTCATCTATTTCATGCTCAATAAAATTTTGTTTATCGGCCAAAAAAAAAAGTTTTATTAATAGCCATCACTTATGGTGGAAGAATGACATGGTTACATTAAGACTGCCTTGACAACAAAAAAATCAAGGTCAAGATTGAAACTCGAGGGGAAGTGTGACATTTTCGAAAACCTCAAGGAAGATCAGGATAGTCCTGAATAGCAAGGGAGGATTTTGGTTTGTTGTATAATGGTAAGACACGTAAGTGTAACAATTATGAGAACTACTGATAACTGTTACTAACCTTTTTTGTTCTGCAAAATTGAGGAACAGATCTATCAGATGTTGGTTGAAGAGAAGAAAGCATTTGAATTCAACCAACAGCAGCATCTGCTGGCATATCCGTTTCGTAACCTAAGATTAATTCAGATTCACTGTGCCCATCATAGGCCTCATGATCACCAGCATTGGGCACATAACCAGCTCTCTTCATCTGTCCCATGAGCATCTTCAGAAGTGAATAGATCTCCTTTCTCTGAGGATGCTTTTTATCTTTAGCCATGAAAACATGCAAATCACTCTTGAGTTTAATCCAACTGCAACCTGGCTGCTTGATAACTCCCTCTCGCCTCATCAGCTTCCTTACCTTCCTAACATCCCTCCATTTTCCAAGTTCAGCGTACATGTTTGAGAGAAGAACATAGGGTCCAGAGTTCCAAGGCTCAATCTCTAAAAGCTTATCTGCAACAAATTTCCCTAACATTATGTTCTTGTGGACCTTACAAGCAGCAAGCAAAGATCCCCAGACAACACCATCAGGCTGCATCGGCATTGTGTCTATTAAGCTCTTTGCTTCATCGAGGCATCCAGCTCGGCCAAGTATATCAACCATACATGTATAATGGTCCTTCAGTGGTGTCAAACTATGTTCCGTTGTCATTGAGTGGAAATAATGGCGTCCCTCTTCAACCAGCCCTGCATGACTGCAAGCACACAAAACACCAATCATTGTGACATGGTCTGGTTTCTCTCCAGATGCCAGCATTTTCTGGAAAAGTTGAAGAGCTTCAGCTCCATAACCATTTTGTGCATATCCCACTATCATAGCATTCCAAGAGACATAATCCCTTTCCACCATATTTTTGAATACCCGGCTGGCATCTTCAATTGATCCACATTTCATGTACATGTCGATGAGAGAGTTTCCTACAAAAATATCACTCTCCTCTTCAGATTTAAAGAGAAATCCATGCTTCAAAACATGACAGTGAGCCTGTCTCCCCAATTGCAGTTCAGCAAGATTCGCACAAGCATTGAGTAGATTTCCAAAGGTGTAATGGGTCGGCCAAATGGATTCCCTCTTTAGAAGGAGGAAGAGTCTGAGAGCCTCTTCATTCTCCCCACTCTGTGTATACCCTGCAATAAGTGAATTCCAAGACACTATATTCCGCTCCATCATTTTTGCAAACATTAACCTTGCAACTTTCACACTTGATGCCCTTGCATACCCACTTACCATGGAGGTTTCAGACACCACACTCCTAATAGGCATCCTATCAAAAACCCCTCTAGCATCATTAATTTTACTACATTTTGCATACATATCAACCAGTGCATTTCCCAAAATGAGGTCATCCTCAAAGCATTTCACAACGCGGGCATGAATCTGTAAACCCTCTCTAATTGCTAACAAACTCGCACAAGCACTGACCACACTAGCTAGAGTGACCTCATCTGGTACAAATCCACAAGCCATCATCCTCGCAAAAACTTCCAAAGCCTCACTAGCCGGACCATTTTGCTCATAGCATGTGATCAAGCTATTCCAAGAAACTATGTTCCGTTGACCCATCCCATCAAAAACCCTGTGAGCACAAGCCATGCTCCCACACTTAGAATACATGTCGATAAGAGCAGAACCCACGTAAACATTGGACGAGTACTGGGACTTCGAAACCAAAGCATGAATTTGAATACCCATTTTCAAATCCGTCACGCCTGAACAAGCACTAAGAGCACTGCCAAACGAGTATCCGCTAAGTACAAAATTCTCCCTATGCGTCATAACAAAATACTCTAAAGCCTCTGTAAAACGATCATGTTGTGCAAAACCTGATACCATTGAGTTCCACGAGCACTGGTCCGGATCAGGCATGGACCAGAAGACCTCCGAAGCCTCATCAAGGTAACCCGATCTAGTTAACGCATTTATAATTGAATTCCAACTGAAAGTGTTCTTGTCAAGCATTCGATCAAACAAGTTGCGCGCATCTTCCAAACAACCGCATTTTCCATAAGAATCAATAAGCCTATTCTGGATAAAAATTTCAGAAGAAAACTGGGTTTTGATGATACGGGCGTGGATGCGGCGCACGTCACCCGCCGACCTCGATTTGACGCACGAGTCCAAGAGCTTTGCGAAGGGAGAGGAGTCGAAAAAAGAGAGGTCGCCCACCACGAGGTTCTTGACCAAGCCATGTCTAGCCATTCAAATATCTTTAGAGAAGACAAGTTCGAAGGCATGTTTCGTTGAGGTTTGTAGATGCTCCGAAAGAATATGAAATCAGAATAGAAACAGAGGAAGAAGAATAAGATGAATGAAAGTGTGGCTCTTGAGCTTCCATTTACGTATCGAAAGATTTTGAATTGCCGTTGGCTTTATGGTTACCTAAGAATTAGGATGCTTCAAATATCTCAAAAGATGTTTGGAAATATGCCTCCCTTGCCCTGTTCTTAAAAAAAAAAAAAAAAATGAATCACTGTATATGTTACACGAGCTTTGCTATTCATAATTTTCACACACCTTAAATCATAATTATTTTTATTCTTAAATTTTTAAATGTTTTTATTTTATTTTTTTTAAAAAAATTAAATTATTCTACTCATCATCTATATATCACACATTTAATAAGAAAAAAATTAAAAAAATAACAAAAAAAATAATATATAGTGTGTGAAGTTTATGAATATAATTTTTCATTTTACATATATTCTTCATTAATAATCCCATCATTCCAAACAGTCGTCCTTTTTCTCATTTTTTTTTCTAATTTTTGTCCAGAAAACTTTGATATCTGGAAGATCTGAGGTAATTTCAATCCATTCATTGTTTGGTACCAAAGAAAAATAAAAAGATGGGTTTACGTTAAACATTACAATGGCAAAGACTTCAGTCAATTTCACAAGTGGTTATCAAAAGTGTCTCGTGGAATATGGATGTTGGTCCAATGCACTAGTAATTTTCAGGCTAAATTTCAGGATTTTAATTCTTCTCAAAAAAAAAAATGAAATTCAGGAATTTAATTTGTTTTTGTTTTCTGGCATCAATTTATCAACCTCTAAAACTAGGAAAGATTCTCACTCTTGTTCCAGAATTCAGATTAGCTCAACGAGAGATAATAATTGCATTAAGTCCTGTTTAGATTTATAAATAATTTCATTTCATCTCATTATTATAATTTTTTAAAATTTTTATATAAAATATAATAAATAATTTAATTTTAATAATATTAAAAAATAATAATTTTTTTAACTCATTTAAAATTATTTTATACCCTAAAATCTTATCTTGTCTCATCGTATTAAAATAGTGCATCGTACGCACATGTTTTATCTTCTCAGTCCTCTCCCTTCGATGCGAACTATTTCACTGACAGGCGCCACATTAGCGGTCATGTTCTCTCTCACTTCCCCTCTCCATGTTCCGTCCACCTACTGAAATAGCCATTGCTCATGCTTCCTAGTGATATCGTCTCAGCCGTGGGTCATTGCGCATCACTCATTTCAAGATGCACCACAACCAGGAACCTAAAACTGGGCATGGCCCTGCACTCACACCTCATCAAAACAGCACTTTTCTTCAACCCCTTCCCAATCAATGCTCTCATAGACATGTACTCTAAATGCAACTCCGTAGAAAGTGCCCAAAAGGCCTTTGATGACCTTCCCTTCAAAACTACCCGTTCTTGGAACGTCATGGTCTCCGTGTACTCTGGAAGAGGTCTATTTAGTAAAGCTCATAAACTGTTTTATGAAATGCCAAGACCAAACCTTGTTAGTTATAACTCGTTGATATCTGGTTTATCATATCATGGATTTCACAAAGAATCTATTCATTTCTTTCTAGACATGCAGAAGGAATATCATTGTTTAACCATGGATGAGTTCACTCTAGTCAGTGTAGTTGGTGCTTGTGCCTGCTTGGGTGCTTTAGCTTTATTGGGCCAAGTTCACGGAGCAGCAATTGTTTTAGGCTTAGAGTTGAACATTATTATTCATAATGCCTTAGTTGATGCTTATGGAAAATGTGGTGTACCCAATACGTCATATTCTATTTTTAGTCTAATGCCGGTAAGGGATGTTGTGTCTTGGACTTCGATGATTGTTGCTTTTTCTCGGGCGTCTAGACTCAATGATGCTTGTCGAGTATTTAATGAAATGCCAGTTAAGAACACTGTCTCTTGGACTGCTTTGCTATCTGGGTTTACTCAAAATGGTCATGCGAGAGAAGCATTGATTCTTTTTCAGCAAATGCTGGAAGAAGGAATCTGGCCTGTTGCTCATACTTTTGTTACCGTTTTAAGTGCTTTTGCAGATTTAGCACTCACTGAAAAAGGTAAACAGATTCATGGGCACATCATTCGAAGGAGCACCAGTAGCAACTTTGTTAATGTGTTTATGCTGAATGCTTTAATTGACATGTATTGCAAGTGTGGAGACATGAAATCGGCTGAAACATTGTTTGAATCGATGCCTGGAAAGGACATTGTCTCTTGGAATTCAGTAATAACTGGTTTCTCTCAGAATGGGCTTGGGGAAAAGTCACTTCTTCTATTTCAGAGAATGATAGAAGCAGAGATAAAACCAAATGCCGTCACATTTCTAGGGGTGCTATCCGCCTGCAGCCATACTGGTCTAGTATCTGAAGGAATTGAAATTCTTGACTCGATGGAGAAGGACTATGACATAAGTCCAAGACCGGAGCACCATGCAATCTTGATTGATTTGCTTGGGAGGAAAAATAGACTCGAGGTAGCAATGGAGTTGATTGGGAAAGCGACTAATGGCTCGGATCATGTTGGGATGTGGGGTGCAGTATTGGGCGCTTGTCGAGTCCACGGGAATTTGGGTCTTGCCAGAAGAGCTGCAGAAGCTCTGTTTGAGTTGGAACCCAGCAATGCTGCAAGATATGTTATGCTATCAAATATTTATGCTGCATCTGGTAGATGGGTTGATGTCAATAGAGTGAGAAGGCTCATGGAGGAGAGAGGTTTGAAGAAAGAAGTGGCTTATAGTTGGATTGAGGTGAGGAATGCAAGACATGAATTTGTGGCCAAAGACAAGTTACATAGTCAGATAGGAGAGATATACGAAGTGATTTGGAAGTTGGTAGATCACATGAAGGATGCTGGATATCAGCCTTATATCGACAGTATTTTTCTTCAAGACGAGGATGATGGCCTTTCTTGATTTTATTAATTACGTTAGAACTTGCAAAAGCATGGATACTTATTGCCACTTGCATATTAACTTATCAAAAACATTGCAAATGCATGGATGCAAGCCTACTCAACAAGATTAAGAGAGAAAAAAAAAAAAAAAAAACTTTAGCCAAATGTCACAATCCTTTTAGTATGAGCTGGAGGCGCTGAGGTGTGGCATCCATTGCATAGAAGATCCAGATTTACTGCCGATTCAAACCATGAAAAAAAAAAAAAAAACTTTAGCCAAATGTCACAATCCTTTTAGTATGAGCTGGAGGCGCTGAGGTGTGGCATCCATTGCATAGAAGATCCAGATTTACTGCCGATTCAAACCATGGGGGCATCAGCATATCGCACTGAAAAGGGGGCCTAGTGCATCATGAAGAATAAAGTTTTTGTAAAATGTCAGAGTTTTGCAATAAGTTCTTGTTATACGTTGGAACCAGCCATGAGACTGCATAAATTCCAGAGCATACAACACCATTCCACAGGAGAGTCTTACTTGATATTAACGAACGGTAATTTTTGTCAGGTAACTTTTTATTTTGGAAAAATATACTTTTTCACCCTACAGTTGTCGTATGCCTTACACTCCAAATTAACAAAATTGACTCGTTACATTATCAAACTATCAAAAGGTTTGACTGATAATGTAATGTGCATTGTGCACTCTTGGATAATATCCTACCGTCAAAATTGTATCACATCACCCATTTCGATCCATCTCAATGGATATAATTGGACGATGGGGCTGCTTGTCGCTTTGCAGTGTGTGAGCTGAAATTAATTTTGGGGGGCGGGGGCAGAAAATGTAACAAGCCGAGTAACGTGGCCCCAATCCAAGCCATTACTATCCTTCATTTTACTACTTTTACCTTTGTGTGTTAGGGCCTTAGACTATGTTACTAGATCTTTGAATTGTAATAGGTAGTGAGTTTAGGCCCGTAGCATAAACTAGTTGTAGATTCTAATCTTATTATCTTGTTGTTACTGTTAGCCCAAGCCCAATACGTGGGTTATATGTACTGAGCAAGTTGGCTCTGAAGAGGCATCTAGAACTTTAATACAATATATTCTTATTTCTGATATCTATCTCTTTCTCTTGGAAGTTAGGTTAATCTCGAATCTGACAATTTTCTTTACATTTTCTCTCATATTTTTTAGTTATCTAAACACTACCTATCCAGTGTGTTAAAAGCAGTATCTAGAGCTAGTCTTTCCTTGGCATCGGCTTCATCAATCCATAGAAATAGAAAAAATTATTTCATCATTGCTCAACATCAGAGAATAAGTCGAACAATCACAACAACATTTGGATGTTATTTTGCAAACATTCAAAGATGTCAAGAACAATCTTGAAGATTTTCAGAACAACTTCAATGAAGAGTTCTCAAATCTGGAAAACCAACTCTATTGTCAACAAGAAGAGGAAAAATATACAGCAATAATGGAAGAAAAGGAAGTAGTCATCACCGCTCGGCTTACTCTTTCTCATGTTTTCATAAATCTCGTTAAAAACCAAAAATCATTTCCTCCATTCTCTGATTTCTCCCTTCGAATCTCGTGTCCTTCCCTTCCTCTTATAAATTGTTGTTCATTTTCTTCATTTCTTTCAGTTGTCCCTGGCAACAAAGACTCATTAATAGTAAGAAGGCCGACTCATTAATAGTAAGAAGGCCTAGCCATTAGATGGAAATTTGATCCCAGTGGTGTCGAGTTTCAAATTCCCGACTCCTCACCATCAACCCATAAACCCACGCCATTTTCATGTTATCTATTAACTCTTTTTTCTCATCTCCTAGGGCTAAGGATAAGATTTTTTCTCATCCTCTCCACACTCGATCGTGTCGACAAGGATGCAGTTGCCAATTGGGTTTTATCCTTTCGAGTTCTCCAAAAAATATGAGAGTTTGCGTAGTTGAAGGTTCTGAAGCCAACAAGGAGACATCATACTCAAAGGGACTTGTCGAGAAAGTAGCTACAGATCCCGTGTATACAAAAATGGAGCAATGCATGGACAAGAGAGCATTGAAATCAAGTTTGGATGGAGAGTTGCTAAAGAAATCGACGCAGTAAGAGTTGCCGGAGGAACAACTCATAAAAAATTTTCTTTCTGGCTCGTCCTCCCAGGAACAAGCCGACGATGATAGTTCCAATTCCACCCATTTCTCTGGAGCCGTTGACTCTGAGTCTCATCTCACCAGTGAACTTGCCGTAACTGATGATGATTTGGCAGAGCTTGAATGGGTTTCCCACTTTGTTGACGACTCCCCTCAGGCTTCTCTCTTTCGTATGTCGCCGAAAAACAGAAAGCTAAAACTCTTACTACGAACCTATTCGTGCAGACCAAGATCGAGCTCAACAACAAGCCAGGCGACAACAGCAATGGTGGAAATGATAGAAGTAGCAACTGTTGCAAACTTTTCTGGGATGGATTTAGATCTAACCATGGATCCAAATGAACCTATTGACTGTTTATGTAACTGTAACGCCCCAATAGAAGGCCCATACCACATGGCCTATACTCCAAAATGACTAGTCAATGATACAATTGGAGTCCCATTAAAACCTTATAAAGAGCAAGAACTTCTCATTCCCAAGCAATGTGAGATCTCATACACTACCTACCCTTATCCATATCATATGGGGTATCACAGTAACCAAGTTAGCTATGGTGAGATGGTTGCTTGTGATAATCCTAATTACAAAATAGAATGGTTCCATTTTTGGTGTGTTGGTCTGAAAGAACAACTAAAAGGAAAATGGAAGATGTGTCTGGGGTTGCTGGTTTCAGTAGATACAAATCTTGCCCCTCAACTGCTTGATTTTTTGCCACTTAAAATTGTTTTGAAGCCTTTTGACAGAGGAAGAGAAAGAAATCATTTGGGAATGAATTGTAATGGACAGGACACCATCGAGCTACTGAAAGAGCCTCGTAAATTTTGAGTGGTGGAGAAGGGGTTGGAAAAGAATTTAGAGAGTGGAGGGGAAAGTGGGTTTGATGTGAGAAATTTAGATGATAAGAACTTTGTTTCTCAACTGCTTGATCTTTTCCCAACTCAATGAATTTTTGAGCCCTTTGATAGAGGAAGAGAGCATAGCCATGTTTACACACTAGACATGGAGGGTTGTAACCTCCTGGAACTTGTGAGGTTGGAAACGAACCTCCCAATTCCTGGGTTGTCTGACCATGCTGCTCATATCTTCTTCAATGGGCAATGTTCTGGATCAGCTGTTGGGACTAGGGGACAGAGGCAATTCACAATTGTAGGACCAGTCAACTAGCATGCAAGAAGAAATAGAATTGCACTACTCAACATAGTTGTGGGGTTACCAAACTTTGGTTGCATTATGAGATGTGGAAAACATGAATCCTTGGTCCAATTTTTCTTTATGGTCTTGATGAAACCTCGTTGCAAAAATAGTCCTATCAGGTTGGTCTAAAAGGAGAGGCAATGAATTTGGTCTATCCTGATAGAGTCCCATTTGTTGATTGGATCCGTGGGTTACTTGTTGTTCGAAAGCTAATTACATAGGGATTGAAATGGATTAAAGAAGAGTGACAAAATTAGGAAAAATAGCATTCTCGTTTTTTACCCTGGTGGTGGTCGCATGTATCTCACAATGGGTTGTTATGAGAATGATTGCTCCTTGTTGGTAGCCTTGTGTAGAGATAAACTAGAGACTATTGGTGGTATTGATGCCACCCTTGTGCCTTACAAGGCTGTTGATGAGACGGTCAAGTTGATTCTTGATGCAATAGAGCAAGAGGGAGGATTTCATTTGGGATTACGGAATAAAATATGGAAAAGTTTGTTACAAGGACTGAGTAGTAGAGTTGCATCCGTGCTTCCAACCTTGAGGACAAGGTTCTTGAAAGGAACGGCAATGTAACAAGCCGAGTAACGTGGGCCCAATCCAAGCCATTGACTATCCTTCTATCATTTTACTACTTTTATCTTTGTGTGTTAGGCCTTAGACTATGTTACTAGATCTTTAGATTGTAATAGGTAGTAGGCTTAGGCCCATAGCATAAACTAGTTGCAGATTCTAGTCTTATTATCTTGTTGTTACTGTTAGCCCAAGTCCAATACGTGGGCTATATGTATTGAGCAACCTGGCTCTGAAGAGGCATCCAAAACCTTAATACAATATTTTCTTATTTCTAATCTCTATCTCTTTTTTCTTGGAAACTAGGTCAACCTCGAATCTGACCATTTTCTTTACATTTTCTCTCATATTTTTTAGTTATCCAAACACTACCTATCAGGTGTGTTACAGAAAATGTGATTCCCTATATTTTCCATCTAATGTTTGCTCTAGGTCGACAACCTTAGCCTCGCACCAATCTCTAGTGTCCGTTAGGCTGGAAAATTATGTGTGTGTAGTAAGATTATCAAGCAAAGTTTTGAGTACCGTTTCGGTGACGGTTTCAGTTAAGGTACTGGAATGAAATATTTCAGTATTGGTACCGTTTCGAGATAGTCTATATATAGATAAATTAATTATATATGTATAAATTATATTTCAAAATAACATCAATGCAAATCTTGAAAAGTTAAAACACATATTTATAAAACTTAATAATACTTCTAAGTTCTCAATCCAACTATAAAAAAAACATTCACTTATCTTCATCATGAAAATGAGAGTAGGGATTTGATTTTCAATTCTCAAGAAAATAGGATTAAAAAAGTTTAAAAAAATAGTTTTCATATGTGAGAATTAAAGTAAAAATTATGAAAATACACGAAAAATACAAAAATATAAAATTTCGGTCAGTACACTAAAAATTGGTCGATACACCAAAAATCGACTGGTATTAACTGAAACGCACCAAAATGGTCTATATTTGATCTGGTACAAAACACCTATCTCCTCCATGTCAATTACCAGATATGGTAAATACCGACCGTACTGACCGGTACGACACGGTATTCAAAACCTTATTACCAAGTGACATATCATGACTAGAGGTCGTTGGAGAGAGAGATTGATGTAATCCAAGTTAATGACTCACTTTGTGCCTGCTTCCTTATAAATAACTAGCTTTTTATTTCGTATAAAAATTATTAAATACTTTAAGGGTAGGTTTGGGGGTGAGATGAGAATTTTGTATTTTGTTTTGAAATTTAAAATATTATGGTTTAATATTATTATTGTTTTGGACTTTGAAAAAAGTGTATTGAGATGTGAAAAAGTTGAATTGTTTATTATATTTTTTATGAGGATTTGAAAAATGTGTAATGATGAGATGATATGAGATGAGATGAAAATTTTATGTTTTGTCTTGTACCCCAAACCTGCCCTAAGAGTACTTATGGCGAGATATTCTCTTTCTATCACAAAATGTCATATAATTAAAATTGCTCATATAAACATCAATTCTAATTAATATAGCATCCTATAATAAAAGTATGGCGTGATTGCACTTCAAGAATACCTTATATTATTTATTTCATATTTCATATTAAATATTTTGGTTGTCTCTAAGGCATTTTTGTAAATTTCCCCAATTATTTCTTGAAACAAAATCTCTTTTTTAAACATTTTATTCTCTTTCCAAAGATCCCTAGGGGGGCTTACCAATTGTATCAATTACTTGCTATTACCTGGCATAAATCCCTCTAGCCATATTTTTGCTCTATTTCGTTGGATTGAATTTTGAGCAGACAACAAATAGTCATACTAACTAGGACACATGCTGCTTGTGTTAATGTCGGTCCATAAAACTTTGTAACAGACAACGTGACCCATGACTAACACTAAAAGCATCATCCAAAGAAATTAAGGAAAATGTTCCCCACCAAAGCTTCTTTAAATGCCAGAGCATCCAAAACACAACAGATGGGTCTGTCCTCGATTCAGCCGTACCGAAGACGCATGGCACGTTGAACAACGGCCAGAAAGCAGGTACCACATAATGCACGCCATGTCGATATCTCATGCAACTCAAGTCAAAATTCAAAGCTAATAATTCCAAGTAACATCAAAATCAGCTTTGGCATCGGAGTCAATCTGTCAAGACATGTGGAGGAAATCATGGAAATCTGTAAGGATTGAGAGGAGAGTAAAACCTAACAAGACAAAGAAAATGGACTAAAATAAAAAGTAAAAACTCAAATTGGATTTAATAAGTCAGTCATAATCAGAGTTTTTGAAGAAGATGTGTGGTGGAAAAGTGGAAGTTGGACCATGTGGCATGTGCCTGCTTCCCCCCATCTTAGACGGCAATGACTTGAAGAAAATGACCCTGACTAATTTTCCCTATGATAATGCCCCTCCCATGGCCATTTTTCTCACATTCAATTCAAAACTACCAACTACTTTCTCCTTTCACTTCCCACTCCTCTAACCATAACCATGTTTGATCACCGGCAAAGGTTCGCCGGGAAACCACTCTCTCCTGTGAGTCCAACCTACCAAATACGTAGCAGTCATGACAGTGAAGGAGATATAGAATTCGATTTCTGGGGTGCATGTCAGAATGGAGATCATGACAGTTTTAGCGGTCGGTTTGATGGCACTGACGTAGAGTTTCAATCTCAAGCAAGCCTTGTTGAAGAAGGGTTTGGAGCTTCCTCACCAGCCTTGTGGGAGAGAAACACATCAGGAAGTACTGATTATGAATCTTCTCCTCTGCTCCCCCATGACCATCGTTCTAGCAATCTTTCCCCCACTTCAAGAAAAAAAGCAATTGCAGAAGGTAGAAGGCAGTTTATGGAAATGGTTCGAGACATGTCCGAGTCTTGTTACGAGCTATCTCTAAAAGATATTGTTGATGAGAAGCATATCTCGGCAGTTCAAGAGGGAACTGTCGTTGAAAAGAGCAGCGCCTTTCATCCCGAAACTGAACCTCAGATGAAGAAGCAAAAGAAGAAAAAGAAAGGCATTAATAAGGCACGTCAGGTGTCGAGAATTAGAAGTATGGACAGTGAAACTTTCCTTCTCAAGATGTTCTTTCCAACGTCTCTAGCTTTGAAGAAGAAATCAAAGGCAGGAGAGTGCTCAAAAGTCTCTCCAACTCCATCTTTTGTGGAAACCAAGCATCATACTGACAAGGAATGGTGGATTAAAAGGTTTTTTCTTGTAGGAGATAGTAAAAGAAGTCGAGGGAATATCATGAGTGGAAGCACGAGTAGCAGCAACAGCAGCACAAGCAGGTATTTGTTTAATTTAGTACTGATGGTACATGGGTCAATTTATGCTCCCATGGAAATGAATTCGAAGTATGCTTTCCATATCTAATCTTTTACACGTCTTCCAATTTCATGCAGGCAAGATGATGCCAGTTTCATACCTGGTTGCTGGTGCTTCTTCCACACCAAGAAAAACAAAGCTAAGAGACAGAAGGGATGCCTCTTGGAATGCAATTGACAACGGCATAAGATCTATGATTGCAGCAGAATTATGATGGTGTAATGCTTTTGTTCCTATATCCATCAGGTGCAAATCTCTCAAACCTAGTCAATCTGCACATCTTATTGCTGCTGGATAATTTGGAGGAACTATATAGGTGGAGCAGGAATGGCCAGATGCAGCTTTTGTGCTGGAAAAGCTAGTACTGAAATCTCAGGCTGCAAATTAACATTTTCCACCAGTTTTGTGATTGGCCATAGTTCTCAGCATAATAGCTGGAACAGAGGTTAATATTTTAGTCTGAATCTTGGGTAGCTAGAACCTGTTGAATATTGTACAATAAGAATATCCTGGAACAGATCATGTATATTTCCTTGTTTCCAGGTTCACTAACCTGATATGCAATTCCTTGCCCAAGAGATGGATTAAAAACAGAGAGGCCAGCAAATAGATAATCTTGGGAACAAAATTTAAGGCTCTCTACTATGTTGTTTTGTGAATTTGAATGAGGATCATTAAAAAAGAAAGCAGAAGTATAATCAGCCATGAGTTCTTCCAAGTTTTCTTAGGACAGAAACCTTTGTCAACAGGGCACCAAGGGGAGGCAACAAGGTCGCATATGTGAACAGGTTGTGCTTTTGCTCATTGCGTATAAATGTCACTTCCTATGTTTATTGCAATAATAATTTTTCTAATCCGCCACTATTCAATAACTGTTTATTGCAATAACTGTTTCGGAGTTTTCATTTACCCCCAAATCAAAATGCTAAGTGGAAGGAAACCTTTGTTAGTTTTTTTTTTTTTCTCAGCAAGTTAAGCATTATATAGATAAACTAAACGATTACAAGGATACAAGATTCAATAAGGTGGGATTCTCCAACAATCATCCCAAACACAACAAAAGCAGCACCAAAAATAAAAATAAAAATGAAAAGGCGGGTTATTAAGCCAAAAACTTGACTCCAACCCAATCTCACAGGGGGACGCCGCTTTAAAGCAGTTTTAATATAGCCTGATAAACAAACTATAAACCTACGACTAAAAGCACCAATCGAGAGGGGTGTGCTGCATTTTGTTGATCCAATCCAACTGTAAGTGACTATCACGATCACATCGTCTTGATCGCTGGTTAGGAAAAGTAAGAACATATGGGAATAGCAACCTAAAGATGATCTGATACACCGGTAAAGGACCACCATCGACGGTGGTGGCATGACACGCGCCACACTGACAACAAAACGAGCATGTGGATCTGAAAGATCCGAAGCCCCTGGCCCCAGTGGCACAGCGCATGGTGGCAGGAATCTCCTTCTAGTGCGGCAGCAGGTAAGGCCCACTTGCACTGTAAGCTAGCAGTCGGAGACACTTTATAGCAGTGGAAACCTTTGTCAATTTTATTTAATCTAATCACTAAAATTATGAAAATCTATGAAAATTGAGAATATTTTTTTTCATTATAAATTTTATTATCTTCAAACATGCTAATTAATACCGCTTATGTTGAGAATGATAAATTTAAAATAAAGAGTTAACATTATTTTATAATAAAGAAACAAAGAAATAAATATGAAAAATTGTTAATTTATGAGCCTCCATTTATCTCCCATTGATCTTCTCCAATTTATTATCAATAATAGCAAGAATTTGAGATTTGGTCCATAGTGATTTGTGAATGCAGGATTCTGTAGCAGTATGACTTTAGAAAATATTTTTTCAGAAAAATATTTTTATTTCTTAGCTTGTTTGGAAAGAGCGAAAAAGAGCGGCAGTTCCTTTTGGGCAGGTCCATCCTATAGATAAGAAATTTACACATGCTCACCTACTCACAGCCACCCTTCCCTCCCTTCGATGGAAACACAAAATCCCTTCGACAGAAACCCTTCGTGAAAGCACCCATGACCCAACCCTCTCTTACTTCTTGATTTGAATCTTTATTCAAGAATCAACCGCCAAACTTAGAAATCCATCAATTTCAGGCAGATAAATAGAAGGGAAAAAAAAAAGAGAAGAGAGAGAGAAAAATATTTATTAATTTTTGCGCTGTGTCGAGGGGATCGGACACCCTGTCGGAACTGATTCATATTAGCGAATCATGGAGGGGGTGGAGACCCGACTGGATTATGTACAAAAGAACAAGCTCGATTTACTTCTTGCTAGTTTCTGCTATATCCAAATTGCAATGAATAGTCAACTTATCCCAATCTGGAATGCTCTTCCCTTCTTCGTGATTATTCAAGCATCCACATCTACACATACAATTCATGAGAAGTTGTCGTGAACTGGCAATAAACTATACATAAGCCTCGATAAGTCTCATCCATCCTCCCACACAACTCATCTTTGCGATCCATCTCAATAAGAACCTGTTAACAATCAAACGATCAAGCTTGTTCAAGATGTGTGTGCATTAGTGAGAGAGAGGGGGGAGAAGAATTTTTCCTCTGAAATGCATACATGTTTCCTGAATGGGGTACATAGCACGTTTTTATTGGACTCTATTATATGGGAAAAAAAGGATTATCCTATGTGAAGTTATTCTCAAAGAGCTGTTCGGGGCAAATAATATTGGCATCAACCACTATTTGGGATCATCCAAAACAGATCATAGTAAAATGACAAAAAGATCCTCACAACAAAACCTACTTCCCTCTCATTTCACACATTTTTTTTTTGAAAATGTTCACTTCCTCTCTCTCCTCCTCCGTCGCCCACCCCCACTCCCATCACTCGAATTCGAAACACTATCGGGCGGGCTATGAGAGAGAGCTGATGAAGGAGTGAGAGAGGGAGTGAGAGAGCTGATGAGAGAGAGAGAGAGAGAGAGCTGATAGATGAGAGGTGGAGAGCGAGAAAGAGGTGGAGGGCAAGACAAGGAGACCGAGAGAGAGGTGGAGGGCTTGGCTAGCTCGGAGGAGCTTGGGGAGGAGTCGTGATGGTCAAGGGAGGTGCTTGGTCGGGCTAGAACCAACTCACGGCGATGATAGGGCCGTCGGTGGCCCCGAGCTAGTGTGAAACCCATTTTATGGGTAGTTTGCGTGTGTGCGATGGAGAGGGAGAGGAAGGTTCGTGGTGGCTGGGTTTGCGAGATGTGGTTGCCGATGTGAGGTGGTGGAGGTGCGGTGGCTTGGGTGGCCACGTAAGGCGGCGCAAGTGGAGAGAAATGGGTCGGTTGGGTTACTGCAGGGGAGAGAGAGCTGTGCATGGGGAAGATCGGTGGTGGCTGGCTTGGTTGCCAGCGTGAAGGGAGTCACCAGTGGTGGCAGTGAGGCTGGGTGGCACATGGTGGCGCCAGGCTTGGCTAAAAGAGAATCTGGTGAGAGGAGAGAGAGAGAGAGAGAGAGAGAGAGAGAGAGAGAGTGAGGAAAGAGACTGGTGTTTTGCAATAAAAATATATATATATAGACACGTCATGTGTGCTACGATTCAGCCATGAATAGTGGCTGATCCGTAGCACTACTTCGTTTGGGGAGGCTCTTCGGATCGGATGGGTGTAAATTTGAGATTTAATTTACACCCTCCAATAAAACACAACCACGTCACTTGATAATTTTGTTATTGTGAACACATATGCAGCATATCAGCAAAATGACTTGAGCCCGTCTCCATCACTCTCAAGGGCTCTCTCTCTCTCAAGTGGTCTCTCTCCTCAAGCGACATTTGACAAAGAGCTTTATATATTATCTCTTTTTTGCTCTTAAGTAATTTTTCTCTCTCTCTCTCCTAAATCTTTTTTTTTCAGTTGGTGATGGTTCAAAAAAAAAAAGTCGTAAATCAGCCTGATCTTGAGCTTTTATTAAAATCCTAAGCAGTTTGTTGAGAGTGAGAAGAGAGAGATTATTGAGAGTGAGGAGAGAGAAAGCTTGGAGAGAGAGAGAGAGAGGGAGAGAGAGAGTTTGCAATAGGGAGAGAGAGAGTGACTGAAATTAATATGTGATTCTACGGTAAGTTTTATGAAATCGTTGGGGTGTCTTTTTCTGGTTGAAGGGTGTAAATATTGAACGAGACGAAGATAAAATCTAAAAAAGGAGATGTAACATGAAGATGGCCTCTGTTAAAGGAGACGAAGATGGATTCGAGGGAAAGCTTCAGGAAGAAAAGAGAAGAGAGATAGGAGAAGAGAGAAGATAGAATGGATGTGATTTTACCGTAACTTTAATTAAGTCTACTACGTGTTACAATTTTATTGGCAGTTGTAAGAGTGAAATCCACGCCCAACCGATCTGAAGTTTTTCCACAAAATGCATAAACAAATCATGTTTAAAATGACTTATTTTTGGTCCCAATAAAGTCTTCTCCAGAAAGTTTCATTAAATAATCTTAAAAATTATTAGATTAATTTTCTATTTTTTAGATTAAATTAATATTATGAATCAAAATTAGTCTTATGTGAAGTTATATAAATACAGTCATAGTTTTCGATGCAACTAAATCCCAGAAATTCATTTTTCATATCATTTTTCAAGTAGAAAATCAGTAATTTTTTTCAAAAATATTATTATTTAATTAGATTTTTAAATAATTATATTTAAAAAATTTTACATTATATATCAGATGACATAATTTAATTAAAAATTTTTATTTAGTATTCTCATACACCGTACATTATATATTTTTTTTCTTTTACTAAATGTATATTATATAGAGATGTGTAGAATAGTTTAATAAATTTAAGAAAAAAAAAAGTATGGTGCGTATAAATAATGAATAGCAAAATTTAATTTAATTTAAAAAATAAATTTTAACAATAAAATATATTAAAATATTCTCTAATTTTAATAAAGTATGTGTGTTCCTAACTTTTTAATATATAAATCTATATATTAATATATATAAATATATTATATATATTATTAGGATTGAATTTTGGATGGGTTACCGCGATGGTATCTCTCTCCACTTTTTTTCTCCATTTCCATCTCCTTCTTGTTTCTTCTTATTCTTCTTCAAATTCCTGCGAAGAAGCTGAAACCCTAAAATACGCAGAGATAGGGAGAGGGACAATCACATTAAGGGATCAAGATGAGGATAATGATAAAGGGAGGCGTGTGTAAGAATACGGAGGATGAGATCCTCAAGGCGGCGGTGATGAAGTATGGGAAGAACCAGTGGGCTCGTATCTCCTCTCTCCTCGTTCGCAAGTCCGCCAAGCAGTGCAAGGCTCTCTAGTATGAGTGTCTTGACCCTCCATAAAAAATGTGATATCTATCAATTTCTCATCTTTTTTCCTTCCTGTTTAGTTACTCTGAACATTCATGAAAATCTTTAGAAAAACTCATGCCGGCATTATAAAGCGGAACCCGAGGTTTGGTGCTTCATGTTTTTTCCCTTTTACTTCAGGGGGCGGGTCATAAAAATACTAAAGATATATTTTTTTGGTGTTGAGAAAAGCGACGCAGAATTAGAATTTGAGTGGTGGTTCATTAAGGGATTTTTGTTTGGTTTTGTATATTCTATTTCTGGGGTTATGTTGGTTTGTATACGTCTATTGTTATTGTTGGGAGTCAAATCAGTTTCAGTATGGTTGTTTAGAAGAGTATGTGAAGAGTAGGGTTATAGACTAAATAAAGAAGCAAATTAAGGTTTGGGTGGCTGTTCCAGGGCTGTGAAAAGTAGCTAGGTATTAGCGTTTTGGCCTTTTCTGTGGTCGCTTTGGAGTTGAGGGATGGGCGGTTTAGGGCTCTAAAGATAAGGTTTTATACTTTTTCATTTAGATGTAGTCTTGATTGAAAT
Organism: Juglans regia; assembly: GCF_001411555.2. Classification (NCBI taxonomy): domain Eukaryota; kingdom Viridiplantae; phylum Streptophyta; class Magnoliopsida; order Fagales; family Juglandaceae; genus Juglans; species Juglans regia. The sequence goes on along the minus strand of NC_049901.1, from coordinate 11,522,909 downwards.
TTGATGGAAAACTACTGAAAATACTCAGAGAAAAATAGAAAGGAGAAAGGATAGATACACTAGCAAAAATGATGGATGCAATCGGCCTGGGGAACCCCCGTAGCGTTGCGTCCGATGTGGCATTAATAAAAAATGATGTCGTTTCGGTTTTGCTTCAAACACAAGCGCAAAGGCCTCCCATCCCCACGAGTCTTCGTTTGTGTTCTTTATGAAATTCGCAAGTCTTCTCCATCGACGAATGCAACGCCCCCACGGTTGCCAAAGACGACGACGTCTGAGGCTTCGCTCCAGTTGTTATCGTCTTCTCCATCGACGACCTCCATCCCCCACGGTTACCAACTCAATGTCCCTCTCCACCGGGCCCGGCTTAGACTAGTCAGTGCTCATCTTCTCCGAGGGCGACATCAAGCTTCGAGTTTCGCTAACGAAACCCTACCCTCCATCACTCCCAATGCACCAGATTGTCCATACACTAACTCCTCCACACGTTGCCTCCACCAAGAACACAAAAAAATACTGCAATTCGACACCTATATTCACATCTCCTCGAAACTCAATTCGGTGAAAGTTTGAGCTCGGATTTGAGCTAACTCTCAGTGGAAAATGGAAGATGAACTCTGCAAAAGAATCCACTTCGAAGAAAAATATGAGCAGTGGCGGTGAAGAAGGCTAAGTTTTTGGAAGCGACGAGAGAACGTGACAAAAACAAAATGAGGTTTTGAGAATTTCAAAGTTTCTTCGGGCCGTTTGGTTCGAGGAATTGCTTTTTATTTTTCTTTTCTCGTGTGTATATGGCTGAGAAAAAGAACATTAAAACGGAAAAAAATGTGAGAAAGTGCTAGGAAGAGAGGGAAAAACCAGTAAGTGGAGTGTTGATGAAAGCGATTCATGGATAGGTGGAAAGAAAGCCGTAGAGAAATTAGCCAGCAGCTTAGAGTGAAATATTAGGGTTTTTTTTTTTTTAATAAATAAATTGGTTGACATGGCATTATACCACGTCAGCTGATTCCCCAAAGGGTGCGCGGCTCGGTTGCCTGTAGGAACTAGTAAAATCCATCAATAAATACACGGTAACATAAAAATTCAAAATAAGACAGTGGACCAACAACACATCCCATGTTCAGAAATACATCTGGGTGATTCTCCCTTGATTGGTTAAGCTTCCTTTTCAGGGAGAGTTTAGTTGCCTGCATCAATGCATGAGATGTGGCGTTGGTCTTGTTTTGTATTTCCATGGAATCTTAGTAGAAAATGGATCTATGAGTGCTTGTGCATGTTAATTTCTTCATTGTGAATTTCAGAAGCTGCCTACTTCTTCATTCTTAGGGTTGTTTTTACCTTGCACATTGGATTTTAATCTCCAACTTTGTTCAGTTTACATTTTCTGAGCGCTTTTCATTTTCCATTATTTGAAAACTTTTTGGAAGATGTTGGGACTTATGATTTGATCTCCTTGATTATTGTAGACTGAGTGGACCTGAGAGGAGGATGAGAAACGGCTAAATATTGATAAACTCATGCCCACACAGTGGAGAACAATTGCCCCGATTGTTGGTCATACTCCATCCCAATGCCTTAAGCGGTACGAGAAACTTCTTGATGCAGCCTGTGGTAAGGATAACTATGAACAAGGTGATAACCCTTGAAAATTGCGTCCAGGAGAGATTGACCCAAACCCAGAGTCAAAGCCTGCACGTCCAGATCCTGTTGATATGGATGAGGATGAGAAAGAGATGCTTTCAGAGGCACGGGCCCGGTTAGCCAACACCAAGGGCAAGAAGGCAAAGAGGAAAGCTAGGGAGAAACAGCTTGAGAAGGCCAGGAGGCTCGCTTCTTTACAGAAAAGGAGAGAACTGAAGGCTGCTGGAATTGACACTAGGCAGTGCATGAGGAAGAGGAAGGGAATAGACTATAACTCGGAGATTCCCTTTGAGAAAAAGTCTCCTCCAGGCTTTTTTGATGAAACTGATGAGGATAGGCCAGTGGAACAGACCCAGTTCCAACCACAATTCAAGAACTTGAAGGAAAAAGAAGAATGTTTGTGGAAGTACAACTAAGAAAGCAAGATATTGCAAAGAACAAAATTGCACAAAGGCAGGATGCCCCATCAGCTATACTGCAAGCTAACACCAGAAACAGTCAGAAAAAGGTCAAAACTTATGCTTCCTGCACCCCAAATTTCAGACCATGAATTGGAGGAAATCACAAAGATGGGTTATGCTAGTGATCTTCTTGCGGGGAATGAGGAACTTATAGAAGGGAGTGCTACAACATGTTCTCTTCTTTCAAATTATGCCCAGACCACAAAGAACACCGGCCGGTAAGGGAGATGCTATTATGATGGAAGCAAAAAATCTAGCCAGATTAAGGGAGTCTCAGACACCATTATTAATCCAGAATTATACCCTTCTGATTTCACGGGGGTCACACTTAAGAAAAGGGAGGTGCAAACACCATACCCTATGCTATCTCCTTCGGCAATTCCTGGAGGTGTTGGTCTTACTCCTAGGATTGGCATGACACCATCAAGAGATGGCTATTTTATGACCCCCAAAGGGAACTCCCGTCTGGGATGAGCTCCATATTAATGAAGATATGGATACGCACGGTAGTACAAAACTTGATCAAAGGAGACAAGCTGATTTGAGAAGGAACTTGCATTCAGGTCTAAGCAATCTTCCGCGGCCGAAGAATGAGTACCAAATAGTCATGCAACCAGTTCTAGAGAAGATAATGAAGAACAGGAAGAGAAGATTGAAGACTATATGTCTAGTAGGATAGCTAGAGAAAAGGCTGCAGAAGAGGCACAACAGCAAGCATTACTTAGGAAGAGAACAAAAGTACTGCAGAGGGAGCTCCCTGGACCTCCTGCTGCTTCCTTGGATCTAATTAGAAATTCTCATATTAGAGCGGATGAAGACAAGATCTCCTTTGTTCCTCCGACTTCCATTGAGCAGGTTGATGAAATGATAAGAAAGGAGCTTCTAAGCTTACTAGATCATGACAATGCTAAGTATCCACTTGACAAAAAGTTGAACAAGGAGAAAAAGAAAAGTGTCAAGCGCTCTGCAAATGGATCTGGCTTATGTTCCTGAGATAGATGATTTTCTTGAAGATGAGCTGAAAGAGGTATGAAGTCAATTTAGCTGTATCCTCATAGGTTCTTTTCATCACAGCTTCTCTAGTCATGTCACTTTGTCTCCTTTTTATAGCTTTGGTTATTGTAGCAAATTGTTTAAGTGTTACCATGCCCATCTTCAAAGCTCTCTCTTGTTACTATGGAAGTGAAACTGTCTTTTATGTTTCGATTAGTAGAAGTGTCAAGCGCAAATGCTTCTATGAAGGAGCTGTATTTGGTACCTCCCTTATAGATTATTATCTGTATCTTATAAGATATACTCAAAAAGGATAAAATTTTGGGAATGTATTCAATATATTTTGGGGATTAGTCGGGACATTATTCCTGGACACCTGGTGCCAATAAAAAAAATATTTTGGAGGTCTCAGAAGCATGTATTGATCACACTTTGGAAGCTCGGGTGGAAATCAGGGAAAACATAAGATGGACGTATAACATGCTTCTTTCTGTCTTTGGATCTAAATTATGTGTGCTTCAGAATTTTCTTTAAACAGATAGCTAAGTATATTCCTGTTGCATCAGTATTTTGTTTTTTGAGATAGGACCTTATGAGCATGTATATTAATGAGTGACTTACAAAATTCTAAGAAACGTTGTTGTTGGCAGGCTGATTCTTTGATAGAGGAAGAGGTTTGGTATCTTTGTCTGGCAATGGGGCATGAAAATCAATCCTTTGATGAATTTGTTGAAGCACACAAAACTTGCCTAAATGATATCATGTACTTCCCCACCCGTAATGCTTACGGTCTTTCAAGTGTTGCGGGAAACATGGAGAAACTTGCAGCCTTGCAGAATGAGTTTGAAAATGTGAAAAAGAAGATGGACGGTGATAAAGCCAAGGCAGAAAGCCTTGAGAATAAGGTCAAAGTTCTCACACATGGTTATGAGGTATGCTGTGGCCTGTGAGAAACCCACTAGATCTTTGTTTTTGGCATCTACTTAATTTTATCATAATGCGACTTCTTAAGGAGTATTTTTTTATTTCTCTAGCTTGTTGCTAATTTCATAGGCTTCCATGCTAACTGAAGCTCACTTCTATCAGAAGATAGAGAAAAAAAATTCTATTGCAGTTTTTGCATTGAAGGAAAAAAAATATGGCTAAACTGAAATGGTTGTATGCCATGTCCTCTAAAACACAATTTTGGCAGAAATATTTCTGGGCTTGTTCCCTGAAAAAATTAGAATGTATATTGTAACTTCACATAAATGTACTTGCTCACATATATGCAGGGAAGTCCTCTGTTAACGATATGGGGGCAGAAGTGTCTAATTGAGGAGATTGCAGCCAAGAATCGTGTCTAGATAGGATACAACACCTCTCGGATGAATAGAGTTCAAGCACAAAATTAAGAGGAGATTGCAGCCAAGAATCATGTTCTTGAGTTGGCTAAGGCTGCAGAAGATCAGACTGTTGTGCAAAGCATTGCTACTCATACACCTATCCCCTCTATGGATCCAGTTCTATCATCTTAGCAAGGAAATGCCAGCCAGCAAATGGATGCTGAACATGAACATGCTTATGAGAGTCCAAAACCTGATATGGATGTTGATGCCAACAATGAGCATGCTCAACTGTGCATGGTGGAAAACTTTACTAGTAAAATCGCTGGTGCTGTGGAGGGAGAGACCACAACACCAGTACCAGGAGATAGATTTGAAGGTACTGATATTCAACTCTCCTGACACGGTGCTTGTGGAGAAAAAAAGACGGTTATTGACACGGTTGATGGGGCTGCTGAAGACTATATAGCTACTGAGGTTACTAAAGAGAATCCAAAATTTGTGGATCAACAAAACTTAGTGGAAGCCACAAATGTAGATGGTGGCTTGAGCAAGCCAGAAGATTTTGTCCCAGAAACGGCTGCCAATGATGATTTTATCTCACTATTTAAATTGCACTTTTTCAATTTGGTCTCTTATTTGTGATGCCACGTCACATCATTGGCCATTGATGCAACCTTTCTCTTTCCTCTTTGGCTAGCCATTAAAATAGCATATAATTAAACTAGTGAATGATTTTAAACCTTGTTATTAAAGAAATTAATCACATGAGTTGTTAATTCATCTTCGGTTTCAAATATTTAATCATAATTGTGCGATATGTAGTACATGATGGTATGTATTATCCATTAAGGCTCCTAAAATTCTAATTAATTGCCATAAAAAGGAAAATATATTAATATTTTACAATAGTAATGATCATCATCTCTTACAATACATGATGAGTTCAAATCAAGTAATACAAACATGTTATTTCACTAAAAATCATGTCTCTCAGTTTTACAAAACTACTAGACTTGTAAGAGATCGACTCGTAATTAAGTTAATCCATCATTTTCCTTTTTACAAACCCTCTATATGCCAAATCTATCAGACTATCTCATTCTAGTACTCCCGATCGAGATCAATTCATTATCCCCTAAATCATCCAGATTGCAAGCCGATCCCTTCAAGATTTTGATAAAAGTAGTACTTAAGGGTCTCAAGTGAAAGAAAGTCTAAAGATAGAGTCACTTAAAAACGACTTTACAATATAATTTATTGTTGCCCCGAAATATATATTTATATAGACAACAATAAATTATTAGGTAGAGTCCACGTCATTATATATCTACCAGTCTTCCACTTGAGACTCTCAAGTCATTAATTGTTGGATTTTTTTTTTTTCAATTCACCATCGGAAGTATTCATTCAAATTAAAAGTAGTTTGTTATTGAACGGTGATGGTGAAATTTATGTTTATAGGATAAGAAGAGCGTAGGGAAATTATGGTTTTTAATCTGATCATATTTTAGTAGGAGTAGTTGAAGATTAGGACCAGATCATCATATTTATTTTGCTTTTTCCATGTTAAACGGCAGGCTGACTCGGAAAGTCGTTGCGGTTCATGCACGCTTTTATAAATTCGTAATGTTGAATATTTTTGTCCTTAAACCGTAACCTGCACATTTTCATGCACATTAGCCTTAATTCTCCAAGTCAACCCTTTTTTCCTGATCTGATCTCGTCACGTCGATTCAATTGTGTCAAAGAATCTATCAAGTTGACAATGTTTGATTACTAATTTTCCTCAAACTTTGTGATCTTCTTTTCTCAACGTCTGCAATAAGTTTTAGGGAAAGGACTAAAAAGACTGGATTACCACAAAGCTAGAAAACTCTCGATAGAACTAAGGCAAACCTTTGGATTTTGTCTCATGCAAATATTCCAACGTCTATTAAAGAGGAGATATGGTTTAAGAAAATAAAAATATATAAACGTACAATAGTAGCTAGCTAGCTAGCTTGGTTTCCAAGCTCCAAATTGATAAGAAACACATCAGATAAAATTAAAGCGATTTTGGGGTTTTTTTCAAAGAAGCTAGTCATTCCCTATAAGAAACGGAACATGATAAAACCAAGTACCAAAATAGAGCATTAAACTAACATAATATAAGATGAGAAAAACTCCAAAACTAGGAGCTAAGGGGAGGGAGAGAGAGAGAGAGAGAGAGAGAGTTGGGGGCACATACACCAAAAGTGGTAGTAACACGTTATTAAGGGATCATGTTGTTTGTTAGTGTGGATGGATACTGGGTCATGATCGTGGAAGAAAGGGAAGAAGACATGGTATGTAGAAGAAATCCATAAAGTACTCTATGGAGAAGGAAAATAAAGATTTCCAAAGCATTCATACTTTGTCAAACATGGGTATAAGTTTTCTTTAGGAGTTGGGCAGTGGGAAAAATCCAAAATAGAGACAATCGATATTGGAGATAGATAATAGAATTAAGCTTATAAAGTCAAAGACACATTGCATGACTAATTTTCATGTACTATCTCTTAGGTACACAAGGTGGTGTCCCACACGTTTTGCTAGCTAGCTTATTTTTACGCATACCTAGCTATGTATCGACAATATTGCATGTCTCTGTTTCTGTCTGCTCCGGATAGATATCAATATTTCCGGCATCGTATGTTGGGAAAATGCACGTAGCTAGCAAGTTATAAGGCCATTTCATTTTATTAATTAATTACTTGTTTATTTGCTTCTTATATCTAACCAGCATATTTTTGTTTATTGTTAAGCAATTAAGCAGTACTAAAAATCGATCAAAACACTGTCTTATAATATTATAATCGAACGTAAACAAAAGGAAACGCTCTGGAAACAAAAGTAGCTAGTGGACGCTCGATCGGAACAATATGCTCCAGTATTAACACATGACACACACACTGAAAGAAGATTCTGATATGAAAGCTTTAGAAATTGAATCTTCGACAAGATCAGGATATATATTTTACAAATAATATAGCATTAAACCTGCAGCTGCTTCCTTTGTGGAGGACAGAGTCACAGACCTAATAACCCTCTCTAATAGATGATCAGTACGATGGAGGCTTTGATCGGTTAATGATCTTCATCAACTTGTGGACAAAGCATGTGAAAATCCGACGCTTGATTGATCCTCTCCTGGGGGGCAGGACTCTTTCTCTGGTGTTGCACTTTTTTGTTTTCATTTTTGGCTCTTGAAGTTGGAAACTGGTGCTGGCTACTCTTCTTTGATCCATCTTGAAAGACCGATCAAGATGTTCAAATTTATGTATGTGTATGAGAATATTGACTACTGAGAATATATCGATCTCAGAAATTGTGTCTTATATATAGGAAATTAAATTGAAGAAAAAATGTAAACTTGGTGGGTGTTTGACAATTTCCCGGCCAGTACAAGACAAGATGACACAACATGAGTGGTACTACGTAATGCTTCGAGAAGGACAAGGAAATAACGTGGTAGAGCAGTCGTAGGACCTCGACAAGTACTGATCTAGCTAGCTATAGGAGGGTATCTAGCTAGCCAGGGAAAGTGATTACTTTACCCCCAAAAGAGAAAACCCTAGCTAGGGAATGTCATTGAAATGATCTTGATTAAACAAATTAAGGTGTTGGATTGATGATGTTAAATTGGGCGCATGCAGCGCCATAACATGAATGGGATTGGGTTTCTTTATAATGAAAAATAAAATATAAAGAAGAAAGACTTGGTATATATAATACATGTTTGGAAATTACTCCACACACACATATATACATATATATATATATATAAAGTACTACATGAGCTAGCTAGCATGAAAATTAAAGAGTGATGATTAAAATAACCCTGTGATCAATTGGTCATCATGAGGAAATTACTCGAAGACCCTTTCCAATTATACTTTGATGGACCATCATTTACCAAATTTAACACTGATATCTAGCTAGAGAACCCATCATGTCAACCATATAATATACCAGATAAATGCAACCAATATTTATAGAAAAATGCATGCATGTACAAAAGTCACCGACAGATAGATACTGTTCATGTGACTCCTCTCGATCCATTCATGAATATTATGATCAGGGCTGGCTCTAATGTCAATCCGTGGAAGGCATGGAAAATTACTGGTTGACTAACTTGACTTGGAGGGGAAATTCGACGCGTACAAACCCAATTATAAGGAAGAGAAATTCTAGAAGCTAGGCTAGCTAGCTATATAGAAGACCAGCTGGATAAATTTAATGACTTCTATGCGCATGCAAAACAATCGGCATATATATATATATTAATATTAATATGACTGGCAGTGAAAGAATGAAATTTCAAAGAATCCTTGAAACGTACAATTTATAACAGTATTTCAGATGACGTAGCTGGATCCTCCTATATTTTTCCCCTCTACCGGTGGGGACTACGTACCCAAAAAGCCCAAAGTCGTGCATCTATCTTTTGCAATATACGTACATCATGTGTCAGATCATGATCTATATAGCTGGCCACTTAATTATACGGCCTATTAATTAACTCGTTTTCTATATTGTATGTACTTGTTTATATATATGTTATTATATTCTAAAACTGAAGTATTTGCACACCAATTTAAAAATAGAACTAACTTTATCTACATATAGTATACATCATGATGCATATTTATGAAAGAGTAATGCCAATTTTCATTTAATTAGAACTCATCATCTTCAATTTAATTTATACTGTATTTATTGAGACGACGTAACTTAGATCGATTATGTCATGTAAATAATTTTCTCGTGAAAATAATGCTAAAAAGTAATGTTTTCTTTGAGAAATAAGTTGTCATAATTATGTGCTATGTACAGTGATAGATCGAAATCATTTGATTGGTGGGCAAAGTCCTGTTGGGTGGTTGGCTTGTGGCGATTTATTTTATTTATATAGGTCATGGACCATTTATAGTTATTAAGAATATATGAGATGTTTTTTATTTTACTGTTTGATTAAGTTGACAGCAGGTCAGTATTTATAGTTGTGTTGGACACAGTACCTATAAACGCGTTAATTAATTTCTTGATATTGACTGCTAAATGTCCAAATTAAAGCAAAATCACTGCCAATAGCTAGGCTAGGGTTGTAGGTCCATCGGATTTCAAATGCACTTGTACGCGTCCTTGTCATGTTATATATTATGCACAAATCCACACAGATACATCTTTGAATAATAAGTCGTAACATTTCACTGATAAAGACAACGGTTCAAAGTTGGTTGTAGAAAATTTTATTTTTTAAATTACATTATGTTACGTAAATGACGTTTGGTGTTAAGACTTTTAAATAAAATTATTAATCATCGTATAAATAAAATAAATATTGTTTAACAGAGCATATTCATCAAAACATTTGTCAAACATATATAAACTCTTACTTTTTGGCAATATATTTTGGTTGTCCATCTAATCTTTGAAGAAACGAAGGGAAGAATGCAATAATCACAATGTCTAGATCAGATATATTATATATATATATATATATGCATACATATATAATATTTTTATCTTTTTACGTGATGTTATATTATTAAAATTTAAAATTAATAATATAAATACTAATTATTTCAGGAGAATTAATATTATGTATATGCATTTTAAAACTACCTAAATAATAATATGCAAAATATGCAAATTATCACACGTCATTTGTCGCCATGACAGTTCAGCATCTACATAAATCCATATAATTTATTGCTTTAAAACTTCTAATGAGTAATGATTATACCTCACAATAACAGCATATTTCATAATTAATATATTTTTAGACTATTTTAATTATAAAATGACTATTTTATAAAAATATCTTTTATTTTAAAATAAGTAAAATATTATAAAAAATATATATATTGTGTGATTTTTCTTATCACTTTAAAATGGGGTACGAATCTGAAAGGGAAAAATTTTCCATGGAAAGGGACAAAAAGACCTTTTTGCATTAATTAAAGTTGGGACGTGGAAATCCCAGGAAAGGGTTAGCGTTCACATGATACGAGTTTGACAATTTAAAGAGTAAGCTTGATATAATTATCAATTATTAAAAGAAAAATTTTATTTATAAACCGCATACATTATATATTATATTTTTTTTGTAATTTTTTTCTTATTAAATATATAATATATATATATATATATAAATGATGAGTAGAAGAATTTAATTATTTAAAAAAAATAAAATCAAAAATAAATTTAAAAAAAACTTTAAAAAATAAAAATATTTATGATATGTAATGTTTCGACTTATAAATAACAATACTCTTATTAAAATGGCGTACGAATCTGAAACAGTAAATGGAAGAGGGCCAAATACCTTTTGGCGTTAATTAAAGTTGGGACGTGAAAATTCCATGGAAGGTTAGCGTTCACATGATACGAGTTTGACAAATAATTTCGTGCCGCATTTTTTTTTCTTTTTTTTTTTTAAAAAAAGTGGTATTTATAATTATAAAATTAAAATTTTTTATATAATTTTTATATTTATTTATTCTTTTGAACAGAAATAATTTGGCAAGTCTCGGTTCCTTTCAGCACTCCCAACTGTACATATGTGACGTCATGATGAAACTATGCATGCAACTCCATCGTTATTTTTTGAATCAAAACAAACAAGCTTGTATTCATTTTTCTTTAACTGTTACATTTGTATCCTTTAGAACATAATATTGTATACCTATAGGACCTTCTTCTATCCAAATTCTTTCCGCATGTACATGAAGTAAAGTGAAAAAACTTTTGCTAGAAAATGAGCTACACAATTACATTCCCTATATGTGTATGTCTGTCCAGTTAGATCTATTTTTTAAAATCCCTTTAATATCTTCAACCAGTTGACCATGCCATTTTCAACTAGATTCAATACCATTCACTACTTTAACCACACTCAAAGCATCCCCTTTAAATATCATTTCTGATAAGTTCATCTCTGCACACAACTGCATAGCATACTAGAGAGCCTGTAACTCAGCTACTAGAGGAGTAGTTGCATTCCCCTTCTAAGCACACAAGGAGGCCAACACATCTCTCTACATATCCCTTATCACTACACCAATCCCCATCCTACCTTCATTAACCTTCAGTGCAACATTCTAATTAACCTTCACTTGGCCTTTTACAGGAACCTTCCATCTGCATAACCTTCTTGCCTGAGTTCTATCAATCTGGTTCCTGGGTTCTTTTTGTTGAGCTTATTGAAACTGAAGTAAACAGTCAGTAGCTTGTCAGCTATGCATTATCTTTTGAAAAATGATTCGAATTGTCAGCTATTTTCTTATTAAATCTGTAACATCCAGCCCAACACCAAGTACAGGTCAAATTCGCGCATTATTAATTTATTGAGGTTAATATGTGTAGAAAGCTCACTTGAAATTCAATGAGTAAGTTTGAATAGGCCACATGCCAAAGTTTATTTGGGTAGAGTATGGATTTTTGGGCATAAATTGCGTGTAACGGGTCAATATTTTGGAAACCTCATTTGAGATTTAAGGGAGAATCTTGTAAAAGCCCATGCGCTATAACCTTTGGTTAGCTGGAATTTTAATTACGCCCGAGAGTTAAAAAGTTTATTTTAAGGCCTGTTGGGGTTTAATAGATGATTTTAGACACAATAAGTTAAAGTCCATTTAATAATTTATAGACCAAGTAGGTCCTCTTTAATTAGTAGTGGCCCAAGATATTATTCTAGAAACTCAGCTGAATTGGGTTAATTTTAGACCTGAGAAGAGGCCCATTGAAAATTATTGAGAACTTGGCCCATAAAAGTATAGGTAAGCACAGGAGATTCTTGGATCAGTTAAAATGGACCCAAAATTCAAAGACCACAAACTAAACCCACAAACTAAGCCCAAAAGCACTTATTTAGACCCGTGCATAACTCCATGCACGTTGATTTCTCCTTTTTCTTTCGTTAGGGTTTCTACTAGCGTGTATATATAGATAAAGGCTAGAGCAGTTTCTTACCCATTACCACAGTACTTCAGAGCTATTTCTTCCTCACTACCTTAGCCCTCTCCAGTGAAGATGCAACTGCCCATTCACGCATGCCAAGCTCTCCCTAAGGCCTCATCTTTCCCCTACCGAGAGACCATGGCCAGCCTCACCACCAGTACGCAGCAACAACCATCTCTCAAGCCCTCCCCACGTACAACAGGCCGCCCTCCAGCCCTTCATGTTGCCAACCAAAGGTCCAACTGAGGTGGCGCAGCACCACCATTCGCACGGTCAAGCTAAGAATAACCACCACAGAAAGCCCCATTGTGCGTCAACGTGACAAACGGAGACCGAGCAACACCCGACACACCGTGACTACCCAACCCCTCTACATTGCCAACCTGTACCATGACCCACGCTACCCAGCCAACACTCGAGGCAAAACACCATAGAAACCACCACAACTACCACATTCACAACCCCTGTTTTGCACTCACGAAAACAGAGCATGGCTCTTCCGTTAAGCACAGCTCCACCCACTTGCCGTTCGTGCACCGTAGCCCACCCGTGAACCACCCTCCACCACCAAAGCAGTCAACATCTCCAAGCACTGCAGCACCACCCCAGAACACACGGTGAAAATATCACTCCCTCTCCACGTAAGTGACCTCTCTCTCTCTCTCTCTCTCTCTCTCTCTCAGCACAGCCCCACCGTAAACATCTCCTCTCCTCATATCACTGTAATATTGTTTCATATTTGAAGATCTTACTTTTACTTTAATTTTTGTTTTCAAATATTGTATACGTTAACAGTTAGCACATTTTAATGTAACACAAACGGAGATACAAATGGAAGATTGAACAACAAACAAGAGCGGTGAACCACAGACAATTTCGATTATTCCTATTGTTTGGCTTTGTTTTGTTTGGCCTTATAATGTTTTTCATACATTTGTAGGAGCCTATGTATTTATTTATTTTTTATTTTTTTACATCTAAGTGCTCTGTGAGCAAAATATGTAATAAGCAATAAAAAAAACTTAACTCAGAATAAGGTGAAAATATCACTCCCTCTCCACGTAAGTGACCTCTCTCTCTCTCTCTCTCTCTCACAGCACAGCCCCACCGTAAACATCTCCTCTCCTCCACGCCGTAGCAATCACAGACGGCCACCCGCGATCAGGCCATTGCACCATGCACGAATCAATGGCAGGGACAACACAACGTGGCCACGGTGTTGTGAACCAACCAACCTCCACAGAGACTGTCACTAGAAGCTTCCCGTCAACCTAGATCTGTCGCACGTCCTCTCTCTATGCCATCACGCACAAAAATTTCCTCCACCATCAGTTTGGCCATAACTTCGGCGTTCCTGTCTCTACGTAATCTCTCTCTCTCTCTCATTTTCATGTTCTGCCGCCCAAGACAACCATTGTCGCTCACCCACGCCGGAAGTTGATGGACAAACCAACAACCCACGTCGCATGGTTACTCTGTCGTTAGCCACTCTCCTCCACTTCACTAGTTCATAGTTAAGAGTAAATCTACTCTTAAGCCGGTCGATTACTCCAACACCACACACCGAACCCGGTCTGGTTGTCATGTATTGAGATTAAAGGATGCAGTTGGACATACGATACCCACGGTTCCACCTGATACCGCGATCACATGAGGCCGTTCGGTTATACATTATGAGCTGTCAATTATTCTTTAATTTATTTTTATACATTTTGTAATCTATAAATAGCAGCACGTTGCTTGTACAGACGTGTGATAACAAGAATACAATTCTGTTATTTTCATTTTTAGCTTTATGTTATCTTCATCATCTTTTACACTCTGCTCTCTCTTTCGTTACAAGTGCTACTGTTAATATGGTATCCTGAGCCATGACAGAAACACCTCCAACCCAAACCAACGATACAAATATGTTCTCCAATCCTGAGACCAACCCACACCACCCAGCTAGTCCCTACCACATCCAACCCGGTGAAGGAGATTCTTCCCCATTGGTTCCAGACCTTCTAACTACAGAGAACTATGTAACATGGGCAAGGACCATGCGCCAAGCCTTGAATATCAAAAATAAATTAGGATTCATTGATGGCAAACATCTCAAACCATCAAATGCTTCAGACGCTCTCTACATTGCTTGGGAACGTTGTAATGATGTGGAAATTGCTTGGATTCAACATTCCGTGTGCATCGAACATAGATCGAGCATCGCTCATGCGAACACTGTTGCGGCTATTTGGAACGACCTCCGTGAGCGATTCTATATTCAAAACGCTCCACGAATTTTTCAACTCCTAAATCGATCTCAACACTTACTCAAGATGATGAATCGATTAGTCAATACTATAATAAACTCAAAACGTTATGGGATGAATTGGAAATATATGAACCCATGCCTTCTTGTACATGTGGAGCATTGAAAACTCTGATGGATTACACCCACCGAAGCAAGGTTATGCAGTTTCTCATGGGATTGCATGACTCCCTCGATGTCGTTCGAGCACAGATCTTGCTTTATGACCCTCTCCAAGCATTAAATCGAGTTTTATCTCTTATACAACAAGAGGAGAGGCACCAACAACTTAATTCCACTCTAGCACCGATTGCAATGACAGTAAGAGGACCTGATCAACGCAGCCAATCTTCCTCGTGTAAAGATCGACTGTTTTATACTCACTGCAACAATCAGGGACACTCATTGGAACGGTGCTTCAATGCAAATCCTAATCTCCCTTTGTGTTCCCATTGTCGCATACCAGGACACGCTAGAGACAAATGCTACAAGCTAAATGGATTTCCTCCAGGTCACAAAAATATTTCCAAGTTTAAATCCCATGCTAATCAATCTTCACTTGTGTAGGAACAAATCGGCAATGGCTCACCTATTACTCAAGAACAGTACGCTCATCTCCTTGCCTTACTCCAATCTCCTTAACTTCTCGCTGCTACATTTGCTGCAAATCAAACTTGTTCAAATTTGTCAACCACTGCAATTTCCCCTGTTTCTGGTATTCTTTATTGCAATTCTACAAACACATCACACATAATCCCAAAATCCACTCACTCGTGGATAATAGACACCGGAGCTACAGATCACATGATCTGTAGCCCTACTCTCTTCACCCATAATGTAACCCTCATCTCACACACAATCAAACTTCCAAATGGCACAACAACACCCGCCACACACGTTGGTGATATCCATCTTTCTGACCAACTCATCCTCAAACATGTGCTTTGTGTACCTATTTTCTCATTCAATTTACCATCTGCCAAATCTTTGTCCAATCATTCAAATTGTTGTCTTATTTTCTTCTCTAACTCTTGCTATATTCAAGACCTTTCATCCTGGAAGACGACTGGCATGGGAACAGTGCATAATGGACTTTATCACCTCCAAAATACCAAACCAGATCCCACGACTTTACAATCTTTTTTTTCTTCTTTTACTTTCTATTCCAGCTATGTTAACACTACACATATTTCAAAGTTTGATGAATTCACATTATGGCATTACAGACTTGGACATAGTTCCATGACACAGCATGTATTGAATGATATCCAAAAATCAAGTTCAAAACCCACGGGTTTATCAAATATTCTCTGTGAAATTTGCCCACTCACAAAACAGCACAAACTCCCATTTCCCCAATCAAATATCACGGCTTCCAAACCATTTGAATTAATTTATGTTGACATTTGGGGCCCCAATCTGATCCAAGCTCACAATAATGTCAAGTATTTCCTCACAATTGTGGACCAATTCACCAGATGCACATGGATATACTTACTTCAAAATACATCTGAAGCTTGCACATCCATTCAAAATTTCTTTTCCCTTGTAGCTACTCAATTCAACACAAAAATCCAAATAATCATGTCTGATAACGGTGCCGAGTTTAATATGCCCTCATTCTATGCTTCCAAAGGAACATTACATCAACTTACTTGTGTCGCTACGTCACAACAAAACGCCCTTGCTGAGCGTAAACATCAGCACATATTAAACATCGCCAAAGTATTGAAATTTCAGTCCGGCCTACCTATAAAATACTGGACAGAATTCATCAACACTGCCGTCTACTTAATTAACCGCACCCCTTCTCCAAACCTTCAAGGAAAGTCTCCATTTCAAATTCTCTATGACAAGAAACCATCATATTTCCACCTCAAAACATTCGGATGCCTCTGTTTTGCCTCCACATTAACCCATGGCCGTTCCAAATTTTGTTGCCTGCGCCAGAAAATGCTTGTTTATCGGCTATCCTTATGGAGTTAAAGGATACAAGCTTCTTGACACCACCATAAACCAAATATTCATTTCTCGTGACTTTATCTTTCATGAAGACATTTTCTCTCTCCAACAAGCCAAGATCGAACCACAAGATTTGTATATATCCCTTCCACTTAACTCACCCATGCCACTTATTGACAACACCCATCAAACACCTCATGTGCACATTGATTCTACACCACCCATCGAAACCCAAGACCTTCAAACCTCCCTTTCGCTTCACTCACCCACAACACTTATTGACGCCTCTCATCAAACTCCTTCACAATTCCACACCTCACATTGACAATTGCAACATTACGCAAACTAAATTGCCCTTACGACGATCTACCAGAACTCGGACAGCTCCTGTCTACCTCAAAGAATTCCATTGTAATGCATTGTCTCCATCTCCATCCTATTCCGAGTTGAAAGCTACTAGATCCACTGACAGCACAGGCTCGAACATTCTATTTCCTCTCTCTTCTGTGTTGTCTTACAATTTTCTATCTATCACCATCATTCAAAGCATTTATAGCTTCCATCTCTCTTTATCGATGTCATTTCTTCGAGTTCCAAGTTTCGACTGGAACCCATTCCCTCACTTTTACAGGTACAAGAAAAAAATTTATATTTTCATCTATTCCAGTTCCGTAGGGTCCACTATTTGAATATTTTGGAATTTTCTTTTTCTATTTATATATACTGATTTCTCTAACTCAAGATGAACACAACAATTCAGCTTTGTATGAAAATCATGGGTTTACCTTTTCTTCTTAGAGATTTTGAAACAAATAATGGTTGTTGGAAGTTGGGTTTTATCTAAATGCTGGAGTATAGTCATAAAAGTAACGATTAGAGCTAGAGTTTTGTTTCAAAGCTCGGTGATTGAAAGCTTTAGTTTTTGTACTGTGAGAGAATAGTGTGGTTTGCTTGCATATTAAGCCATCTACTTCAAGTTTTGGGTTTTAATAACTAGAAGACGTGGAAAGATTCAGCAGATCCAGTTTCCTTTTGCCCTCAATTAGAATTTTGTGAAGATACTTAAAACATTGTTGTGCATTCCCTCATGTCATCTTGATAGGCTGATCAACAATTTCTTGCTCTGAAAACAATGAATTGCTATTAGGAGGTTCACTTGATTTTGTGTAGAAATGCAACTGCCATTCATGCTTTTATCTTTCATTTAAACCAATGTTTATGTTTCATTGCGAAATGGTGATTGTAACGAAAATAATATGTTTTGCAGAATTTTCTATTACAACATTCATTTTCCCATGATAATTCTTTTTTTGGGGTGGGGTGGGGGAGGGTTGTTCGCATGATATGGAAAATGGCTCCTCAGTTTAGTAATGTACATTTTAGAATCAGCTTTAGAAGTAGATAAACCTTTTTCAAGTCCTCTGATGATTTCATGAGCGATCATTGTCTTTTTAGACCATTCTACCCAACTTGAAATACCTTTTATGTTGTTTCAATTAGATAGATATGGTGCCGCTAGCATGTCGCCTTGTAGTTATGACTCCAAGATTTCAAATGTTTTCTTTGGGTACTCAAGGTTTTAATCTTGAGTTTTTTACAAGTATATTAAAGACTTTGACTGCACTTTTTTTTTCTTATTTGGTTATGGAAAAACTAGTGGTATTCCTTTGGCTCTAAACTGCCAATTTATTTTCAAGTGGTATGTAGGGAGAAGCAAGATGCCAATTCTTCATATAGAAAAATATACTTCAACTAGTAGAAGAGAATATTCTAACAAGAGAAAATGCAGTTTGGAAGAGGAAATATGATTTATTGTTGCTCGAGTATGAAGTTCAAAAAAGGAAAGATAGACTAATTGAGAGAGCGAATGCTATTCACAAGCAAGAGGATGAAGTTCGAAACCGGACCGCAAAAAATAGATATGCACGTGTATTATTGTGTATACTGGATGTTATCTATGGTAATAGTTTTTGGTTGGTTCAGACTATAAATGTATCATTACTATTAATTGTAAATGGATGGTTCGAACTAAGTTTCTAACAGATATTGCTAATTTGATTATGTGGTTATGGTCCATTAATATTCATCATTTTCTAATAACACGTATATATAGAATTCTAATGGGATACGAAGGTGTCCACAACAATTATCTACATGCCTGGAACTGAAGTGGCACAAGTATGCGATTATCAACATGATTTAAATTCTCAGTTCTTTAAACTACATATTACAAATCACAACAAGCAATCATTTGCTATGTTACATTCTTTACAGCAAATTCTACGGTCTAACAATAAGAGAAATTCACACCCACAACATATTTCATTACAAAGTCTCACAGCCACAACAATAACCATAGTTACAACCATAGCCTCACACTTATTCATTGCTCGTTGGCATTGGTAGTGTGACATTACTACAGTGTGTTCCGACAATATCATCAACGTTAGCACCAAGTTGAGCTTCCGAGACCTCACCATGTAGGTAGAAAGGAATCTACCTGCATGGTTGGTTGTTGAACCCGTCCTGACTCCTCTGCAGTATTCGATGGAGGGTATAACATCGTTGGTCCAAAAGGTGACACTGAGAGAGGCTGTAATTAGGCACAATGTTAGAATGGCTCGAATGCACATAACAAAAAAATTTTAAAAAGTTTAGAAGGAATCTACATGGCTACCCCATGCATATGTATATGAATTTGGATATGCATATGGATGTATTATAAATAGCGGGTAGTACGAATTTCTTGGACCATAATACCCCTAAAGTATACGAATAAAAACATTAACTAAATGGAAATATCAGACACAACGACATTTCTAAATGACCAATGTGTATCATATCCGAGTTGATGAAATCGATGTAGAAGGCCTGGGTGGCTTTTCATCTTCTTCTTTGTTCATCACGCTGTTTCAACTTAGTTTTGAGAACGAAATTACTAAATAGAAATGCATAAATCATTTAACACCTATACATTTAAAATATGTATATTTTAAAAAGGTTGACAATTAAACAGTTGAATAAATATGGAGGAAAACATTGTCCCTAAGATAAGCTATCCAGAACTTTTCTCACTAAATCTTAATTTATTAAAAAAAAGATAGCCTATGCGGCAAATGCTTTTGGTGAAAAGGAGAAAAGTATATCTGCAACTAATTGGGGAAGAGTTATGGACCAAACATTGAATAATCTAAAAAGCTAGAAATATAAGGGCTATTATATGCAAACTTGCATTGGGTGCCATGGCGTACCACATATGGTTGCAAAGGAATTGCAAGATTTTTGGAGGCCTAGTTCGTTCCGAAGAGTGCAGATTCAAAAACCATCTCATCGCATGTAAAGACTGTCTATATTGAATAGGACCTTTTGTTTTCTATGGTAAATTCCACTTTCTGTACTTAGCAAATGAGGTTTGTTTATATCCCTACTTAAGGTTCATTGCCTCTCTTACTGGTTGGTTGACTGAGTCTGTATAGATGTGTTTTAAACTTCCATACTTTGGAATGACCTCATTCATCCAAAGAAAAAAAACAAAACACAAAAAAAAAAAAAAAGGCATAAAAAAAGGTGCTTCGTGTTTTAGTAGCTACACATAATGGATAATGCACTATTAAAATCACCTAATGTTTTTAGATTATAGACATTCCATTCTCAATATATTGATATGCATATATAAATAATGGCCAGCAAAGAATAACAAGAAGATCAATACAAAAACGTAAGAATGGTAATGAATGCACAGGAATGCTAACGCTAGATTGGAAGCAGATGGATATTATGCTACACAAGCACGCTTAATGACTTCTTATTATCCTGCAAATTTTCAAGCAACTGCAGGTATATACATGGTTAATACTTATTTTTTCAATGTTTGGCATTCAATCTGTATAAAGAATAATAATCAATATAGTGGTTGAGAAATATCTTGCCTTATCAATCGAGAGAGCTCAGGCTCTGCTAGTAGCATATCTTGTAGCAGTTTTACATTCATTTCTCTTTCATTGTAGCTACAGAATCAAAGAAGAAACCCAATTCTATTTTCCTCAATAGCAAGTAGGTTTTTCACATTCATTTTCTCAATTTTGGAAACACAATAGATTCTCAATTAAAATGACAGAGAATCTACTACATTTAATTTGGAGGTCAAAAGGACAAAATATATAGATTGTTGAGTGTTAATGCCTGTGTGCTGCAGATTCTCGTGTGTCATTGTAAGATATTGCCGCATAGGCTACGTTACCAGATCAAAAGCATATATGCCACATAGAGTTGAGATATCTCATAAAATATTAATTTATTAAAATATTAATTTATTAAAATCTTAATTTAAATGGTACCAACTTTTGTTCAATTGCCTTTAATCGGTCAGTTAAAAAAAAAAAAAAAAAAACCCACCCACCATCGATCTCTAGTAAAAATTAAAAACTCTTGGAGGAAAACCCAAAGAAAAAAATGGGTCAGTCACCTTCAGCTTCCATATTGCAAAGAAAAAAATCTAATCTTTCTATATAGAGCTACGAAAGAAATCTATTACTCTGTATTTGAGGAAAACCCAAACAAAGAGGACAGAGTTGGGCCAGAAAATCTGCCATGTTCACGATAAGAACTCAACCATGTACAAACAAACACAAACACGTCAAAGAAAAAAGAGAAAGCCTGTAAAACAAGTGTAAGAATAACTCAGCCATGTACATCGAGAGAGAGCCCAACCTGGGTATGAGTTTGTTCGGTCGGTCGGTTGTCTTCAGTTGGGCCATACAGTGCCGGACGTAGTCCAAGGACGGCAAATGTGACCTGGACTCCGTGGGTGAAGGCGGGCGTTGGGGCGAAGCGGGAGGAGGGAGAATGTAGGGGAGGGGAAAAATTCGAAATGGGAATGATTTGGAATAGAGTTCGGATAAAACGTGTGTTTTACTGTGTAGGAGGGAGGAAAAAAAAAAAAGAAGAAAAAGCCATGTCACCATGGTATGGGGAGCAGGAAAAGGATGGTAGCTGAGTAGATTTACTCAATAGTTAATACACATCTATTGTTAATTCCTTGGAAATTTAAATTACATGTATGCCCATACACAGAAAATGGTGGTAGCATTTGGTAGCATATTCTCGTGATTAAACTAAGACAAATTAAATGCTTTGAATTTAAGGATATTTTAGGCTTTAATTACATGATCATTTGGAGAAATTATATGAAAATCAAAGTATTTTGTGGAGTGACAATATTTTAAGATTTCGATGATTTTTAGACATTAAGAAAATATAGATTTTGCAGTTTTTACTTATGAAGTATGTGTTCAATTGAAAATTTATGCAAGTTACGTGACTATTTTATAAGTAATAATTGATATTTGATAAATGGTCAATTATGCTTTATTAATATTCTTAATATCTTAGGTTAAATAATTTTTAGTTGTTAAAATAAGAGTATTAATAAGATAATATGAATTAATTGATTTTTAGCATGTGAAATAATATTTTTCCTCTAATTAAATATAGATGAGTTAATGTTTTTTTTAGACTAGCTAACATTTAACTAAAGTTAAGATTTATTTTGGTTCATGCAGATTTGTGGCCCACAAATGACATCTATTAATACAGCAACCATGAGAAGCTCAAGTCAATTGCTGAAGTTAAAGCTTGTTACAAGTAGCTAATACGTGACTTTATTTGAAGCCCATGTGGAGAAGGCAACCTAAGAAGGAATTGATTTGAAGGCCACGTGAAGGACCAACTCACTACCAGACCCGATAGACACGAATCACTACCACGTGAAGGCCCAATTGATTTGCTGTTGTGCTGTGCTTTGGGAGTGGAACATGCGGTAGGTGGGGAATGCATTTGGCAGCTAGACGTGCAGGCGTGAAGAGGCAGGACGGACTGCACGGGGAAAGAGATATAAAAAGGAAAGAAAAAAATGAGGCGGCTGGCTCATTTTTTTTTTTGGAACTTTATCTTTCAGTTTTCATTTCTTTTGTGCGCTGGGGTGCTCATTTTCGGTTATGTTTAGTTGTTAAAGTGAGTTGAGTTGAGTTGAGTTGAGATGATAAAATATTATTAAAATATTATTTTTTAATATTATTATTATTTTGAGATTTGAAAAAGTTGAATTATTTATTATATTTTGTATTGGAATTTGAAAAAGTTGTAATGATGAGTTAAGATGAGTTGAGATGAGTTTGGTAACCAAACTCACCCCAAACATTTTGTGGGTTTTCTTTTGGGCTGCATTTGGACTACGTGGTTTTCCTAGTTGTTTTGTTTAGCAGTTTTTTTTTTTTTTTTTCATTTTCATTTTCTCCGTAGCGTTTTCTCTGAGAAGCTACAAGATTTAATCCATTTGAGTTTCTTTTACTCTCAGATTTTGTGATGACTTTATTTAGAATAACTTTTTGCTGTTAGAAATATCATATGTAGCTAATTTATGAAGCTTGGATTGTGGAATGAGACTTGATTTATTTTTGGATTATAGTTTAATGCAATATTTTGTTGATGAATACTGATTTCACTTGTTGCTAGTTAGATTTGAATTGAAAATAGATTGTGGCTCTTGCTCTTGCTCTTGATTTATTGTTGACGAAGGCATAACAAAAACTTAAAAATTATCAAAACTTCTCTCAGTTGATTGTTAATGTGTGTTTGGTTAGTAATGTTGTGAATTCCTTAGGGAAATATTACAAAACTTGAGCATAACTTTTTATCTTCCGTTTCTCAATGCCTTGACTGGATTGTTAATCGAGGAAGTTTTCTAGAAACCGAAACAAAAAGAGTCTCATACCCAATTTTCAGCTTTATATTAAAAATTCTGTTTGTTACTTGTAAGAATTGGAATTACAGTTTTTTATCATTTAGAATACTAAATTTTCAGCAGCTATTCCTTTTATGATTTAATCCATCTTTTTTAAGATTTACAAAATCGAGATCCTCAAAGCACAACCATATATTCCGTTTTCAATAAACCTTTCTTTGTGAATTTATTAAAATCCATTTTGCTCATTGTTCATACATACATAAAAAAAATACAAAAAGAAAGAAATTCATACATCATTTTACTTTTTCACACTTCACATACATCATCATACTTTCCAATTAAATTTCACAAATGTTTTGATAATCCTTTGTCCCTGTGGAATATGATCGTGGACTTATCCTTGATACAACTTGACACTTCTACACTTGGTAGCACATTTTACACCGAGTCAATATTCCCTTAGCACTGTTGTAAAGAAATTCAGAGAAGTTAAAATGTACAAGTAAGTGGGGTTCCTATGCTAGAATTTACATAAAAGAAAAGAAATAGATTGATGTTGATTTGTTAAAATATGCAAGTTTGTTTTGAAAACAAATATGAAAACAACCTTAATTATGTGTTCTGCATTCTCATGAAATATGTATAAAAGAGAAAGCATTTTCTGTCATAACTGGCGTAGACATGAACAAATTTTTGGCATTCTGCTTCTGAACTGTACAAAAAGAGCAAAATGAAATCTAAAAGTTTTTGCATGTTAAGTGAGGATGCTTTGAATCTCTTTTGATAATGTGAAAATGATATGATTCTGTGCAGTACTCTGTTTGATATGATGTGACATCTAGAAAACCTTTCGCATGACATTCTAATTCTATATCTAGCTCTAGTTCTGCTCTGCTCTAACCTTATTACGGGTGTAAAACAGTGACCTTTGTTTGAGTTAGTACCAACTTCTCTGTCTCTGAATGCATCCGCTTTGAAAGTAAAGTGATTTTTTGTGTGGCTTTTTTTGTGTGCACATTAGGGCTCCAAGAATGATAAAGAAAACCCTAGGGAATGTCATGAAATCTTTATTAAACTAAGGTGTTGGATTGATGATGTTAACTTGGGCGCAGCGCCATAACATGAACGATTTCTTTATAATGAAAAATAAAATATAAAGAAGAAAGATTTGGTATATAATACATGTTTGGAAATTACTCCACATATATATATATATATATAAATATATAAAGTACTACATGAGCTAGCTAGCATGAAAATGAAAGAGTGATGATTAAAATAACCCTGTGATCAATTGGTCATCATGAGGAAATTACTCGAAGACCCTTTCCAATTATACTTTGATGGACCATCATTTACCGAATTGTTTTTTTTTTTAAACTTCAAAATTCATTCAACAAACACTATAACCCTCAGCCATTACATAGTTGAAGCCAGGAACAGAGACTACAATACTAGAGAGCTATAACTGCATTGACATCAGAATGTACTAAGTTAGGAACAGACACTACATAACAAGAGTTTACAGCATTGACATTAGACTATACTGCAGCTATCACACTTTCACGAAAACCTGCTCTTTGTTTTTCAATCATAACTTGAGCACTTATATCAGGATTGATATAATCAATATCAATAATCTCATAACTTTGATAAAGTACTTTCTATGCTAATTGGCGAGCCACTTAATTTGCATTCTTTTTGACATGTGATATCTTCCAAATAATACCTGCCAAGATCGAATGCACATCATTCACAAGACATTGAAGCAAACCATTGTTTTGAACCTTCTGTTTTATTGCATTTACAACTTGTAGGGAATCACCTTCAAAATCTATTCTATGCAAACTGAGCTCATTACACAACTTAGCTACTGATATTAAACTTCTAACTTCTGCTATATCAGCTTGTGGGTAGAATTGTAGTGATTGCAAGCATGAAGCCAGGATGTACAAAAGTCACCCATCATGTCTAGCTAGCTAGGCATTATTATTAATTAACACTGATATCTATCTAGGAAACCCATCATGTCAACCATATAATATACCAGATAAATGCAACCAATATTTATAGAAAAATGCATGCACGTACAAAAGTCACCGACAGGTAGATACTGTTCATGTGACTCCTCTCGATCCATTCATGAATATTATGATCAAGGCTGGCTCGAATCATGTCAATCACTGGCATGAGAAAAGGCCCTCTTAATTAATCTTCTCTCTTAATCTCTTAGAGGCAATGAATGTTGACCTATTTTCTTACACTTTGTCTCACATTCTCTATTCATCCGAACACCAACAATCTGCATGTGTTACACAACTTGACTATTTTCTTACATTATTGGATTTGCGTATTTGTTCACATTCTCTATTTACATCCACGTGGTACGTACGCGTTCACATGTCGTTCTAGATTGGAAACTTTGGCATGAAATTTTGTCTGAACTCGTATATATGAACGTGCGAATTGGCTCTTCTTTTTTTTGTTTCTCGTAATTAAACGCGTTAATTAATTTCTTGATATTGACTGTTAAATGAGCAAAGCAAAAGCACTGCCTATAGCTAGGCTAGGGTTGTATGTCCATCGGATTTCAAATGCACTTGTACGTACGCGTCCTTCATGTCATGTTATGAAAGCACAAATCCAGATCAAAGACAGGTCGATACATATACATCTTTGAATAATAAGTCATTATAACATTTCACTGATAATCACAACTGTTCAAAGTAGGTTGTAGAAAATTATATATCGAACACCAACGACCATATATACATTTGAAATCACTTTTTGAATTTTGTATTGGAACTCAATCTTATCTTGTACAACCGTCAAATCATGACTGAATGACATGTACTGGTGTTAAGATTTTTAAATAAAATTATTCATAATATAAATAAAATAAATATTATTTAAGAAAGCATATTCACCCCAACATTTGTCAAACATAAACTCTTACTTTTTGAAAATATATTGTTTTTGTCCGTCATATCTTGAAGAAAAGAAAGGAAGAATGCAATATTAATTAATCACAATGTCTAGACATTTTCTTTATATATATATATATATATATGCATACATATATAATATTTTTTTAAAATTTAAAATTTAAAATTAATTATATAAATACAAATTTTTTCAGGAGAATATTATGTATATGCATTTTAACATGCCAAATATGCAAATCACACGTCATTCGTTGTCATATATGACACCTCAGCATAAATGCATATAATTTCTCGCTTTAAACCTTCTGAATGACTATTCATAATTAATATATTTTTAGACTATTTTAATTATAAAATGACTATTTTATAAAAATATCTTTTATTTTAAAACGAGTAAAATATTATAAAAAAATATTGTATAATTATTCTTATCACATTAAAATGGGGTACGAATCTGAAAGGGAAAATGGAAGAGGACAAAAATAATTATCAATTTAAGAGTGGCTTAATATAATTTTCAATTATTTAATGGCAAACGAATCTGAAACGGTAAATGGAAGAGGACAAAACACCTTTTCGCGTTAGTTAAAGTTGGGACGTGAAAATTCCATGGAAGGGTTAGCGTTCACACGATACGAGTTTGACAAATAAATATTTCGTGTCGTATATATTTTTGGAAAAAAAAAAAAAAGAGTTGTGTTTATAATTAAGAAACTAAATTTTTTATATAATGTTCATATTTATTTATTCTTTTCAAAAAAATAATTTGGCAAGTCTCGGTTCCTTCGGCACTCCCAACTGTACATATCGGACTTCATGATGATACTATGCATGCAACTGATCCATCTATGAATTCCTCATTAATTTTTAACAGTTCTTCTACGTATAACCGCCAGTTGCAACCGTGGAGGAATCGGCACTTGCCATGTCAGTAAATATATTAAAAAAATAAAAAACAACACCGAGAAAAGGAAAAAAAAGAAGTCTTGGTTCTGGAAGATAAAGTATTGATTCTGGAAGATAAAACCTCAAGATCATTTTGTCTGTATCTTCCCAGCAATGGCTGTCCTTTGGAGCGTTATTTTCAATATTAGCCACACTAACAATATCATTTTGCTTGGAACTGGTCAACAATGGCCGTCCTTTGAAAAGTCATTTCATTTTCTCTCCCTTCCGCCATTTTTTGAATTTCTTTAACAACTCTTACTAGTACGATAACATGGGTTTTTTTTTTTTTGTCTTTATGTTCGATCTCTTTCTTTGACCCTATCACTCTCAAGTTGGCTTGAGTTTTCATCAGATATATACTAGTTAACTATAGAGAATAGGGCGCTGGATTTTGGCCATTTCTTGTTGCTCTATTTGAAAGTTCCTTTGCGTCCAGAAATCAACCGGGGCCTCTTAAGTGTCAGGAAATGGGGGGAAATGTTGTATTTTTACCGCCCAAACTCATTTTTGCAGAGCATTTCGAGTGAAAAGAAGAAGACCATTGACTGAAAAATGCCCAATCCCATTTCGACTGCAGAGCATTTAGATTGGAAAGAAGAAACTAACCATTCTACTCCTTTTTCCTCTTCCAATCCCATGTGGTTGCGCTTCGACGAGGATTTTTTATTCCTCTTTTTCATGAATTTTTCTAGATTTTTATTTCTCTTTTTTTCTTCCATTTGCTAATTTCTCCTCTAATTCTTGGGTATGAGTTGTTGTCCCCTTTGTGGGTTCTAGAGAACGAAAGAGCTTTGTTGTTTCGTGCTGCTACTCAGACTTGAAGCTCTCTAGCGGATGTTCAGGTTGCCCAGCGACGTAATCGAGGAGTCCCTCTCCGGCCTTGTCGTCGCCATGGACGTCTGTGCCCTTTACAAAAGTCTGCCCTAAGAAGATCACAGGGAAGAGGAAGAGTGCGGAGGAGAAAAAGAGGGGCCAAAAGTAAGCCAAGATGGTGATGAAAATGGGTGCTACGAGGACAATGGTGAGAGAGAGAGTGAGAGCAAAGATGATGGGGAACTTGTGCTCGAGAAGCTTTTCCGGGATCTCCATGGCTTCTTGGGTTTGGCAGAGAGGGCGAGAGAAAGAGGAGGTGTGTTGGAGTGGAGAAGCGAAGGGAAGGAAAGGGGTTGGCTTCGCGGAGAAGCCCAACGGTGAGTGCGTTTTGAGTTATCAAATGAAACGGGACGTTTCATCTCCACGTGGACTACGGTTTCTCAAAGATTTCCCAAGACGGTTGTCTATAGCATTTTTCAATTTTTAAACACTAAATTATCTCTTGAAAAATTATTCGGATTGTCAGCTATTTTCTGATTAAATCAGTAACATCCAGACGCAATACCAAGTTCAGACCAAACCTGCATATTATTAATTTATTGAGATTAATATATCTGGAAAGCCCACTTGAGATAAGGTCTTTATTTTTAAAGATGAGATGAGATGAGTTTGAATAGGTCATAGGCCCAAAATTCATTTTGGTGGAATATGAGGTGAGCTTGGGCCTCCACCAGATCTTGTGCCACCAACCCAGTTTGGGGCTGGTGTTGCTCTTCACAACGGGAGTACTAGTGGGGAGATGATGGATGGAGCTACAAGAGATGCGTGTACTGCCACAACAGATATTATTGCCCAAGTCGACTGACAGATTGGGTCTGTTTGGGCATCAGTAGAGGACATTATGTCCTCAATTGACCATCATTTAGATATTCAAAATGAAAAGGTCATTCAAAATGAAAAGGTCAACACGTTGTCAGAAGAATTTTATACATATAAATTTAAACAACGCAACCTCGTTCATGTTTATAATGTATTACAGTTATCATTGGAACTGGTCAACAATGGCCGTCCTTTGAAAAGTCATTTCATTTTCTCTCCCTTCCGCCATTTTTTGAATTTCTTTAACAACTCTTACTAGTACGATAACATGGGCTTTTTTTTTTTTGTCTTTATGTTCGATCTCTTTCTTTGACCCTATCACTCTCAAGTTGGCTTGAGTTTTCATCAGATATATACTAGTTAACTATAGAGAATAGGGCGCTGGATTTTGGCCATTTCTTGTTGCTCTATTTGAAAGTTCCTTTGCGTCCAGAAATCAACCGGGGCCTCTTAAGTGTCAGGAAATGGGGGGAAATGTTGTATTTTTACCGCCCAAACTCATTTTTGCAGAGCATTTCGAGTGAAAAGAAGAAGACCATTGACTGAAAAATGCCCAATCCCATTTCGATTGCAGAGCATTTAGATTGGAAAGAAGAAACTGACCATTCTACTCCTTTTTCCTCTTCCAATCCCATGTGGTTGCGCTTCGACGAGGATTTTTTATTCCTCTTTTTCATGAATTTTTCTAGATTTTTATTTCTCTTTTTTTCTTCCATTTGCTAATTTCTCCTCTAATTCTTGGGTATGAGTTGTTGTCCGCTTTGTGGGTTCTAGAGAACGAAAGAGCTTTGTTGTTTCGTGCTGCTACTCAGACTTGACTAATTTTTTATAAAGGGGTGGGTCCCACCAATGATTGAGTAATATTTATGAATATATTGATAAAAAAAATAATATTTAATTAAAAATTCTATCATAAACAAAATTTAAATCCCAAAATATATTAGAAAGTTGTTGGCCGAAATTTATAATTTCTTTTTTTTAAAAGATATTTTTATCTATTTATTTTTCTATATATAAGAAATTAGTCATTTTTTATTCTAATTATAAATTATAATAATCTTGATTATTGTAATATATAAGTATATGAATTATGTTGTAGATTTGTTTTAAATAATTTATTAATTTCGGATTTTCTAATAAAACCCCAAAATGCACAGCTTGTATTCAATAATCACAAAATTAGCAATTTCTTTGTGAAAATATATTATTCTAATAGAGATGAGTTTGAAAACTCCAAAACAAAATAGAGATATATATAAAATTAACCGCTTGGATTGACAAAAATAACTCATTTGTACAGAACAGATTCTCCATATATATTTTCAAAATTATTAATATTATTAATTATAATAATTTAACATTAGCGTACGTGCATATGGCCAGAGTTGTTCAAGCTTCAAACCAATGAAATATCAAGATCTTTCTTCGATCGACTTTGAAACTTTGACTTTAGGTGATCTTGAGATCATATTTCAAACCAATGAAATATGAAGATCTCCATATATATTTTCTGACATTGTAAGAATATTGATGCAAGAATACACGTGTACTCCTTTTGGAAAAGCGGTCCCCTCGTTTTCTAACACCATTCATGCATGTTAGGATTGGCATTTAATTGCCGAAAATTTACAGACAAAATTAAAACTATCAATGAAATATCAAGATCCTTCTTCAATCGACTTTGAAACTTTGACTTTAGGTCTTGAGATCATATTTCAAGCAAATGAAATATGAAGATCTCCATATATTTCGTACTGCTGCTCGATCGGTTTAACTTCCTAGCTACCTGGGGCGGGTATCTACGTACTATATATATATATATATATATATATATATATATATATATATATATAAGTACCTTTGTTTGATTGCTTTTCCTGATCATCACGATGATCAGGCCGTACTTAACATCAGAAGAATTAATTACCTAATTAATTAGTACTTAACTCCAGTACCCAGCTAGAATATGTTAGTCCAGGCGCTATCCATCTCCACTACGCAAAACATGCATGGTAGTTAAAAATTGTTTTATAATATTTAACAGTAAAGGCATCATGCATGAGATAAGTTCGAATCCATATATACGAACGTATGGCATGCATCTTTTTGCAATATGCCCCATATTATATTTTGGAACACGTACGAGAGTTTGAAATTTCATGTTTTATATTCAAACCACAAGACCAAAAGCTGTATATATATAACACAATATTATATATTCAACATCGATCAAGCTGCTTATTCTGCCGATCCATATTATATTACTTTGAAACTACATATATATAAAGCGAGCGCAGTACATGACTGCGATCGTACTAGGTAATCTTAAAAATGCAAACATACGTACAAGATTGATGCTACATTATTTGATCTGATCCGTCCATCCATGGTAACATGCATGGTAGCTCCTACAAAAAGAGAGAGGGAGAAAAAAAAATGTTTATCTAGCAAGAAATCAAAACAGAAGTTGATATATATCGTACTCCGGGCACGTACAGATAAGCAGCAGATCGAAGAAGAAGAAGTAACTAGTTGTCATGACTGGGGCGTTTGCAAAGAAGAATGATCTTTATCTTCTGGATAAGAGAGGCAAACATCTGGCGCTTCATACGTCCTCTAACGGGAGGGAGTGAATTCCCCTTGCCAACCTTTTTGCTCGCCGCAGACTTCTTCAGCACTTCAGGTTGATTATGCGACCCTAAAGCCATGGCAGGCTGGTGTTCAGCTATTAATTATCTTAATCCTAAATTTCCAGCTGCAGATCGCAAAGAAGCAACCATCTATTTATAGGTCATGTGGTTCTTACCCCAATGATGATACTACAATATGCAAGACAGATTCATTGAAGGTATATGTCAAGAGATTAATTATGGAAGTAGCTAGAAAGTGACTTGTGGGGTCATTTCGAATTAAAGAAAACCCTGATATTTTATTTGTTTTTTTCCTATAAATGTTGAGAGTAATATTACGTATAATTTGTGAAGTGTATAAGTATTGTATAGTTATTTTGAAAAAGAATAAAATTTAAAATTTAAAATTAATTTTTTTATACAAGTTCTGTATTTATTTATTTTTTTAAATAATTGTATAATATTTATACATTTACAATTATAATTACCATTTCTTAAATATTAATGTGATACTCCTCGTATGAACTCGGAATATTGAACTTGTAGTTATTTATCATGACCAACAAGATTAAGACACGTACGTGCATGGTTTTTAATTGGACACGCGTAAATTTTGGAAAATGATTTGGAAAGTTTAGGTTAAGTTTAGACAGTGAGTTAAGATGAGGTAAATTAAGATAAAAATTAAAAGTTAAATAAAATATTATTATAATATTATTTTTAATATTATTATTTTAAAATTAAAAATATTTAAATTATTTATTACATTTTAAGAGAGAATTTACGTGGAATACATATATCTCTTTTGTGCACAGAAAACACTCCACGAGCTTTCATGCATGATCTGAACGCGCTGACTAGCTGCACGAACGCGGTCATCAAAACGTGATTAAAGGAATGTTTCCACAATTTATCAGTGTCAAGGAGTCGTCTTTTGGTGTCGATATCAGTATTAAGTATACCGACTTCAACGAAATTGTAGTAAAAATATTGCATGTTATAACAGTTGTCATTATCTGCGCGCGTGCAGTCAAATTGGAGGTCGATCATGTTTAGCCGATTTCTAAAAATTAAACAAGTTCACGTGTAGTGATGACCAATTGAGGGAAGTGAAATTTATCTAATATTATTCTAATTATATAATATTATGGCCTTGACTTGGGTTGGTTGAGTCGTACGTCGTAGTTATATATATATATATATATATATATATATATATATATATAAACACTCTATTATAACTCCCATCAAAATCTTTTTGATTATTCAACTAGTCACGTTCGACTTTTAGCTAGCGTTTATTAATTTTATATGATGACTATCATGATCTGGAATATTAATATTCGACGAGTTCCAATTTGCTAGGATTTTGATCAATTTATTGAGGATATATATAATATAGGAATTCCACATGCATGCATCGTGATTATAACAATATTTTACGTACATTAATATTTTTATGGGTCCTGATCCTTTACTATTTTTTGCATGCTACCAAAGTTAATTTGCCTTAATTATGGTTAATATAATAATAATAATCATATGTTGATTAATAATTTAATTTGATTCTTACATTATTATTACAAGACGGTTGGAGATTAAATGTGAATAAAAAAGACCTTTATAGATAAAAAGTGAATAAAAAATAGATTTGATAAATGAATAGTAGACCTTCAATTTAATTTGAAGAAACCTATAGATTTACTGTAACTCAAAGTTTCACATTTATCTATTTGACTAATCCAATGCAGCCCTATTTTGATGAAATTCATCAAATTTTATATTTGGCTAGACTTTTAATGAAACCAATGCTAATGCTCTTACACAAATGTGAAAAGAATGAAACGCGATTTTTTTTTTTTTTAACCGGTTATATCATGTCAGTGGGTTTCATATATTTATAATTTTATATTAATATATTTAAACTCATATTAATATTTAAATATATTTAAATTCATTTTAAGTGAGTTTTATAAAACTCACTCCATCATCTTAAATTATTATTATTAAAAAAAAATCAATTCAAGTTAAAATTTAAACGCAATCTAATTAAAAGAAAACTAAATTATCAAAACGTGCAAAGCATGCCAACAATAAAGGTTTGCAAGTTCACTGAATCCACAAAGTTTTCATTCGCCATTGACATTGAATGAGATTATCATGATCGGTCTACTAGTCTTCCTTTTTTGTTTGCTAAAACCTACTAATTCCCTTTTTAGCCGCTGCCCATAGGGCTGTGAAATGAACATGCTATTCGACGGGTAGTTTGAATTCAACTCGATTTTGAATAAATTCGATTATATTCAAAATCGACTTGAATCGAATCGAATATTAAATAGAACGTTTGTAAACATAAAATTAGGCTCAATTATTAAATAATACAAACTCGTATAAAGTTCAATTGGCTTGATTAATGTTTGTGAACAAACTTGTATGAAGCTCTACTCGACTCGTGAGCTCAACTCGTATATATTTATACAACTATAAAACAATATATATAATAACCAAAAGTTATATATATATATATATAATTTATAATATTCATAATTATGTATATAGACTTAGTCCTACTTATAGTCCACTACATATATTATATATAAATTTAAAATATTAACTTCTAGTCTTATAGAACTAGAAGTTATGATGAATTCATAAATTTTATGCAAAAATAATATTATACAAAATATTTTATATATATAAGTTTTATATATAATATATAAAAAGAAAGAAAATCACTCAAATATTATTACTAAATTTTGATAAGTACATAAGACATTAGTAGTTATACTAATATAGTTATACTAAATCACTATAACTAATACTAACATATAACTAATACTAATAGTCTAATATAAACTATAGTTATAGTTATACTAATATAGTTATATTAAATCACTATAACTAAAACTTATAGTCTAATATTAATACTATTATATTGTTATACTAATCACTATATATAACTAAATTACTATAGTGTATAACTATATATATTTAGTATCAATGTATTATTATAGTGATACTAATCACTATAACTAAATCACTATAGTCTATAACTATGTATTAAATGTATTACAAATATATACAAATATAATTATCAACCAATGGGATGATGATAACAGACATTACAAATATAAATGCTGATAAAGCAGTAAACTTTTTCCTGCTTTTTGCATACAAGTGTTGTTTTAATGTATTATTTATTCCGATCAGTTTATACATTATTATTTAACATTAATTCCAATATATAGAGTATGAATATTATATACTTTATTATATACACGACTCAATTGACCAAGAATATTAGATGCTTGATTTGGAGTGGTCCCCCTAGTACTACTTGGTAATTTAGGCGTTAATACCTTTCGGCGTTAATTATCTTGTTTATTTTCAGAAAATATCTGATCTCATATCATTTAATCATTATAATTTTTTTAATTTTTAATACAAAATAAAATAAATAATTAAATTTTTTTAAATTTTAAAATAAAAATAATATTAAAAAATATATTTTAATAATATTTTATTTAACTTTTTAACTTTAATTTCAACTCATCTCTTCTCATCTTCGAAAACAAACGAGCCTTAAAATTAGGACGTGAAAATTCCATGGAAGGGTTAGCGTTCACATGATACGACTTTGACAAATAATTTCGTGTCATAAATTACGTTTAACGGGTCAATATTTCATAAATCTCATTTAAGATTTATTGGTTAATCTTGTATAAGCCACCACTCTATAACCATTGGTTAGCTGGAATTTTAACAACGCCCGAGAATTAAAATGTTTATTTTAAGGCCTGTTGAGTTTAATGAGTGATTTCGGGCACAATAAATCAGTTAAAGCCCATTTAATAATTTATAGACCAAATAAGCCCATTGAAAATTATTGAGAACTTGGCCATAAAAATATGGCAAACACTGGAGATTCTTGGATCAGAGCACTTCTCTAGACCCGTACATAACTCCATCCACGTTGATTTCTCCCTTTACTTTCGTTAGGGTTTCTAATAGCGTGTATATATAGATAAAGGCCAGAGCAGTTTCTTACCCACTGCCACAATTCAGAGCAATTTCTTCCTCACTACCTTATAAGCCCCCTCCAGTGAAGACGCAACTGCCCATTCACGCATGCCAAGCTCTCCTGGCCTATGGCCTTATCTTTCCCCTACCGAGAGGCCATGGCTAGCCTGACCACCAATACGCAACAACAACCATCTCTCAAGCCCCTCCCCACGTACGACAGGCCGCACTCCAGCCCTTGAGAGCATTGGCAATGGCCTATTCATTGTCAAGTCTAAATTTTAGCACTAAAATTACAAAACAGTCCACTAATCCATCAAAACAATCCAATAATTACAAAACAGTTCATTGCCATTACAAAAACAGTCCACTAATCTATCAAAAAGTCTAATAATTACAAAACAGTCCACCCTTCCATCAAAACAGTCCACTAATTACAAAACAGTCTACTAAATATACAAAAACAGTCCACTAATCATCGAAACAGTCCAATAATTACAAAACAGTCCACTAATTACATTCCACATGTGGCTGGGCAGCCACTAAATTCTCAAAAAATACTGTACTACCAACACTAGAAGTTAGACACCTTCATAAGGTGTTGAAGGAGATGTAGATGTACATCCGGAATGGGACTTCGAATCCTTAAAAATTGCTAATTGAATATTACTGAAATATT
The DNA here is from genome assembly GCF_001411555.2 of Juglans regia. NCBI lineage: Eukaryota > Viridiplantae > Streptophyta > Magnoliopsida > Fagales > Juglandaceae > Juglans > Juglans regia. The sequence goes on along the minus strand of NC_049901.1, from coordinate 11,486,589 downwards.
CTTGTTGCATGGCATTCATGCCACGTATATCTAGCATCATTATCTTTAGTTCAAAATTCTTCTGCTCTAGTTCAAATTTCTTCTCCTCTAGTTCAAATTTCTTCTTCTTTAGTTCAAATACTTTCTCACTTTTTTCATCTGCTTTCAACATAGCATTTCTCCGCTCTTCTATGGTCGTCGCTCTATCCTCGGTCATTTTAGCCAACGCTGTTTTGATCTCTACCTCTTTGCCTTCCATCGACTTCCGCTCCCTTTCTTTCTCAACTTTTTTGCCTGGAGATCTCTCAGTAAGAACCTCCAGGTCCTCCTCGGCTAAATCAACATCAACTTCACCAACATATTTTTCTTGTGGCTTTCTCTTCTTACCAAAGGTAGATATGTGTTGCTGCCATTTTGGTTGGTGTCTCAAAAGACACCAACAATGTTCCATTGTAAAATTAGACCCTACCATCTCTTTGTACAACATCTTGGCCTTCTCAATCTATAAAGGTGAAGGAATATGTTTTAGTTCATAAATAAGTCCAACATAAATTCATGATTAAAAATCCAATAATTACATACCTTGTCTTGCTCGGTTGTACCACTCTGGTGCAATGACTCTACCTGTGCTATATATGCACAGAACTTATTTGTCAATTTTTGAATCGTGGACCATCGATTCATCAATGAGCCCTCAGAACGGTCAACAATGTTTGGTTTTTTATATTCATGATAAAATGTGGTAATTCTTTCCCACATTTGAGTTGACTTTTGATCAGTATCTCTTATCGCATCGATGCTAATGTTGAGCCAAGGTGAGACGAAGAGATTATCCTCCTCTACAGTGAAAGATGCACCTCTTTGAACTTTTCTTGAATGATGCCTCTTTTCACCGTCAGTTGTAGTTGCTTGGATCACAACATTATAATGTTGCGTTGGGGTGCTATTATAACCTCCTCCCCCACTTTGTAAGAGAGAGGTGAAGAATTGGTCATCCTCAAAATGTGTGTCCATCCTTGAAAAAGATGAAATTTTCAAGGAGTCAAAAAATTGACCCAATATAAGTCCAAATTCACAAGATTCCAGCATATTCACAACATTCACAGACTTATAGCAGATTGGGTGAAGTTATACACTGATTGAGTTTGGAACAGTGACTGAAACAGCCAATATCAACACTATAGAACTCCACAAATGCAACATATATATATTATATATATATATATACATATATCTAAAGGTGAAATCCTAACTTCATTGTAAAACTATATTGTGATAAGCATCAAATAAACTCAAAAACAAGTGAATGTAACACTCCTATTTCTTAAACAAATACAAATATACCATAAAGTAGCATACAAACATGAGTCACATTTCTTCTACCCATAAAAACAGTCCAATAATTACAAAACAGTCTATAATACTCCTATTTCTTAAACAAAGACAAATATACCATAAAGTAGCATACAAACATACAAACATTTCTTCTACACATAAAAACAGTCCAATAATTACAAAACAGTCCACTAAAATTACAAAAATAATCCACTATTCCATGAAAACAATCCAATAATTTAGTTGATATATTGGAAGAATGCAATTTCTTATTATGCTGCTTGCCATTTTCGTCATGCATTATTTTCGGTGGTACAGAGGTATATTATCTTTACCAAGTAGGTGCATGGTGAGGTTTATCTCTACAATTTTTGAGGCAATGTATGAACAAAAATTTCCATGTGCATGTTTGGAGGCAAGATAAATAATCGAACAGAACTACTCTCTCTATAAGTGCCAGACTATATGTATGAAGTTTGTGGGTCAATTAAATATGTTTAACTCTTGCAAGGGATTCACAAGCTGCTTTGTGTCTTCTTATTTTATTTTTCTTTTATTTTCGTTATTGGAAGGGGGAGGGTTTTCAAGGCCTTAAATAATAATAATAATAATAAGAGTTAGATAATATGATATGAGCTTGACATGGCGTTTCATTTATCTGTTGGATTGCAGTTCATCAACTCATACATGGGATGCTTTCCAACTTGCACGAGCTTCCTTCAGGCTCTACTGTGTAAGAAACAACTATGTCCTTCCTAATAACGGCCATAAAGTTACTGGTGAGTTGGTAAGCTAGGTTGATCTCTCTTTATCACTCTATATTGGTTCTTCATCACTTATGAACATCTGCAGACCAAACACAGCCATCCACCCACATATATATTTGTTCATAGTATACTTATCGAACAATTTCCTTTCAGGATGCATGCATGCTAGAATCATTGGCAGATGGCCTCAATGCCCTCTTGGACATTGAAGTAAGTGATGATTGTTTGTCTGTACGAGTCTTATCTGCATGTGTTTGGTATCATCTTTTCAGTTCAAGAAGGTTTCAGTTCTCTCTTTTCTTTCTCACTTTGTTCTTTATGTTGTTTCAACTACGTGGGAGCAAACTTCACAGCAAATTTAGGTATATATGGTGCCTTTATAATTCTTCAAAGTTTATAAATAATCTTTTGGTTACTGTCAACTTAATCTTCTAAACTATAAAAGATGTTTTAATACCATATTCAAACCAAAAATACCCAATTTAGAAACCACAATACCCAAATCTCAAATCAGATTCCAGCACAAAAATACCCAAATCACAAACCAAAATACCGAAATCTCAAAGCAAAATACCATAATCATTAAACACTACGCATGACCACAGACAAATACCCAAATCACAAACCAAAATACCGAAATCTCAAATCAGTTACACGAAAATACCCCAATCGCGATTTTGAAGTTCAGTTTGTAGAGGAAATGTGCAATCTTTGGACGAGGATTCACGGGCAAGGCAACCTTGTGACAGTGTTCCGCGCAAACCCTAAACACAGTGTCAATCACTTCATGAAATGTGAGAAAATAGAAAGAGAAGAGGGAGAGGAAATCGTCGCAGAGAAGAGGGAGGGAGGAGCGAGGAAGAGAAATTACCTTTTGGGCTGGAAGACGACGGCAGGACGACGGAGAGAAGGCGTCTCGCGGTTGAAGAAGACAGAGGTCTCTTCGATGCTCACGGGTGAAGAAGGCGAAGGGCTACGGAGATGTGTGTTTCGGGAAGAAGAAATGAAAACGAGGGAAATAGACGAGGAAAGAGAAAATAACGTGGGAAGTATATGAAATAATAAAATACTAGTATAAACCATGAACAGTAACTCGCTATATTTGGACAGGAACTTAATTTTACTGTGGCTAAAGTCTTTAACATTAGATTTTTAGCTAGTCCAATGTAGATGTTTTTTTTTACATCTAGCTAAATTATAGACTTGCATTGGCATTTGGTTAGTCCATTGTCAATGCTCTAATGTTGCCAACCAAAGGTCCCACTGAGGTGGTGCAACACCACCATTCGCACGACTAAGCTAGGAATAACCACCACAGGAAGTCCCACTGTGCATCACCGTGAGAAACAGAGACCGAGCAACACCCTCCACACCATGATTGCCCAACCCCTCTATGTTGCCAATCTGCACCATGACCCACGCTACCCAGCCAACATTCGAGGCCAAAAACAATAGAAACCACCACAAGTACCACATTCACCGCCCTTGTTTTGCACTCACGAAAACAGAGACTGGCTCTTCCATTAAGCACAGCTCCTCAGCAAGCTACCCAGCCACTTGCCGTCCGTGCACCGTAGCCCACCCGTGAACCATCAATCACCATAGCAGTCAACATCTCCAAGCACGACAACACCAGAAACAAGGTGAAATATCACCCCCCCCATCTCTCTCTCCCCTACTATAGCCTCAGCCACAGCCCCACTGTAAACCACATCTCCTCTCCTCCACCCCACAGCAATCAAGGACGGCCACACGCAATCAGGCCACTGCACCATGTACGAACCAGTGGCAACGAACGTCCTCTCGCTACACCATCAATCAGGCCACTGCACCACTGCACCAGAAGCTTCACGTCAACCCAGATCAGTCGAACGTCCTCTTGCTACACCATCACGCACAGAAGTTTCCACCACCGTCAATTTAGCCATAACTTCGGCGTTCCAATCTCTCAGTAATCTCTCTCTCTCTCTCTCTCATTTTCATGTTTTGTCACCCTAGACAGCCACCGTCGCTCACCCGCTCACCCACCCCAGAAATTAACGGAAAAACCCATTACCCACGAAGTATGTGTTCAGTTAAAAATTTACGCACGTGATTTTTATACAGGCAATAATTGATATTCCCTTAGCACTGTTGTGAGAAAATTGAAAGAAGTTAAAAAGTCTAAGTAAGCGGGATTTCTATACTAGGCTTTACATAAAAGAAAAGAAATGGATTAAGGTTGATTTGTGAAAATATGCATGTTTGTTTTGAAAAGTAATATGGAAACAACCTCAGTTATGTCTTCTGCATACTCATGAAATCTAAATAAAATAGAGTATTTTCTGTCATGACTGGTATAAACATGAGCAAAATTTTTGCATTTTATTCTTGACCTGCGCAAAAAAAGTAAATATGAAATCTGAAAATTTGTGCATGTTAAGTGAAAATGCTTAGAATCTGTTTTGATTATGTGAAAATGATATGATTCTGTTCATTACTCTGTTTGATTATCTAGCTAGCTCTACTGCTGCTCTGCTATATTCTGCTCTGACCTTATCATGGGTGTAAAATTGTGGTCTCTGTTTGTGTTAGTACCAACTTCTCTGTGTCTGAGTACACCCATTTTGGATCAAAGTGGTTTTTTATGTGGTCTTTCCTGTGTGCACACTAGGAGTTTCGAGAATGATAAGAGAAAGATTCACTTCTGTCTCTGCCCAGTTCGGCCACCGGGGATAGCACAACCCTACCACGAGGATTAAATATGGCCTCTAGTCTTATATGGTGCTCTAATACTATATCATATGAGATTATATGATGATGAGCTTCAGTTATGTTATGCTATAGAACTTTTGAATATGAGTATTTTCTTAACTATTGCTCTGATATTTATATAACATGTTTTGTCCCAGCATTCAGAAACTACATGTTTTATTTTACATTCTGAACTCTGTAAATGACTCATGTTTATGTACTAGTAAATATTCTCTACTTCCTGAGTTATTAATAACTCACCCCTTATCTATACAATATTTTTCAAATAATCTGAATATTTCAGTTGAGGTTTAAGTTTAGAGAGTATGGACGAGATTAGTTAAGCACAGTGGATTACGCACAAAAGAATGCCATGGTTATTTGAGATTTTATTGAGGAGATTTGTTTTGTTCTGTTAACTTGGTATTTTGGAAAGTTGACATTTATTTTGAGACTTGGTGGAGTTTCTAGTAAATTATTTTAGAATAGTTAGTTTAAAACAATGAGAGCTATGTGTAATTGAGAAATTGGAGTCTATATCTATCTTATGAGATATGATTCTAGGTGACAGTTAGTAACTATCTAACCCATTTGGGGCTGGGGCGTTACAAAATCATAATTATTTCATAGTGGCATGATTGATAAAGGGGTTACATGAGTGATGAGTCTAATCCTAATATATATATATAATATATATATATATATATATTAAGTTAAAAAGTGTTAATTCAATAAAAAGAATTATGGCCTCGTTTGGATAACGAGTTGCGATAAATGAGTTAAAATAGTTTCTGAATAGTAGCGAGCTTGTTGAGTTAAGATGAGATGAGTTAGTTTTTAACAATTTATGTGTCTGGATGTAGAAGTGAGATGAGATAGTTTTAACTTTTTGAGAGATTTGATAGTTGTGTGTCCCACCAGTTATTGCATAGTGTTTGTCTAAAAAAATATTTTATAAAAAAAACATTTAATTCTCCCCAAGTAGTATATAAATAATAAATTTTTGGCAACAATGTACTTATAGCCAGGTGTTGACTGGTTTGCCTCTTATCAAGATCATCAAGGGTGGGGTCCTCAGTTGGCAAGTCCTCAACTTGTTCTGGACTTGGCGGGGAAGATACATTTCTTCGTTGTCACTTTGGTGGCATCCTTCAAAATCATTATCATTGTTAGCGAAGTTACAAAAAAGTAATTATGAAAGATCTATAGCACAATCTACTTAAAATAAAGAATTTACTACATTTAATCTCCATCATCCTCAAACATAGTGTCCATTCTTGTTTTGGAATCTTGTTCTATAACATCATTCATAGCATTCGTCTAATCTTCGAGATCTAGTTCATCATCATCATTATCATCTTCTTATGAAAATTCTATAGCACAATCTACTTAAAATAAAAAATTTACTATATTTAATATCCATCATCCTCAGACGTATTGTCCATGCTTATTTCAGATTCTCCTTCAATAACATCATTCGTAGCATCCACTCATCTGCGGGATCTGGTTCATCATCATCATCATCATCCTCCACCAAGTCATCAATATCTTCAACCGGATGATCACTTAATACCGATGTATCAAGATGTACTGTGGAACTTCATCTCTGGATAATGGGATTAGTTCGACTGCACCAAGGTTAACAAATAAATTAATATCCCATCCACTGTCTTGGTATATCTCTATACTCGAAGTGTCATCTTTATCTTCACTAAGATCCTCCACTACCGTTCTTACATCATAAATATTTTGATGAACAAACTTTTGTATGACTCGCAAACTTATCTCTCCACTATCTTCATTAGCCTCTATCATTGGATTGACCAAGTAATACACTTGAGTCACTTGGTAAGACAATACAAATGAATCATCCTCATACCATTTACATGCAGTGTTAACACTCATGAAGTGACTATCTATATGTTTCGATACCCTACCACCTCATAGATCTCTCCAATCACATTTAAATAAATATGTCACACTCCTGCCCAAGTATTTTAGTCCAATAATGTTACGTATGACATCATAGTAGATATCCTCTATTGATTGACTACCATTGGCCAATCCACTACAATTTCAAGTCTTCTGATTATGTTCATGGTCCATGGTATAGAACCTATAGCCTCGAATCGTGAAACCTGTGTATCAAAGTACTCTATTTGAAGGACCACGGGCCAATGCATGTAATTCAAAATATAATAATTGTGGATTTTGATCACATAGTTGCAAAAACTACCGTGTGAAATAGTAAACATTAGTGTGGTTAATGTAAAATAAAATAATTAGTTTTAACTAAAAAGAATTTAAATTTTCATTTAAATGCATACACGTTGTTCAAACCATTTCAGAAATTTTTCTTCATGCTTTGCCTCTACATTCGCCTAGTGACCTCAGTTTGTCCATGTGCTCACTAAGTAGATAAAAAAATAATACAATTAACACTTTGTTTGGTACTATAATAGTCTGGAATATGGATAAAATTTAGCCTCAACAATGGGGCATACCTGAGATACTTATCAATCTCCCGAAAATTATTCAAGTACCACTGTGTTTTATAAAATTCTCCACCAATTAAATCATAACCCGATCGTGCACCCAAGGGCCTTACATTTTGGAAGAATACAGATAGCTCACGAGGAGAATGGTTGGCACAGCATTCTGCTAAGCTCAATTGAAATGCGTCTCAACCAGTGTTTTAAATTTCGTACCGTACCGGCCGGTATGGCTGAAATTTTTCATTTCGGCCGTCCGTCCAGCCGGTAAAGGTACTATATCTGTTCCGTACCGGCTAAAATACCGACCATACCGGCCGGTAGCGGCCATTCCGGACTAAATTTCGGCCTGTACCGGCCTATATTTCGACCGGTACCGGCTGATATTTCGGCCTGTGAGTTTTTTTTTTTTTTTTTCATTTTTTCAAACTACAAACTTATTTTTTAACTCCTAATTCAGACTAGACTATTTATAATTTATATATATGTATTTATATATAATTTATTTATATATAGACTATTATTTTGGAATATAATTTTTATATATATTTATATATATAATTTATTTATATATCGACTATCCCGAAACGTTATCTCGAAACGGTACCGGTATCGAAATATTTCGTTCCAATGCTTTGACCGGTACGATGTCCGGTACGGTATTCAAAACATTGGTCTCAACCCCATGGAAATATAGTGAACAAAATGTCAAACCCACATAAATTGTACTGATCCACCTAGCGGTGTATCTCGAGGTAAATGCACTACTAAGTGAACCATTACATAAAAAAAATGAGGGTAGAAAGATTTGCTTGAATTTAAATATTATCATTGCAATAACATCTTCCATCCTATGACGATATGCCGCCCTATTTCTAATGGTGGTTTGGGCATCAAAAATATGAGGACCTTTAATCGAGCGTTACTTGGCAAGTGATTGTGGAGATATCATAAGGAACCAGAAGCTCTGTAAAAATTGGAGATTGAGAGCAAATATGGAGATTTATAGGGGGATGGTGCACTAACGAAGTAAGAGGCGTATGAAGTGGGTTTATAGAAACACATTCGAAAAGGATGGGAGGTCTTAAGTAGACACACTAAACTTCTTCTGGGTGAGGGATCCAGGATTAAATTCTAGAGAGATATTTGGTGTGGTAATAATACTCTACAAGAGATATTCCATTCACTGTTCAATATTGCTAGTGCTAAAGATTTATCAGTGGCGGAAGTTATGGAGATATCCGGGGGCAGATCTGTTGGAACATCACCTTCAGTAGAGCGGCACATGATTGAAAAATGAGCAGCTTTGCAGATTTTTACATCCTTCTGTACTCTATATTACCAAGCACTCTGTAGGAAGACTTAATGTGGTGGATACCTGATGGTAAAGAGGTATTCTCGGTTCGCTATTTTTTCAAGATTCTCACACAAGAATCTCAAACTCAGTTTCCGTAAAGAAGGCATTGGAGACATAAGGCGCCTCTCAAAGTAGCATTTTTTGTATGGACAGATTTGTTGGGGAAGATTCTCACAATCGACAATTTGAGGAAACGAAGGGTAATTATTGTAGATTAGTGTTGCATGTGTAGAGAAGGGGGAGAGTCTGTATATCATCTCTTACTACATTGTGAGACCGCTCGGATATTATGGAATGAGGCGTTCAGTAGATTAGACTTGTCTTGGGTTATGCCGGAGACAATGGTAGCATTGCAGGCCAGCTGGACAAATCTAAGAGGTATGCAATAGATTAAAGCTGCATGGAAGATGATCTCTTTAACATTTGAAGACAATGAGAGATCGCAGGAGGAGTTGAAAGTGTTTTTTCTTTAGAACACTTTGTAATGGGCCATTACTGTTGATTTCAATAGCATGGATCTACATGATTTTCTTGTCTATAATAGGCCAACGTACAATGTTTTGAATACTGTACTAGTGACCGTTTTGGTCAAAACATTGAAATGAGATATTTCGGTATCGGTACCCTTTTGGATACTGTTTCGGAAAAGTTTATATATAAATAAATTATATATAATTATATTTTAAAATAATAGTCTATATATGAATAAATTATATATATATTATAAATAGTCTGATCTGAATTGGGAGGTCAAAAAATGAGCTTACAATTTGAAGAAATGAAAAAAAAAATGTAGATGTAAAAGTTTGGTTAGGACTAAGTGACTAAGTTAATAAATTTGTATAGAATTAGGTGACTAAAATTATAGAGTTTATCCTATCATTAAGTTGGAAATTTTGGATGAATGCAAAAAAATTTATTGACTTTATCTATAATAATATTAAGTTTATCTAGGAGGTAGAAGTTGTTTAGATAAGTCATAATTGGGAAAATCAAGTCCCAATGAATTTGCACTTATCCAGGTAAGAGGTTGATCTGAAATCTGTTATTGTAGTGAAGAGTTATCGCGAAATGTCAGCATTCCTTCAGGAGACGACTTCGCGACTTTCAGTAGAGCCCTATTGTAGATCAAATTCCTACCAGACTCATTCTGCCAGCAGAGTCCTACTATAGATCAAACTCCTATCAGATTTGTTCTGTTAGCAAAATCCTACTGTAATTGAAATTGATTTTCATATTTTTTATTTAAGGGATCCTATTGGTTAGGATATATAGAGATTTAGATTTGTATATTTTCTAGAGCACTTTCCAATGCATATTTTGATAAGAAAATTCTTTGGAGAGTGGTACTTGAGTGGTACTTGAGTGTGAGAAAATTGTTAGTATTTTATCTCTGTTTTTTAGTGCGTGCATACTCTGTGTCGGAGTTGAGGTGATCAAGTCTAGCTATTGAAGTTCTAGGAGAAAAGCCAATGTTTGAAGATCGTCAGAGGTTCTGACTGCTACTGCGGTAGAAGACAAATAGGTCATTTGTCTGGTCAAGTAAGAGTGTCAATTGACAAAGGTTTTGTAATCGAACTTTACTTGTAATTGATTTTCAAATAATAAAATTGACTTTTCTGGATTTGGTTGTCCCGTAAGGTTTTACCTTTAAAGAGTTCTTTATAGGGTTTCCTTTTGATACCAATATTGGTGTTACGCACTTCGTTTATTTTATGTATTTGATTGTTTATCAAATTAATTGCATGATTGAAGACTAACCAATCGTTGAGTGAATTGGTAGATATGTTCGCTGCGTTACAGGGGTACTTGAGTAATTTCAATTGGCATCAGAGCATGGTTCATTCATCCGAGTGTGATTCGTGTCCCTGTAGATCATGTCATCGTCATTATATGTCTCATCACAATTTGATGAGAAAAATTATGCTTATTGGAAAGTTCATATAAGGGTTTTCCTAAAATCTTTAGATGAATGTGTATGTGACATTAAGCAATAGGACTACTTGCATGTTCTTGCATAGCATTAGCTTAGCATTTTTGTTTAGTTTTTGTTTTATGTTTCTGGCTTTCAGTGTAAAATACATTATTTTTCTGGTTTGTTTTTATTTTGTTTTTGGGAAGTGCATGCTTGATATGTCAAAGGTTTGAGCACATGTGTTCTCACAAAATAAAATTTTAAATTTATGTATATCCATACTTTGTGCTGTGCACTTTGTGCATACTAACCCTATGGATCATCTTGACAAAGTTCATTTATAAAGTATTGTGAGGAACTTATATGTATGCACAATATAATTAAGTTCCATATTTATTATTGAGATGCTTACCATAGAGGAAATCTATGTCTTGAATTGATTAATACTAGTTGAACCCAGTACAATAATAGAGAGATCTTTCATTGCCAAACACAAATAGTTAATTCATATAGAAAAAGTCGGTGTTATATCATTGCGAAAAAAGACAAACCCCACACACGGACCTATCCCTTAAGTCCTTATAGAAATAATCGTGGCTCAAATCATTGTGGAAAAAGATGAGCAACAAAAATGGACATAAAAAGAAAAAGAGTTGTGCAAACTAGTGTTTGAAGGAGGTACTCATGTATCTAGGCCCTAGCATAAAGTTTGACTTTTGAGGTGAGTAACAATTTCTTGAGAGCATTTATAAGAAGAAAATACTCATGAATAAATTTATCAAAAATATATTGAAGAGAAAAAGAAATAAATAGTTAATTTTCTATATAAGTTTGTTCACTCACACGCTCACATGAACTTTAATATTGATGATCTTATGAGGTGCGAACATCCATGGTGACTGTTGCAAATAAGAGGGTGTACTCTATTGCTTTTTTTTTTTTTTTTGTGAGTGACACTATGTTTGAACTAAGATGCATCTAGGCATGTTACTTGCATCATTACTTATATATATAAATAAAGATTTTGATTTATATATAAAGATTTTGTTAAATTTTTATTTATTTATTTATTTAGGTTTATTAAAATAAATACAATGGTGAAAATATAAAATATATTATTTTTATGGTTGTTTGGTATGTTTTATTTTTTGTGATTTTGCATTTTGATGCACAAGTCTGAAATGTATGCTTCTGTTGGTCTGAGAGTTTAAATCCTAATGGGACTTTGAGCTGTGATGGCCTAGCCATATGCTTACCATGTGAGTTAAGTAAGTCCTAGACTTAGTTGGAATTTGGAAATAAGCCAAACACCCCCCCCCCCCAACCCCTAATATTTTAGTCTTCACTCACCAATGGTTTTCTCATTCTTTTCATGTCCTAGACAAACACCACTTCTCACCATTATCGCATCCTACTTCCTCGTTGTTTAGAATTCGCACATACCTTCTTGACTCCTTGATTACGAGTCACGATAAGTGTACTTCACATCTATATCCTCTCCCATTTTCATTTTAGGGCTCGGCGCACATGCATTTTGGGAGTGTTGAAATTTGTATTGATTTGCGACTTGAAGCATCAAGTTTATTTTTTATGTTTGGATGTGAAGAAGTAGATTGTGTGAAGTGGGTCTGTTTTTGTTCATGTACTCAGGAAGGAGTTTTGGTAGTTGATGCTTTATACACTTCGGTTTTCATGCTATGCCCATCAAGTGTTTGTTTTTATGTCTTAACCAAACTACTTCATTTATTTTGTTATGCTTTTACTTGCATTCATGCTCATACGTCAAGTGCATTTAATACATGAAAAGTTGAGACACATGGAGTTGTTCATCTTGTCTTTCTTAGTGTCTTCATCTCTGCTCACATAAGTGGTATTTATTATCTTATGAGTCTTGTCAGATTAGTGATAAAAATAAGGAGTATTAAAGGAGTAGATTGATTTATTTTTGTATTATGAAATTAGTATTGTGAAATTTAGGGGGAGTTGAATGAGTAAGTGAAGTAAGTGTATTGCTGGAAAAAAAGAAAAAAGAAAAAAAAGGAGAGATTAAAGGGGAGCAGCAGAATATTGAGGGATAGAACTATATACTTGAGAGGGAGCAGCAGAATATTGAATGGGAGAACTAAATACTAAACATGTTTATTTATAATGACTAGAACACTATTTTAGTAGGTTTAGATTACGTCTAACATTTGATTTTGTTGAGACTAATTTCAAAAAGTGTTCTATGTCATTTCTTCTCATTACTGTATTAAGATTTTCTTCACAAGATCTTGGTCTGCTGGATGTTTTTGTCTCAGGTACATACTACATTCATCAAGCTAGTTTTGTCACCAATTTACCAAAGGGAGAGATTGTAGATACAAGACATTCCTCAATTTGACTTTGTCATCAATCCGCCAAAGGGGGAGATTGTAGATACAAGACATTCCTCAATTTGACTTTATCACCAATCCGCTAAAGGAGGAGATTGTAGATGTAAAAGTTTGGCTAGGACTAGGTGACTACGTTGATAAGTTTGTATAAAATTAAGTGACTAAAATGATAGAGTTTATCTTATCATTAAGTTGGTAATTTTGGATGAATGTCAATTATTATGGATTTTATTTATAACAATATTAAGTTTATTTATGAGGTATTAGAGGTTGTTTAGATAAGTCATAAGCAGAAAAATCGAGTCCTAATGAATTTGCACTTATCCAGAGAAGAGATTGAATTGAAATTTGTTACTGCAGTGGAGAATTATCGCGAAATGTCAGCATCCCGTCAAGAGACGACTTCACGACCGTCAACAGAGTCCTATTGCAGATCAAATTCCTACCAGACTCATTTCGTCAGCAGAGTCCTACTACAGACCAAATTCCTATCAGATTTGTTTCATCAGCAGAATCCTACTGCAATTGGAATTGATTTTCAGATTATTTATTTAAGGGATCCTATTGATTAGGATTTGTAGAGATTCAGATCTGCATATTTTTTAGAGTACTTTCCAGTGCATATTTTGGTGAGAAAATTCTCTTGAGAATTTTTTAGTATTTTATCTCTCTTTTTGAATGCGTGCATACTCCGTGTCGGAGTTGAGGTGATCGAGTTCAGCCATTGGAGTTACAGGACAAAAGCTAATGTTTCAAGATCGTTAGAGGTTCTAGCTGCTACTGAGGTAGAAGTTTGTCTGGTCAAGTAAGAGTGTCAATTGACAAAAGTTTTGTAATTGAACTTTACTTGTAATTGATTTTCAAATAATAAAATTAACTTTTTTGGATTTGGCTACCCCATAGTGTTTTACCTTTAAAGAGTTCTTTAAAGGGTTTCCCTTCGATGCCAATCTTGGTGTTACGTACTTCGTTTATTTTATGTATTTGATTGTTTATCAAATTAATTGCATGCTTGACGACTAACAAATTTGTTGAGTGAATTTGTAGATATTTTCACTGCGTTACAGGTGTACTTGGGTAATTTTTTTTTAAAAAAAAGTAAAGGCCTAGGCCGGTACGGGCCGAAACGACCGAAATTCTAACCTAAACGATACTATACCATTCTTTTTACTAACTACGCAACAGAAATTGTATATTTCGACCGTACTGGCCGGTACGGTACGAAATTCAAAACTTTGTCTACGTAGCTTAAGGCATTTTTTCTGTTCTAGAACTATGTATATGGCTTTGCCTATTCTTTGATCAATAAAATTTGTTTACTAATAAAAATAAATAAAAAAAAAGTAATGTTGGGGCACATAAGTTGGCAAAGTATTCATGTTATGCATATTGATGATATCAGTGTATGAAAATGTTCTTTCCCTGAGTTTATTGAATCTGTTAAATGGGTTGTAAAACATTGTTTGTAATTCATTGTTGATTAATGGAATTCTTGTTATAAAAATAAAAAATAAAAAGGAAAAAAGGAAAAAAAGCATAATAAACTAGTGAATGATTTTAAACCTTGTTATTAAAGAAATTAATCACATGAGTTGTTAATTCATCTTCGGTTTCAAATATTTAATCATAATTGTGCGATATGTAGTACATGATGGTATGTATTATCAATTAAGGCTCCTAAAATTCTAATTAATTGCCATAAAAAGGAAAATATATTAATATTTTACAATAGTAATGATCATCATCTCTTACAATTCTTTTACAATACATGATGAGTTCAAATCAAGTAATACAAACATGTTATTTCACTAAAAATCATGTCTCTCAGTTTTACAAAACTACTAGACTTGTAAGAGATCTTCGACTCGTAATTAAGTTAATTGTTGGATTTTTTTTTATTTTTAATTCACCATTGGAAGTATTCATTCAAATTAAAAGTAGTAGTTTGTTATTATTGAACGATGATAGTGAAATTTATGCTTAATTATAGGATAAGAAGATCCAGCGTAGGGATGGAAATTATGATTTTTAATCTCATATTTTAGTAGGAGTTGAAGATCATTAGGGTCAGATCATATTAATTTAATTTGCTTTTTCCATATTAAACGGCATGCAGACTGACTCCGAAATTAAGTCGATCGTTGCAGTTCATTCACGCTTTTGTAAATTCGTAATGTTGAATATTTTGTCCTTAAACCGTAACGGCCTGCACATACATGCATGATTTTCATGCACATTAGCCTTGATCTCCAAGTCAACCCTTTTTTCCTCTAATCTCGTCACGTCGATTCAATTGTGTCCACGAATCTATCAATTAAGTTGACAATGTGTTGCAGCTTCTTGCTGCTAGCTCGAGTTCTTAATCCAATGTTTGTTTACTTTTCCTCAAACTTTGTCTTCTTTTCTCAACATGTGCAATAATTTTTAGGAATAGGAAACGGACTAAAAAGACTGTGGATTACCACAAATTAAGAAAACTCTCAATAGAACTCAGGCAAACCATTGGATTTTCTCTCAAACATTCAAACGTACGTCTATTGAGGAGGAGATATGGTTCAAGAAAATAAAAATATATATAAACAATAGTAGCTAGCTAGCTTGGTTTCCAAGCTCCAAATTGATAAGAAACACATCAGATAAAGTTAAAGCGATTTTGGGGTTTTTTTTTCAAAGAAGCCATTCTTCCTATAAGAAACGGAACATAAAAACAAATACCAAAATAGAACATAAAATTACTGACATAAAAAACGTTATCAAGGGATCATATTGTTTGTTAGTGTGGATGGATATATACTGGGTCATGATCATCTTGGAAGAAAGTAATTAAAGGGAAGAAGACATGATGGTATGTAGAGGAAATCCATAAAGTACTCGATGGAGAAGAAAAATATATAAAGATTCCAAAGCATTCATACTGGAGATAGATAACAGAATTAATCTAAAGTCAAAGACACATTGCATGACTAATTGTCATGTATCTGATCTTAGGTACACGAGGTGGTGTCCCACACGTTTTGCTAGCTAGCTTATTTACACGCTTACCTAGCTATGTATCAATGTATGTCTCTGTTTCTGTCTGCTAGCTCCGGATATATATATACAGTACGCACGTTTGCCACATCTGTCAAATTGAAGAAAAAAATAAAATGTAACTTTGAATATTAAAATAATCTAATATATAAAAATAAAATTATTATTTATTTATGTTCATAATTTATTATGAAATTTAAATTATATTAAAAATTCAAATTAATTAGATAATTTTTTTTTCTTAAAAATGTACAGTAAAATTTTATTATTTATTTAACGATAAAAAATTAGTATTTTAATTATCTATTTTATGTTAGTTTAAATCAATATTTAAACTTCTATCGTTAGACTAAATCTGAAAATTAAAGATGAAGAGTTGTAATTTAAAACTTATAAACCAATATTTTTTCCCACCTTTCATTTCTCTCTTTCTCTCATTCCCCACGCACGATTGTGGTATTACGTCGCACATTTACATTCACACAGACAAACCCAAAAAGAAACAGAAAAACAAAACAAAAGTGAAAAAAAAAACAAACATCTTTACTATTCATTACTGTTGATGAATAATAATAGGACAACCTCTTTTAAGATATAGGCAGATATATATATATAAATTGAAGTTAATTTTAAGTGTATGATAGAATATTTATATTTTAATTATCTATTTTATGTTAGTTTAAATCAATATTTAAACTTCTACCGTTAGATTAAATCTGAAAATTAAAGATGATATATCACTTTTAGTATTACTCTATAAAAGTCTAAATAACTTAAATAAAAATCTAAAAAATACTTATCACACAAATTTGATGCAATAAATTCAATTATGTATACTTGCTTTTACAAATTCTAATACAATCACTAAAAATTCAAGAATTATAAATAAGAATTACATAACAATCCGACTATAAAGTAAGCATTTGACAGAAGTAATAATTTATTTTACTCTTTAGATGAATACAAAAAAAAAGTCTATTTAAAGAGAAAGATGTAATATAAACACTTGCGGAAAAAAAAAAAAAAAAAAAAAAAAAAAACATCTACACTTTTCATTACTGTTGATGAAAAGTAATACACTGTTCATTACTATTGATAAAAACTTTTCATCAACAGTAATAAACAGTACATATATAGCGGCTTTTAAGTATAGGCAGAGATATATATATATATATCATTTCCGGCATCGTACGTTGGGAAAATGCACGTAGCTAGCAAGTTATAATAAGGCCATTTCATTTTAATAATTAATTGCTTGTTTATTTGCTTCTTATATCTAACCATATTTTTGTTTATTGTTAAGTAATTAATTCTGCTCTTGGCTCGATCCTGATCATATATATATATATATATATAGCTTTTTATTCAGCCAAAAACAAAAAAAAAAATCCTACTGCACTTGCTGGCGTTAATGTCATCAAATGGATTAAATAAAGTGCTGCATGCATGTACTTATCCCTAATTAAGCAATACTAAAATTCGATCAAAACAGTCTTATAATATTATAATCGAACGTACATGCACAAAAGGAAACGCTCTGGAAACAGTGTGTGTGTGTGTGTTAATCCTCCAGTATTAACACATGACACACACACTGAAAGAAGATTCTGATATGAAAGCTTTAGAAATTGAATCTTCGACAAGATCAGGATATATATTTTACAAATAATATAGCATTAAACCTGCAGCTGCTTCCTTTGTGGAGGACAGAGTCACAGACCTAATAACCCTCTCTAATAGATGATCAGTACGATGGAGGCTTTGATCGGTTAATGATCTTCATCAACTTGTGGACAAAGCATGTGAAAATCCGACGCTTGATTGATCCTCTCCTGGGGGGCAGGACTCTTTCTCTGGTGTTGCACTTTTTTGTTTTCATTTTTGGCTCTTGAAGTTGGAAACTGGTGCTGGCTACTCTTCTTTGATCCATCTTGAAAGACCGATCAAGATGTTCAAATTTATGTATGTGTATGAGAATATTGACTACTGAGAATATATCGATCTCAGAAATTGTGTCCTATATATAGGAAATTAAATTGAAGAAAAAATGTAAACTTGGTGGGTGTTTGACAATTTCCCGGCCAGTACAAGACAAGATGACACAACATGAGTGGTACTACGTAATGCATCGAGAAGGACAATGAAATAACGTGGTAGAGCAGTCGTAGGATCTCGACAAGTACTGATCTAGCTAGCTAGGGAAAGTAATCCTTTAAACCCCCAAAAAAGAAAACCGTAGGGAATGTCATGAAATCTTGATTAAACTAAGGCGTTGGATTGATGATCATGTTAAGTTGGGCGCACCGCCATAAGATGAATGGGATTGGGATTTTTAATGAAAAATAAAATATAAAGAAGAAAGATTTGGTATATATAATACATGTTTGGAAATTACTCCACACACACACACATATATATATATATATATATAAAGTACTACATGAGCTAGCTAGCTAGCAAGCATGAAAATGAAAGAGTGATGATTAAAATAACCCTGTGATGAATTGGTCATCATGAGGAAATTACTCGAAGACCCTTTCCAATTATACTTTGATGCACCATCATTTACCGAATTTAACACTGATATCTAGCTAGGGAACCCATCATGTCAATCATATAATATACCAGATAAATGCAACCAATATTTATAGAAAAATGCATGCACGTACAAAAGTCACCGACAGGTAGATACTGTTCATGTGACTCCTCGATCCATTCATGAATATTATGATCAGGGCTGGCTCGAATGTCAATCACTGGTAAAAGGTCCCTTTAATTATTAATAGCTCGTATTTATGATGGAGAAAAATTATAATTACATCCACAGTACAAATAATTAAAGAAATCCAAACAAAAAACACCTAAAACTCATACAAAATACCCAAAAGGAAAACACTTTAATAGATCACCCTGGCCACGTGGTACGCGTTCACATGTTATAGATTGGAAACTTTGGCATGAAATTTTGTCAGAACTCGTATGCACGTGCGAATTAGCTTTTTCTCTTCTCAAGCGATACTAGTTTGCCGTTGAGTAGAACCGTTCATTTATACCGTTAATCATTTTTTTATATTTTTTTAAAAAATAAAAAAATATATCAATATATTTACAATCACTTCTTTAATCATTAAATATTAAAAAAAAAACTTCAGAGCTGTACACTGTAGCGGTCAACTGTAGCGGCATACAAGCTTTATTTCCCTCCTCATAATTAAACGCGTTAATTAATTTCTTGAAATTGACTGTTGAATGATCAAAGCAAAAGCACTGCCTATATATAGGTAGGCTAGGGTTGTAGGTCCATCGGATTTCAAATGCACTTGTACGCATGCGTCCTTGTCATGTTATATATTAAGCACAAATCCAGGTGATCAAAGACACAGGTCGATACAGGAATATATACATCTTTGAATAATAAGTCATTATAACATTTCACTGATAATCACAACTGTTCAAAGTAGGTTGTAGAAAATTATATATCGAACACCAACGACCATATATACATTTGAAATCACTTTTTGAATTTTGTATTGGAACTCAATCTGATCTTGTAAAATCGTCAAATTATGACTGAATGATATGTGGTGTTAAGATTTTTAAATAGAATTATTCATAATATAAATAAAATAAATATTATTTAAGGAAGCATATTCATCACAACATTTGTCAAACATAAACTCTTATTTGTTGGACATATATTGTGTTTGTCCATCATATCTTAAAGAAAAAAAAGGAATTAAGAATGCAATAATCACAAAGTCTAGACATTTTCTTTATATATATATATATGTATGCATACATATAAAATATTTTTTTTTATCTTTTTACGTGATGTTATATAAATTTAAAATTTAAAATTAATAATATAAATACTAATTTTTTCAAGGGAATATTATGTATATGTATTTTTAATATGCAAATCACACGTCATTCGTCGTCATATATAACACCTTAGCATCTGCATAAATGCATATAATTCTCGCTTTAAAGCTTCTGAATGAGAAATGATTAATAATTATACCCTCACAATAACAGCATATTTCATAATTAATATATTTTTAGACTATTTTTATAAAAATATCTTTTATTTTAAAACGAGTAAAATATTATAAAAAATATTGTGTAATTATTTTTATCACATTAAAATGGGGTACGAATCTGAAAGGGAAAATGGAAGAGGACAAAAATAATTATTAATTTAAGAGTGGCTTGATATTCAAAATGAAAAGGTCTACATATTGTCAGAACAATTTCATACATATATATTTAAACAACACTTATTGAGCTCTGCTAATTTATTTTTTATTTTTGTGTTTATCATTTCATGTCTTTTTTTTTTTATCATTCTATAATGAAAAATATCAGTTAACCCCGTTCGTCTTTATATATTCTAGTTACCAACAATCTTTTTAATTTATAACTTCCTGGTTATTATTATGTTCTTTCTTTTGGTCTAGACATTTAAATTTGTAAATTTAAACTCCAAGAAACAAATGTTCGAAGCTTAAGCACGTACATTCAAACATTCGAACTATATAGCAATAATGTTTGCATGTCTCTTGTAACGTTCAAACGTAATTCATCCGGACAATATAAAATTAATTTTAAAACAATACATTTGCACATAAATCTTATAATGTTCGAATAAATTACAAAGTTGTTGGTACGTTTAAGCATATGTTTGAACGTACCATCTACATTCGCACGTCTAATGATATATGATCAAATGTAATGAACTAAGAAATGACAGCATAGTGACGTCACTACAAGAAAAAGCCGTTAGTGCGGCCAAATAAAATTGCGGAGAGTTAAAATTGGACGGCATAGATGCATTGTCACTGTAGCCGTGTTTTTCTTGTGGAGAGCGAGCGATTCACCGCAAAAAAGACTATTTGCGGCGACCAATTTTCGCCGCAAATACAAATAGCCTGACATAGCACGTTATCGGTATTGGACGGCGACGTTTTGGCTATATTTTTTCTCTTTTTTTTCTTTTTCCCCCTCTTTATTTTTTCCTTCTCCCCCTCTTTTCTTTTCTTTTCCCCTGTCTCGATACTCACTCTCTATTCTCTGAGTTTGATGCCGCCCTTCCCAAGCCGTACCTACTGCCATGCCATCGCCACCTCGCCGAGGAGGTGAGTCTCTCAATCCTCCGTTTGTTTCTTTCTCTATCTTCTTCTTTGTGTGTGCAAATCTCTCTCTCTCTCTCTCTCTCTCTCTCTCTCTCTCTCTCTCTCTCTCTCTCCCCCCTCTATCTCTCTCCGTCCGTTTCTCCCACTCTCTACAAATCGTCCTGATTATCTCTCTCTCTCTCTTTCTCTGCATTCCATCGTCGTATGTGGGGGATCTCTACCGGAGCGTGGACGAGGGGCTGCTGCTCAATGAATGGGTCTGTGTTTTTCAAAAATTTCCCCTTCTGTTTTAGGTATATGTATTGCAAGCATTTCATCTAAGCATAGTGTTATTGTCTTCATCTCTGTTTGTTTTGATTTCGTAGATTTGGAGTTCCTGTGTATTGTTTGGGTAAATGGGCGCTCTTTGGGAACTCGATTGTGACAGTTCAAGTCTGAACGGAAGCTTCTTTGGTGCCTCTTTGTAAGCATCTCCGGTTTCTTGCTGATCATAGGCATCGACTTTGTTGGTAAGGTTTTGCTTCTTCACCTAGCGGGCTTCTTCTTTTCTTTTTCCTCTTTTTCTCATGCAACTGTACTTGATTTTTCTCTCTGGGTTTGGTCTTGGCTGTGAATGAAAGAGTGGGTTGATCTTATTTTTCTACAAAATTCGAGTCTTCATCTGGTTTGTGAATTTTGAAGGGTTATGTTGTCGGAGGTTTTAGTATATTCACCGCAATCTTGAAGGGTTATGATCTTGAGTCTCTCAATCTCTTGTTTTCACTTTTGTTTGGTATAATTTTGTTTTCTCTCAAACTTGTTCATCCCAGAATCATAAACAAGAGGGAGAAATCTTTGTTATTCTGGCTATTTTTTGTTTCAGGTTGTTTCCGAGACATCTTACAAGTTTTAATTGCTATTTGTTCTGTGAATTTTAGTAGTTGATGAGTTGCTAACAATCATTCTGTAAAATTGCATTGTCCAGTTAAGAGCCATTCAGTAAAATTGCATTGTCCAGTTAACGCAGTTGATGAGTTGCTAACAGCCATTCAGTTAGCATTCTATTGTCTTGAATGGGAGCTTGAATTCTTGCATTTAATTTAAGTGTATTTGCACATATTGAAAATTTTATTTTGAAAAAAAAAATTCTAATGGTGTTTATCAGCAAAAGAGGGAAAAACAAACAAATGTGCTTGAAGGAATTGGTCTCATAGAAAAGAAGCTGAAAAACATAATTCAGTGGAAGTAAGGGAATGTTTTCTTCTCTATTCAAAGTTCTGTGTTATATTTGTTATCCTAATTGTGAGGATTGATTATTAGCTGCACGTGAGAATTTACTTTGTTTGATGGATTATTTGATTAGAGAACTTGATGTCTAAAGCTATGGGAGGTTAATTTACTTTTTATACTTAATTTTTTTTTATGCAAGTAAAATATGGGTCCAAAATATTTTTGTACATCTCTCAACTTTCTATTTTTTTCATTGTGCATTTTGCTCTTTGAATGGTCTTTAACAGATTGCTTGGTTTATGCGTAATATTAAATACGGCGACTGTTATTATTATTTTACTCTTGTTTCTTTCTATTTCTATTTCTTTCTTTCCATGTTTTTGTGTGTGCGTGTTTTCAAATGATGATGCTTTCACTACCTCTCAAAAGCAAAACATGATCTTGAGGATGTAGCCAAACTACCCTCACTGAGGAGGTGAGTCTCTCAATCTGATCTTGAGGATGGAGCCTAAAGTTTTATGTTTGTTTTGGTTGGACTCATTACATTCTCTTAGACTTGTTGGATTTACTGTACAATTTTTTATGCTTTCTTTTTGGTTACTATAAAATTTTTGGCTGAGAAAATGTTTACATATATTAAGTTGTGGCTATATGTGAAACCCATATGTGCACATTATCCAAGATTGCATTTGGTGATTCTATTGCAAACATATTTTTGAGGATGTTTAGTGCATGGCTTGGATTTTGATGAATACGTGTTCTGCATTTATATTTTTTTTTGGAATAATTGTTCTTTACGGCGAATCCTAATTTGCCGCAGATATTTTTTTTAATGTTTATCATTATTTGCGGCGAATACTACTCGCCGCAAATAGTCGTTTCTAGAGAATTAAGCTTGCGCCAAAAATGATTATATGTTGCATGAATAGCTTATTTGCGACAAAATGTTTTCGCAGAAAAAGGTATCCCATTCGACGAAATCTGAAGGCCATCGTAATTGATCAACCCAGACAATTTATTCTCGGCCAATTTGCTGCGAACGAATATCGGTCGAATGAAGTCTTTTGTGGTGAAAATTTATATTTTTGCGGCGAATTCTACTCGCCGTAAAAGGCCAGAATTTTTGTAGTGTGCTAATGTTTGAACGTATAACCCTTAATATTCAAACGTTGGTCAGTTTATCTTCCCACCACTAAAGATTATATTTGGAGATGGATTATTGACGGTCACAAATTCTAAACCAACACAAAAACTCAAATTTGTTGTAGTCATGTGGCAAACAGCTCATTGTGAGTGACACACACAATTCTCTTTTTTTTTTATAATTTTTTATATAATCATATTTTAAACTGATGGTATTTATGTAAAGTAATGTTACTTTTATAATTTATTTTATAAAAATACCTCTAATTTAAAATATAGTTGTATAAAGAGTTGTATGTCTATCATTTTCCTTTCTGTACATGACTGTGTTCTAGTTCCTAAAGTTGCAAATTCTAAACTAAATAACTACCATTGTTTGTATTAATTCATATTGTGGGAGGTTTCAATTTATCACGAGCTGTAGTTCATCAGTGACTATGGTAATTATGATCTATTACAATATATATATATATAATAATTTCAAAAGTATTAATTAATATATCTAGGTACGTAGTTTATAGTTTGTTCCATTTTACGATCCATCCGGCCTTAACGAAGTTATAAGATAATTGTCTATGTTTTCTAATGCATAACTTTTGTACTCTCAACCTATAATTTGTTTCTTGTTTTTTATATGTAGTTACTAGCAAGCTAATAGATTTATAAAGATTATATATTGAATTTGAGAGAAAGCCAAAGAACTAAAAATTATTGAATATTGACAATACCTAATACCTATCCGGTTCTAGAAAACCAAAAATACCATAGGATTTTTTGTTAAAAAAAAAAAAAAAAGATATGGAAAATTAGGAAGAAAATCCGTCAAGGACAGCGAAAGGATCGATGATGTTCATGATCAAGAATATTAGAGTATCAACGAGTGGCGCAAATTAGGTCAGAAATTCCCATATAAAAGGCTTTATATACATAGTTCAATGTATCAATATTATTATAATAATTTAACAACGTACGCACGTGCAGCCAGAATTGTTCAAACCAATGAAATATCAAGATCCTTCTTCAATCGACTTTGAAACTTTGACTTTAGGACTAGGTCTTGCATGTATAGAGATCATATTTAGGGCCTTGCAGGTACTCTGATCGATCCGTTCATGCTCGATCTCCATATATATTTTCTGATATTGTAAGAATATTCTGATGCAAGAGTACTACTCCTTTTGAAAAAACTGTCCCCTTGTTTTCTAACACCATTAATTCATGCATGTTAGGATTGGCATTTAATTGCCAAAAATTTACAGACAAAATTAAAATTCATGCAATATAAGATGAGATATTTTAAATAATAATGAGATTTTTTTAGTTAAGATAAGATGAGACAGTTTGTAAAAAAAAAAATGTATATTTAGATAGTGAGACGAGATGAGATAGTTTTAACTTTTTGGAATTTGATAAAAGAAAATACTAAAACCGCAACTTGGTATTCCCAACTGGTATCCCGACTGTTTTTTTTTTTTTTTTACTTATTGATTAAGTAAGTATTTTTATTGACGTTGTGAATTTAAAAAAAATATATATTTAAAAATGATAAAAAAAAATACTGGGCGGGATCCCCATGTGTGGGGTGTAGACGCACTTTTTGATAAAGGGGTGGGTCCTACCAATGATTGAGTAATATTTATGAATATATTGATAAAAAAAATAATATTTAGGATTGGCATTTAATTGCCGAAAATTTACCGACAAAATTAAAATCAATGAAATATCAAGATCCTTCTTCAATCGACTTTGAAACTTTGACTTTAGGTCTTGAGATCATATTTCAAACCAATGAAATATCAAGATCTCCATATATATTTTCTGATATTGTAAGAATATTCTGATGCAAGACTACGTACTCCTTTTGGAAAAACTGTCCCTCGTTTTCTAACACCATTCATGGAGACAAACTGGGAAATTGAGAGTGAAGATCGTGATCTAATTAAGACCGGATATGCTCAAGATCATGGAATACTACGTACAACATGATATTCTTACGCAGGCCGTAGAGCGTTTCATCATGATCATGTACGTACTGCTGCTCGATCGGCTTAACTTCCTAGCTACCTGGGGCGGGTATCTACGTACTATATCCACACACACATATATATATATATATATATATATATATATATATAAGTACCTTTGTTTGATTGCTTTTCCTGATCATCACGATCAGGCCGTACTTAACATCGGAAGAATTAATTACCTAATTAATTAGTACGTACTTAACTCCAGTACCCAGCTAGAATATGTTAGTCCAGGCGCTATGGCCATCTCCACCACGCAAAACATGCATGGTAGTTAAAAATCGTTTTATAATATTTAACAGTAAAGGCATCATGCATGAGATAAGTTCGAATCCATATATACGAACGAACGTACGGCATGCATATTTTTGCAATATGCCCCATATTATATTTTGGAACACGTACGAGAGTTTGAAATTTCATGTTTTATATTCAAACCACATGACCAAAACCTGTATATATATAACACAATATTATATATTCAACATCGATCAAGCTGCTTATTCTGCCGATCCATATTATATTACTTTGAAACTACATATATATAAAGCGAGCGCAGTACATGACTTCGATCGTACAAGGTAATCTTAAAAATGCAAACATACGTACTGCAAGATTGATGCTACAATATTATTTGATCTGATCCGTCCATCCATGGTACCATGCATGGTAGCTCCTACAAAAAGAGAGAGAGAAAAAAAGATGTTTATCTAGCAAGAAAACAAAACAGAAGTTAATATATATCGTACTCCGGGCACGTACAGAGCAGCAGATCGAAGAAGAAGAAGTAACTAGTTGTCATGACTGGGGCGTTTGCAAAGAAGAATGATCTTTATCTTCTGGATAAAAGAGGCAAACATCTGGCGCTTCATACGACCTCTAACGGGAGGGAGTGAATTCCCCTTGCCAAACTTTTTGCTTGCCGTAGACTTCTTCAGCACTTCAGGTTGATTATGCGACCCTAAAGCCATGGCAGGCTGGTGCGCAGCTATTAATTATCTTAATCCAAATTTTCCAGCTGCAGATCTGCAGCTTGAAGCAAAGAAGCAGCCATCTATTTATAGGTCATGTGGTTCTTACCCCAGTGGTGAACTCGGAATATTTAACTTGTAGTTATTTATTATGACCAACAAGATTAAGATCACACGTGCGTGCATGGTTTTTAACTGGACACTCGTAAATTTTGGAAAATGATTTGGGAAGTTAAGGTTGAATTTGAATAGTGAGTTAAGGTGAAATGAAAAAAGTTGAAATGATGGAAGTTAAAAGTTATATAAAATATTATTTTTTAATATTATTATTTAAAAATTAAAAATTAAAAATATTTAAATTATTTATTATATTTTACGAGAGAATTTACGTGGAATACATGTATCTTTTTTGTGCGCAGAAAACACTCCACTCGCTTTCATGCATGATCTGAAAGCGCTAGCTAACTGTACGAACGTGGTCATCAAAACGTGATTAAAAGAATGTTTCCACAATTTATCAGTGTCAAGGAGTCGTCTTTTGGTGTCGATATCAGTATTAAGTATACGCCGACTTCAACGAAATTGTAGCATAAAAATATTGCATGTTATAACATGATCAGTTGTTATAACATGGTTTTATTTGATGAATGACAAACAACACTAGTTCTTATATATACACACCCAGTACCTCGTCCTGATCTTGATCATTAAGCTTGTATATACTTAATTAGACAATTAAATCCTTATATAAGCATGGGGGTTCAGAGATCATTGGATTGATTCTCAGTAAACATGCATGACATGATACAATTTCCTTGCGTGAAGAGGATTTTATGCATGCTCAGCATGACATGTTCTATATATATATATATATATATATATATATATATATATATATATATATCCGAGTAAAAGAAAAATAATCGAGCAGCATTAAATGAATAATATAAAATATTGTAGAGTTCAGTATATAACTTCATATGTCTATGATCTAGCTCTCTCCTGTTTGAAACCTGCAGTTTGGATAAAAATTGAAGAATTCTATGCATCAACTACTATTTACTTTCACATTTTAGAATAGATTCACACCTATAGTTTTTTCTTATAGGGTGTGAGATATTTTTCATAAGTTGTGAGTGTGTTTTTGTAAGAAGTGGAGTGTGGGATAATGAATAATGACTGATAAGAAGAATTTTTCATTTTTAATTTATCAGTGTCTTATAATTAGGTTTTGGTCTTCTTTTCTTCTTTTTTGTATCCAAAAATTAATTAGATTTGAGTCTGTAACATATACCTTTCAATCCTAATTTACCATTGAACTAAAACATTTACACCGTTGAACTGGATCTAGCGCGACCCGGTTGTTTCTTTCTTCATGTACGTGCAGGGTACGTACGTACGTATATACATACTGATCTTGGGGACACCAATGATCTTATTATCGATCGGCTGCGTTGTGAATAATTATAAACTGTATAACAAAAGTAAATTAAACACCGGCCATTAATTAAAGTAGAGAAATATTATGACATTCTAAAAAAAAAAAGTAGAGAATTATATAAGCCATATATATATATATATATATATTTACGTACAACTCGGAAAGATATAACTATTTACGATTTCTTATATTTATTTTTTTAATTCTACATAAGTAATTTTATATAATTGAAATTCATTTTAGTGGAATAATATGAATATTTCATTAATTAATTAAAAAAATTATAAATATCTGTAATAAGCCGCAGAATAAACGTTAATTAAGTAGTGCTTACGTTGTCTCGTAAAAAGCAGCATGCATCATAATTCATATATATTCCACCGTAAAAGAAACACAAGAAAAGAAAGAGGCTTTTTCAAAAAAAAAAGAAAAAGAAAAGAAAGAGGCGGCAAGCTGCATCCATTCAAAAGTCAATGCCGAAAAATTTGATCATACAGGAACGACGTCGCGTCTTAGCTAGTACTACTATATATATATTCAAGATAAATATCCATTAAAATATATATATATATAGGATCATATATTAAGGTAATTGCATAGTACATGAGATAACCAGGAATATCATCAATAATATTAATTAATTAGACACGTGATCATCTCCATGCATGCACCTGATGCATGGGAAGGAATTAGCCAACGATGCGTCATATTTAGCTGATCTTCTAAAAACAAGTTTCACGTGTGGTGATGACCAATTGAGGGAAGTGAATGTATCTAATATTATTCTAATTATATAATATTATGGCATTGACTTGGGTTGGTTGAGTCGTCGTAGTTATATATATATATATATATATATATATATATATTATAATAAGTGATTATCTAACTGTGAATAATAATTTTTATTTTTTTTATTAATTTTTGTTATTTTTCTATTAAGTTGGTTAAGTTCTATTTTATCAAAAAATTCTTAAAATTATTAATCATTTGACGTGTAGTAACTTTGTAAAATTTAATGAATGATTATATTTTATTAAAATGTCCTTAATAATCTTATAATTAGATACTTTGATGAAGTTTAATATTTTTTTTAATCTAAATTTTTTATCTTTCTTTAACTTGAATTTTAGAGTAATGCTATATCTCTTGAGAGATGTAGTCTAAAAGTCTACCGAATAGGTAAAAAGTTTTTTTTTTATTTTTTTTATTTTATATATATTTTTAATCATCATAAATATTTATTAAAAAAATAAAAAATTTATAATATTATTAAAAAATAATATAATAAAAGTCACTTTTCATCGTACTGTGGAGCCCGGAGTACCCTAAGAACTAAAAGACTAATATAATAAAATTTATTATCTTGTTCTAGAAACTGATCAGGTAGGTAGAAGACCAGCTTTTTTCTCTCTGAAGAGTAATATTGGAAGAAGAGGAAAAAGATCAAGAAAACGAAAGCGACATAGATTAAATAGAAGAAAACTATCAAAACGTGCAAAACGTGCCAACAATAAAGGTTTGCAAGTTCACTGAATCCACAAAGTTTTCATTCGCCATTGACTTCGAATGAGATTGTCATGATCGATCTACTAGTCTTCCTTTTTTGTTCGCTAAAACCTACTAATTCCCTTCTCGGCCGCTGCCCACTGGAAGACTAGCATGAATGACACAAAAGCAATGGAGACTAGAGAGAGATAAATAGCTAGATAGGGATAGGGGTGAATTGGGTCCGGTTTAATCGGTTTTGACGAGGTTTTGTGGACATGACCGAACAGGCATAAGGATCGGTCCGGTCTGTTCATTTGGTCCAACCTTAACCAAATGGGCCAATGGCCCAATCCTTATGTACTATCAAATTCCTATGTTTTTCGGTCCAACAGTGAAAGTTTATTAATATTTTATTTAATTTTAAGTCAAAAAATACTAAAAAAGAACTTGAAAGGAAAATAAAAATAATCATAAAAGGAAAGTTGTCTATATACAATAACTTTGAATAAAAGATTTTACAACAAAAAAATAAAAATTTTCTATATTCATCCAAACAATTTAAGCAAGATTAAATTGAAAACTAAAAATTATACCATGCACATCATGATGCAAGTAGCATATACTAACATAGAATCAAATCTACCTTCTAAAAGAAAGAGAAAAAAAAACCATTCACAAGCATAGATAATGAAAACTAAAAATTATACAAGTCTCAAAAACTGAAAATTAAAAGAATGTCTAAAATAATAAGACAGAGAAGACTAAAAGTCATATTTAGTAATTTACATCAAAAGCTTTAAAAAAAAGCATAACTTTCACCTCTCAATACAAATTACATCAATATATAAAAATTATACAATTATCCTCCTGGCAGCTTCAAGCCTCCTACATCTTTTGGCTTGTCATACTTTTCAGTTTTCACAGTACGCCGTAAAGTGTAAACAAATGAATTAGTAATAAAAGTGAAAATTGAAAACTAATAAGCTAAAATAGATTCACATCATTAACTTGTATTGGTTGTAGACATTGTATTTGACGCCTCCATAGAATTTTCACCCTCCCAGACAATTTCTATACAATAAAGAAACAAAACAAATTATATAAATTTATATAACATATAATATTATAGATCCTAAAAGTTATAAAATAAAATAAATAAGAAACATTCTCAATTGCCTCTCAAAATCCTCTACCTCATCCATTAAAGTCTTAAAGCTGATTGGAGTATAAGAAGAATGGAGCCAATTCTATGTACAAATGAGACTTTCAACCATCATCAGAGATAAACTACTTCGAAAGGATCAAGGACACAACCCGCAGTGCTGTAGATTCAGGGGCCACAGTAGATACCAGTATTGCAAGTATATCATGTGCAACTTTGAATGCATGCGATATCTAACTGAATTAACCTTCTACCAAATAAGAATGTTAAAACTTGTAAATGTATCTTCACAACTTTCAGCTAGGTATCTATCAACCTCATTCTTGTTTTCCAAAGAGTTTTTCGATTGTAACCATTGCTTAAATAGGGTCATTCTTTTTGCCGTCCTATCCTTAACTCTACTACTGCCACTACCATCTATGATATTTATTTCTTCACGTGGGGAACTTGTGCGCTGCTATTGTAGATCAGAACTGCTGTCTTCGTCATTATTAGCATATGCCTCATACATGCAGGTTAAAACATTTTTTACCTTCCAACTCAAATCAACCGATTTTGTGAGATCATTGGCATACATCCCTTCTAATGCAAAGTCAAAATATCGTATTTTGTACCGGGGATCAATAATAATCTCAACAAACAACAACATATTCATATTATCCAAGTTACTCCAATATTTGTCAAATTTTTTCCTCATTTGTTGTGATTAATCCCACCATGGGGCTTTCTTCTTCACACTCCAAGTTAATCGCATCGAGAAAAAAGGAGTTGTAAGTTACATATTGACCCCCCCAGAAAACATAAAGTTGCATCATGAAATAGTTAAATAAACCTTACAAACAACATTACATTCTCCCAATCGTTATTATTGGGAGGCCCTAACTTCTTTGACATTTTCCTATTCACTACATCATCGATTTCGTCATCATCGTCTCCAATACTAGTAAGAAATCCTAAATCTTCTTCTTCCAACCATTCAAAACCTTTTCAAAATTTTAAAACCCCCTCCAACATAAGATTGGTAGAGTTCTACATACTCGGTACATCTAAGCAAATTCCCCTTTTCTTTGCAATCTCTTCCAACCCAACACATTTCTTAAATGTACTCCACCTTTGAGGTGAGGACTTAACATATTTCACAACATCTCTCACATTCACAATAGACTCATCAAATTCCCTCAACCCCTTATGAACGATTAAGTTTAGGATGTGGGCACAATATCGAACATACAAGAATTCATGTTCCAAAACAGTATCCCTCCTATACTTGGTATTTTTTTTAAATAAGAAACTACTATGTTATTAGAACTTACATTATCAAGTGTGATTGCAAGTACTTTCGGTTGCCCTCAATCATGCAAACATATCTCTATGACCCTACCAAGTGTATCACCCTTATAATTCTCAACCAAACAAAAAGAAAGAATTCTTTTATGTAGATTTTAATTATTATCAATAAAGTGTGCAGTGAGACATATATAGTTGAGATTTTGCATGGATGTTCATGTATCCGTGGTGAGGGAAACTCGCTGCCCTTGAAGAACGTTTCTCAACTTATTTTTTTCCTCATGTACACACTAAAACAGTCATTCGCAACCGTAACACGGGATGTAATCCCTACCCACTTAGGACAAATAACAAACTTCTTGAAACTCTCACCTTCAACAAACTTAAAAGGCAACTCATAAAAAATAATCATTTCTGCTAAAGTCTGTATGCAAGCCTTAACACCAAATGATGTGGGCACAAATCTTCTACTACCACTTCCTCCACCCGCCTTCCAACCTAGAGTAGTTTGGGACTTATCCATCTTATTCAACGGACATTTCTTACATGGTTTCTCAATGTGATACTTCACGGACTTTGTACCGTTGGTCTTCGTATCACATGCATACGAAGCACCACTGTAATTACATGCAGCCCTAGGTTTACTTGGATCACATTTTGGTATTCTTGTAAAATAATTCTGAACCATTGACCTAGGTCTACCACTAGCACCCGATTTAGTATTAGTATTTATATTAGGTGGGAGTGGAGGAATGCTTTGCCCCTGTGTAGGCTGTGTTAACTCTACATCATCTATAGTAGAGTCTTATGGAATCAATTCTGAAATAGAGTCCGTCTAGAAAATAATCAACCAACATTTAGATTTAAGAAAAAATTAGAATAGCAAAAACTGATTTTGAATAATAGATATAGTGATCAGGCATGATTAAAGTGAGATGTCATAACTATTAAAGTAAGATATAGTGATCAAGCATGATTTTGAATAATCTAAAATTTCTATGCTAAATGGTTGCCCTTATGTAAAAAGTTGTCAGCTTATGATATTTTTTGTTGCTTAGTTAAACATGCTAATTACTTAGTTAAACCTTAGCATGATAATAACTTAGATAACTATTTTTTGTTACAGCATGCTAATTACTTAGTTAAACATGATAATTACTTAGCTAAATAGACAGGCAAAGAAGAAAACAGCAGCAGCAGCAGCAATTAAGGCACCCAGATTAAGGCACACACACTGACACACACATACACAGTACATGTACACACACACACACAAACAAACATGTAATTAGTACATACACACAACAGGTAAATTTGTGTATAATTGGCACACACATGTATACAGATGCTTGGCACAGATAGCAAGTAAATTTAAGACACACACACTAGCAACAAATGCTTAAAGGAAGACACACACACAGCAGGTAAAGGATTTGAATTGATTGGCAAAGGACAACAATACATCTATAAACCACTACCACCACCATTGTATTTGAATTGATTGGCAAAGGACAACAATCTACAGAATTTATCTATTCTTGTTGTAAAAATATGAACTAGCTACTTTCTAATTTTTAAGTAATGACACTAACAAGAGGGTATGGTTAGACAACATTACTTAGTTGGATTACATACGAAATGCACAATCTTATCAATTTTGATCTGCTAGTGGACTAATTCTCAATGAAGAGGAGTCGGGCAGTAGAAAAATAGCATCAGTTAGTAAATTTGATAGATAAGTAAAAAAAAAAAAATAGATGTGTTATTAAATAGTTAGTAAATTTAATAGCATCAGTTTTTTAGATGTGTTATTAGATAGATAAGTATAAAAAATAAAAAATTAAAGACATGATAATTAATAGCATCGATTAGTAAATTTGCCTTTCTCAATAACTAGATGGATCTAAATATTGATTCCAACAACAAGCTTCCTTGAGAATTTACATGGGGCCCTAAGTGCAAGTTAGACAATGCCAAATTTACATGATGAAAAGCTAAAAACAAAATAAAGAAGCCAAGTCATAGACAACATCGGATGAAGCATAAATACAGTCAAAATAAAGCAAAATATGAGAGAGACAGAGTACCATGCGATGGAGGGGCTACCGACTAGAATTTTCAGGGATGCGACGGAGTGGCTGGGCTGCTGGAGAGGGGGGATGCGCGGCTGCTAGGGTTTTCAAGGACGGTTTGGGGAGAAATGAAACTGGGGATCGCCAAGGGGGAATTTGAGGGGGGAATGAAACAATGTCATTTGGATTGAAATTGGACCTAAAAGGCGCCGTTTCTTGTTTGGCATATTAGGTGTTTTTTAAGTTGTGCTTCTTTTATCTTTTTGGCACATAAATTAATTAAAAAAATTATTTAAACTAGTAAAATTAAAATAAAGTAAACTATTTAATGTGAATTATTTAATTAACTCGTTAAAAAAATAATTAATGATAATTATATTTATGATGTTAATTGCTAATTTGTTACTAACTTAGAGTATGTCAATGCTAATTGATATTCATATCATACATTAGTAAATTACATTAATATTTGTAATTGCTTTATACTCACTTACAAATTACAATTTAGGTATTTTACAAAAATTTATCTAATAGAAATGTATTTATCGAAATTAATATATATTATAATACTAAATAAGTATAGACTATACCGATACTAATAGTAATACTAATACCATATACTATACTAATAGTGATATTAATATTACATATAGTTAAAGTGATATTAATACTAACATATTAAGTTAACTATACTATTATACATATATTATACTATAACTCTTATAATATATTAATATATACTAATACTATATATTATACTATTATAGTGTTACTACTACATTTAGTGTGTATATATATATATATATATTATAATGATATAGTGATACTAATACTATAATGTTATATATTATATAATAATACATTGATACTAAATTATTACTAATACTATATACTATTACTAACAGTTAAAAAGAATATACCAAACGAATATACTATATACTATATAGTTAGATAATTGTAAAATTTTTTATATGAATTGTAATTCATATACTATATACTATATACAATTATTATAGTTAAAAAGAATATACTATATATTATATACTATTAGTATATGGTATATACTAATAGTTACTAAAACTATATGCTTATAGATATGCAAAAAAGTTAAAAAATTAAAATTACAAACGAATATGAGATTGAAATCAAGATGAGATTAGTAGGATTAGGCATGTGACAGTGAGACTATAAAAGTTTAAAAAAATACAAGAAAATCAATTAGAATTATAAAACATTATATACATACTATGAATAAATAAGAGAACTATTATACAAACCAATGGTAATGATGGATCAAACTACGAAATCATATTGCGACCGATGTAGACGTAGAGATATTTGTCGAAGTTGTCCCTACAACAATTAAATTAGAGTATAAGTAATAGCACAATAGATTATAAGCAAAAGCAATATTATAGCACTATTATTGGTAAAAGCGATTACCGGATGCAAGCTAATCACCACCCGTCTCCTCATTGATCTCGATCTCCACAAAGTCTACCATATCTAGAATATGAATTGACTTCCCTTTGATCCAATTTTGAATACAAATCAATGCTTCAAAATTTAATTTAGGAGTTTCAATATTAAAACTTCAAAACAGATTGCAAAATTAAATTAGGAGTTTCAAAATTGAAACCCCGAATCATCTAGGCCTAACATAATTTAGGGTTTCGGATTGAACCCCTAGATACTCAGTAACATATCACACAATTCTCCACAGCACACAAATCACAATCTCATCATCCAAGTCCATTTATCAATCCCATCCTCCACATCAAGACACAATCCGAAATAAACCTAAAAAAATGGCTAGGAATCAGGGATACTTACAGAACGTAGGAGAGGGCGATCAATGACAACAATGACATTGGCGACGACGAGGTGTGAAAATTAGAGTGAGGATCTGAGAGAAATAAGGGCAATATTCAAAGAAAGATGGGTATGGGAGAGTGGGAGAGTGGGAGTTGGGGGGGCGCTTAAGGGGAGTTTAATGTTTTAGTAAAACGACGTCATTTTAGATACCTCCAAAATGGTGTTGTTCTACTATCAGAATAATGTTTTTTTAAATACATATATCTATATAAATATATATATATATTATATATGTAGTGTGAGGGTGGGGGAAAAGTGGACAAGGGCCTAGCCCCATCCCACCCCCAACACCCATAAGGGTGCCTAGATGCGGGCAGGGTACCCCACCCCCACATCTGGCAGACGTGGGCGGGGTGAGATGACGGGGCCTCGTTGCCCTCTCCTATAGCTAGATCAAGCTACCTTCAAAGATATGTTATTATGACAATGTAATTGCACAAAGCATCTCATCATTTGGAAACAAGAACGGTATGTAACATACAATACTCAAGAATACAATATTCCTATCAAAACATGATCAGACATTGAAGATTGTATTGGGAACTAATTAACTAGGTGCTTAATTACCTACACTACAAGAAATCAGATATTTTTCAGCGATTTTTAGATTGCTGCTAAAAAAATCGCCGCAAAAAATAACTATTTGCGGCGATTATTAATTCGCCGCTGAGTTTCAACTTAATTTATAAGACATTTCGAAGTGGAATTCACGGTTTATTTATTGCGGCGATTTTTTGAACTATTGCGGCGACATTTTCGTTGCAAAATGTTTTTACTGTAGCAGCGAATTAAAAATCGCCGTAAAATTCGTAAGTTTTGTACGGAATTTAATAGGATATTTGCGGCGAAGTTTAGTCGCCGCAAATTAGAATCCTGCGGCGAAAGTTTATTTTCTGCGGCGATAATAACTCGCCGCAATACAAACCCTAAAATTTAATTCGCCCGCTTTTTGCTATTGTTCATTTCCCTCCATCCGCTCCTCCCTCTCTCCCCAATTCGTCTTCGTCTCTCGCACGGTGCGCAAAAAATCTACAGGTATATCTCTCCATCTCTCTCTCTCTCTCTCTCTCTCTCTCTCTCTCTCTCTCTCTCTCTCTCTCTCTCTCTCTCTCTCTCTCTCTCTCTCTCTCTCTTCAGAGTAGACCCTCTCTCTCCCTCTTCTCTACAGATTTTTCGTGGGTTTGCTACTGCGCATTTGTGT
This sequence comes from Juglans regia, assembly GCF_001411555.2. Lineage (NCBI taxonomy): Eukaryota > Viridiplantae > Streptophyta > Magnoliopsida > Fagales > Juglandaceae > Juglans > Juglans regia. The sequence goes on along the minus strand of NC_049901.1, from coordinate 11,449,595 downwards.
TCATTGTTGGAGTTCTGAGTTGTCGATCGGTGGTAAGGCCCTTCTCCTTCACTGCTTCTCACGAATACACCCACATTCACTTCAAGTTAATTTCCACTCCCATGAAATTTCTATGAAATGAATTTTAAACCGTGCGTGTCCGTGGGTTTTAGGGATTTTTCCTACATTTTGTACGGGGTATCCTTTATCTTGATTTCTTCCCATGTTAAATGGCTAGGTACATACGGAGGGGAAAATCAGAATTTGGTTTTGTTCTGTTTGAGTCCGAGTCTCTGAAATGGCCCGAGTTTGATGATGTTAATGGAAATGTGCTAACCTACTCTGCACAAGACAGGTACTTTGTCGTTGTTTAATTAATTAACTTACGGTGCCAAATGCACAATTATTTTGTGGATTCTAACAAGCCCTTAAAATGAATATTGTCAGTATATACAAGCTGAGAATTTGGGTTTTGAGAACTTTTGGTTGAAACTGATTTGAACTTTATAATTCTTTTTGTTATTTGTTTTGCTTGTTGTTTTTATGCCATGTCTACCCATAAATTATGCTTATTACTTTGTTGTGTTGTTCAATGTTTTATTTTTAGCAAGCAGTAAATGAAATATGGTTCCAAGAAGTGGATGTGGAACATGGAAAATTGAGTCTTTTACCTGGAATAGGTGAAATAATGAGGATTAGATAAGTGGTAGTTCCAATTGTTTTTCACCTAATAAGCGCATCTGAAAATGGTGCCCCCACCCCCAACCCTCCCCTCTCTCCTTTCCCTTTGGCTGCATGTTTCTAATTGACTCAGATGAATTATTTGGGAAAGTAGAAATGAAAAATGTAACGTGATTTCTAGTTTGCGAGTGCCATTCCCTTTTTTAAATGCAAGCATGCCCTTAAAACGATTTGCTTGGAGATGTTATTCACCATTTTTTGTAATGGTACTCCGATTTTAATTTTATGCAGTGTTGCCAGTCTTTGAAGGTGAGATGATTATATAAACGTATATGTTTTTTTTTTTTTCCTGATAAGTAGATATTATTGTAATGAGATTGTAAAAAACAAACTGTTGTTGCATGGATGCTTAGTTGCATGTCTCTCAGGAAGAACAGTTTAGTATCTGTTGTTTGAAAATGCTTATCTGGATGAAGGAATACTTAAGGACAGAAGGCTGCCACGAGCCTGCAAATTTTGCATTTTTTCTCAAAAAGTTTTCCTTCAAACCATTCTTTCGTATGGGATAAAAGCATGTTAAGAAAGGTTGGAGTTTATTCTATCTACAAACTGAATTGAGTTTGTAAATATGGAAGTTCAGTTGCAATCTCCTTTATTAAATGGTCCATCACCATCATAAAAGCAATTATTACTTCTACCTAATATATAAAAAGCCATATGTAGTAATATGCATGGATTTAACATCTCAAGAGGTTGGTAAGCCAAAATCCAATGCTTCTCATGTATTGAAATCATTATTTTGTTTCCATCAAACGATCGAATATGTATGGACACAACATGCAAAACACAATATATAGACGCATGTAGGACTCTTCCAAACACTTTCTTCGAGTCGTTTCTATAGTTCTATCTTGTTTTCTTTAGTAATCTTATATTTTAGAACTGAGATTTTCATCAGTCTTATAATCATTATTCTTTCACTTTCTTTTAACAATCTGTCTTTACCTTGTTTTCGTAAATTTGTGAAGTAAAGGTGCTGTCATAACATAAATAATGGGAATGCAATAGAGTGCGATTCCATATAATATGTACATCAACTAGAAGACAAATCATTATAGCTATTTTGATACGTCATGTGATTGATAGCGATATAGTAATATTTCTTTCCATATATTATAATAATTATCACAAAAGAACAAACAATGCAAGGAGCTAGCTGTTGGGTTTGGTGAGACTTTCTGGTAAAGAGCATGCGCAAGTCTTAAGAAATCTGCAAATTATTTTTCCTTCCGTTTCATGATTTCTTTGAAGTAAGTAACCATTCTTCTTCTTGATTAATTAATGTTTGTGAATGCAGCTGGAATGGGAAGGCGGCGCAGGATATATTGAAATAAATGGTACTCAATATGTACTCCAGCAAAGCCACTGGCACTCACCCTTTGAACACACTATCAATGGCCGGAAGTTTGATCTTGAGTTGCACATGGCCCATGAGAGTTCCGATGGAAAATTTGCTGTGGTTGGAATTATGTACAGCCCTAATTCTTTCTTGTGATCATTGGTAAATATATAAAAATCAAAGACACTCTCTCTCTCTCTCTCTCTCTCTCTCTCTCTCTCTCTCTCTCTCTCTCTCTCTCTCTCTCTCTCTCCCTCTAGACTCTCTCTAATGGAAGTTTGATCTGTATGCCAAGTTGGTGATTGAACCTTTATTGTTGGGCTAGTTTCAATTAGTTTTTGCTCCTGTCATTTAATGAGTTCGTGTGTTCATTTAATTTGTGGATTTTTTTTTTTAATTTTGTGAAACATATTTTCCGGCGATTAAATTTCGCCGGAAATACTTTTTTACACTAAACTTATTATTTCCGGCGACTATATATCGCAGCAAATAGTTTTACCGGCATTTTAGATTTTTTGCGGCGAATATTACAAGTTTTCCCACCAATTTTATTAAGCGGCAATTTATTTTATTTTTCGCGGCGACTATATATAGCAGCGATGTAATGATCGCTGCAACTGAGTTCACAAAATCAATAACTCAATTGCAACATTTTAAAAATCGCTGGTATTGATGTATACCGACAAATTTTTATCGCCGCAATTGTTATTTTAAAACCATTTAGCCTATTGCGGCGATTTGAAAAATCGCTGAGAAAGGCTATTTCCGACGATTTTCCATCTTCTAGCGACAATATTAAATTGCTGGAATTGAACTTTCCCAACGATTAACAATTGAATTGAACCTTGCAATTGCGACGATAAATGGTACTATTGGCGGCAAATTTTATTCGCCGGTAAAGAAAATATTTCCTGGCGATTCTTGGCTTCCGTTAGACTAGATCTAAAGTGGGGCGTTAATACCGGCGATCTTCCAGCGAGTTAAAAATCGATGGGCTAGATGTATGCCAGCGATACATAATCACTGGTAAAAGTGTTGAACCTTGTAGTGCTAGCAGCATACACTTTAATCAGAAAGCCCCAGCCCCATTAAAAAAAAAAATACATATGGCCAGCTTGTTAGACCACAAAGAATATACATGCAAAAGATTGAGGAGAAGTTTAGATACAAAAATATTTTAACTCATTTCATCTTATCTAATCATTATAACTTTATTAAAATTTCACACAAAATATAATAAATAATTCAAACTTTTTTAAATTCTAAAATAATAATAATATTAAAAAATAATATTCTAATAATATTTTATTCAACTTTCAACTTTTATCTTAACTCATCTTATCTCAACTCACTATCCAAATCTCACATCAATCTTGTATCTATCAATGCTACTCGATCATGATCAGCTAGTGTGGCAAAACCCTGGCTAGATTTGTGCAACGAGAAGCTCATTCCACGTGTCCGGAATGCCTGGTAGGCACTAATGTAAGCAGTCATTTTGAATAACAGTTCTTCTAACACTGTAGTGGGACATGTGACCCTCATCCCTCAGTCTTGAAATTGCAGTTATATCCAAAATCTTCACTTGAGTACCCTTTATAGCACTCTCAATAATTAGATTGCTTGATCTATCCTGCACAACTTCACTTCCTCCCGATAATGGTGTGGTATTGTCACAGCTACCCCCAGTGTTCCAGTCCCCATTCACATAATGTCTAGGTGAGATAGTCCTAAAGAAAACTTTAAGACGTGGATGCGAGGGAAGTTGTGAATCAAGCCATCTGACAATGCTATGAATTGTAAACTTCTTGGCATTTTCGATTTCAGCAAGTTTTTTTAATTTTCATTGCGCTTTCCATCTATGAATATCACCCAACGATTTGCATTAAGCTTAAACCTGTTCCAATGGTGTCCTGTGTTAAGAACCAACACATCAATTTGATGGAGGAACCGTCTCAGGAAAGCTGGTGGACGGTCCAAATGCATAGCCACATGGGAGGCTCGCGGTCTGAGATATTAAGGGGCACCAGATCACTCAGACTTGCTGACCAGTAGTATAAAATGGTTGAATCGATTTTTCGAAACCGATACGCCCAGCCTTTCGGACGAATGGCTCCTCGAGCTTTACCAAGACCATACTTTTTTCTTACATTTTCAACTCCAAGGCTCCCTTCCCCTGCAGTGGCCATGCACATTAAAGACTGGAACTGCTACCGGCCCAATGAATCTCCTATAAATGCAATCGTTTTACCCTGCATTGTGGAATGTATAGTGACACTTCAAATCATCAACATAACCAAAACATGCGCCTTGCTTGGTCTATAACCATAGTATCTGACTTTTAAATTTACGACACAACCATGTCAACCCATATTGAGAACTTAACTGTTCTGCACAAACCAAGTGGGATGCCAATGGAAAGGATGTGATTGCAATCATAATCTGTTTGAACGAAGGGTTTTTTTTTTTTTTTGTAGAAAAAGACTCGTACCTTTTCAAGAATACGAATGGCTCAAACTCGGGCATTTCACAATTTTCTGGCTGCCAACGATCTCCCTCATAAGAAAAATCCCTTCATTGTGTTAGTCTACATGCCCACATTGGTGATAACCACTTGCATCCAAATCCTAAATACAATGGCCTTCGGCTGTCTGCAACCCATCTACCCTTGGCATAATTGCAGACTACATAGGCAAAACACTGGAGAAACTATTTTGGAGTATGCATCAATTAAACCTGGTTTGACCCTTCTAAGAAAGTTCAGAAAGCATACATATTGTGAAGCAAAGACTTTATAGAGCTTCTATTTTTGCTAAACTTTGTTCCAGAAAAATCCAACCAATTTTGAACAACTACAATAGCTGACAAAAATCCAACCAATTTTAACCCTATAAATCTAATTTAATAATTTTGGTTTCAACCATACATTACATAAACAGCCAAGGTCCTCTTACATTGTATTATAAATCTAAAACGTTCATGAGTATAGATAAAGGAAGGCAGCAAAGGTCTCCTTTCATTATTTACCAGTTCTGTCTCTGAAGAGGGAGGGGGGAAATAGCAGAAGGGTCAAGGCCTCTTACATTGCACAAAGAACTAGAGATGTCAGCTTAATGATCCCAGCAGGGGCGAGCGAGAATTTTCCTCCCGTGCAAGCAATTAACAAGTAGTTCATAATACAATCTTTTTTTTTTAATTAAATCAAAAAAACAATTTCGTCACACAACAAACTGTTCTGTTCTATTCTATAGAAAATTGATGGCCACTGAATGTGGAATGTAGGCCATTTTGAAAACTTTCCTATTACAGTGGAGGCAATGGCCCCCACTGACTTGAATGTGGCTTTGTGCCTGCAAAACAGTTGTGCAAAACAGGGAACATGTTAAAACCATGGGCCCGGGCTTCTTCTTTCTTTCTTTCTTTTTTTTAATGGGCCTAGCTTATTGAGCCCTCACAGAGAGAATATTAAGCCATGACTATTATATTTAGATAGTGAGGTATTCTTAAATATTTTATGAATAATAGTAAAAAAATTAATAAAAATATAATAATAGAATATTAAATAATAATGAAAAGTAGATAAAAAATAAAAAATAATAATAAATAGTAATGAGATATTCTCAATACTCAAAGTAGGCCAAAAATTTTGTCCGTGTTCAGATTTTATATTAGAGAAAAAATACACAACACCTTATACAAATAAAAACATCATTTATAGTGTTATTGAAAACATCAAAATCAGTATTAAGAATAGCTGCAAAGTCTTTAGCTTTCCATGTTCAAATCCTTCTACATCTGGCTATTCTTATTGCTAGGAATGAACTATAGAGCCAACAAAAGATCATCCTTGTCATTACTCGAGTGGATGTTCCTACTTCATAGCCTCATGTCCTTTGCAGAAAACGTGGTAAATAAAGTACAGTTTCAGATATCAAATATCGTAAGTAGTTCCTTAGAATGGATGCATATATGCAGCTCAAGAGTATGAGTAACATTTTTCTAGGAAATAATTGATAAGCGTATAAAGCCAGAAAGATGCAAGAAAAATCTTCCATGTTTATGCAAGATGGTAATCACAAGAAATCTACCTGGACGTATAGTCAGTACAAGGCTAAATGACCTTATACGCTTCATTTACCTCTTGTAAGCCATAAAAACTCAAGGAAAAGGGTTGAAAATAATAGATGGGGCAAGCCTTTTTTTTTTCATTTACCTTTTCTTTTCATGCTTTTCCCGAGTGTCTATAGATAGTAAATGAGAGAACAAAAATTAAGTGCAAAATTAAAGTTTGTAAAAATTTCAAAGAAGCATGCTTTGTATTCAACCAAACCCAAAGTGCTATGGTTGTAGCAATGAGAACAGGCACTTTGGGAGCTTCAAGAAAATGCATGAAAACCTGTGTCACTGTGTGATTTCGAAGCCTCTTGTGCGTGCGTGCGTTCCTTCTTGTATTTGGAGATTTCCTAGCCTCGTGTGGGAGATTTTATAATCTGACCTCTTCTAGTTGTGAACCAGTAACATGCCACGTCCGCACTGTTGCTAAAGGTAAGCATTGTTCATAGTTTAAATAATTTACTGTTATTTATTGAGAAATGATATTTATAATCGTGAGTGTGTAAGTGCCGTACAATCGTTTTGAAAAAAATAAATAAATATGAGACCCACGTGAAAAGAAATTAAATTTTTAATAGTGAACTCTATTATTTTTCAAAATGACTATACTACGTTTGCATATTTCATAATTGTATATAACATTATTCTTATTTATTATTTTATATTTATTATTTAATATTTTATTATTATTCACATAATAGTTTAAAATAACTGAGACGTTTAGATTCGCAGGACATCTCAACTCATCTCAGCTCATCTCACTACTATTCATTACAATTCAGCAACTTTAACTCACAAATCTCACTACTATTCACAACTCATCTCATTACTTTTCACAATCCATCTCAACTCATCTCCGAATCCAAACATCTCTAGTACACAAAACAACCTTAATTTCTGCTCCTGGGAGTCGGTGAGATGATGTAATCTGAACCGATTTTGATGCTTCAGTCAAATGTTCTATGATTTTATTTTATTATATTTATTTTATTTATTAAAGTGGTAACATTGGCCGCTTTTATGAATTTCTTGACTTAAATGTTTTAATTCTTCAAAGAGAAATTCATGAATTAAAAATTAAAGTCAAAAGTTTTATTCGAGTTGGTCACAACCCGATCTCAACCAGCTTGTGGTGCATGGTACCCTCATCATGTCAAATCGAGTTTTCCCCTTTTTTCTAAATACTAAAGTAAGCAGCTCCAATAAATGCATGCATCCTTTTCGTGCATTAAATGATGGTTTAGCTGTACATTAAAAAAAATGGTCAATTTTTGTACATAATGGGTTGGCGAAACTTCACCTAAACTAGTGCTTCTCTACCGTCTTCAAATTAAATAAAAAAAAAAAACTACATCATAAGATTGCGCGTTTGTATAGTAATATTCTAGAAATAATAATAAAATAATAATGAAATATTTTGAAAATATTCTCAATACACAAACTAAAAATAAAGAGTAATGATATAATTTTCATGATAAAGAATAATGATATACTTATAATTATTTTTATAATTTTTTATATAATTTTAATTTTAAATTAATAATATTTTTAGAAACATAACTTATGAAAAAATTACTACATTCTAATTATTAGATTTGAAAAAAAATAAAAAAATAATAATAATACTCTTACAATTTTTTTACAATTCTTTATACAATGTTTGAAATGTAAGGCATATTTATAAAAAGTTATGCATATTTTTTAGCAAGTCCAAATTCCCGACAATCCAGTAGTTTTTTTTTTTTTTTTTTTAAGTGACAATCAAGTAGTTGGACTCACGTTTGAATTGATTATTCTTTTGTCGGGTTAAAAGTAATAGGAGTTGAATTGCTTTTTTATTTAATTTAGTTTTTCTAGATGAAACTCTTTATTTAGTCGGTGTTTGATCTAGTACTCCTCTAGCATTGCATCACCGACATTCACTACAAGACCAATTCGACACTAAAATACATTGGTTTATTACAAAACAAAAATATATATATATTTAATAAATATATGATCATAGCCACTTGGATGTGTTTTAAAAGGACAATGTTTTTAATATTGTTAATTATATTGTATTAGACATGGCCGTACGCATCATGCCACCACCACATCATGTTGCAATATCTATATATATATATATAATATATATATAGGAATATTTTTTTCCCCTGAAGTCTTTTTTATTAAAATATGAAGTTATAATATATCATAAGGCAGGCCTGATGATCTTCATCCCTTTTAAGTTATAATTGATGCCATTCTCCACTTTTAGCTTGAAAATTTAATTATTATTATTGGTTTTTTTTTTTTTTTTTTGCTTTAAATTCTGGAGTTGAGTTTTTCGATAGAATAAAAGTAATGAGAATTGTGATACACGTCTACATGTGTATTTGTCTAAGAGAGCCTCATAACTGCCAGATATGAATAGTATAATCTGTTTAATTTAATAAATCGAACGAGAATTCTTTAGAATTCATGTGAGAATACTTCATTATTATTTATTATTTTATTATTATTTTTTAAATATTTTTTTATTACTATTCATTATTATTTAATATTTTATTATTATTTTTTATTATTATTTACAGAATATCTAAAATCACATCAATATCTAAACGCAACTTAGTCAGAGCATTTTCAATGGATCATACGTTTTATATTTATGAGTAATTCTATATATAACAGTGAAGTGCGTAAACGCTGCGTAATTTTTTTAAAAAAGATTGAGATCCACTATTAAAAGATTAAATTTTTTCACGTAAGTCACATATTTTATTCACTTTTTCAATGCGATTATGCAGCGGTTACACAATTCACGATTGTAAATATATTTTTTCTACATCTATATATATATATAATAGTTAAAGAATTTTTAAAAATTCTCTCCAATCTATCATTATCTAAATGAAAATAGATTTTTACTATGTATTAATTATCTAAATATAGCGATATTATTTATATATGTATAAATTTTTCTCTCCCTTCCTCTTTCTTTTTCTAATTATTTATCTTTCTTTTTCCTCTAGCTAGGTTGAATTAATCATTGACCAAAGAAAAGACAAAAGCAAAAAACAAAGGGAAAATTTACTTGTGTACAAAGGGAAGTAGCTGTAGGACTCCTTCCTCATAATTCATATGGGTGAAGCCTCCTTGAGAAAGAGACGGGGGAAATTTCTTGACCCTGACAACCGTGCTGTGAATGGGTGGGCATTGAGAGAGACAACCTTAGTTGTGCTGGCCTGATCTTCCTTAGAAGTTAGTTTTTTTCAATGGTTGGATATGTTATTATTGATGGTAATTATGATTATCGATTTTCATTTTGATTTGTCACGATGTAATTGTGAATACATACAATTGATATAATACATTATTATAAGAGAAAATTTATTATTAATCAAGCTAGATCAATCATTTGGATGAATATTATTTATTTACATCAAGCTAATCAATATGTGTTGAACCAATTTCGTTTTGAGTTAAATACACTGCGATAAGTATATTAATGAATTATGCAGATAACATGACACGACTTATTTATTTTAACAGATTCAATTATAATTGAAAAATTCGACCCATTTGATGAAATGAGTTGGATTTAATCTCAAGTCATATCCGCCAAAGTATAGAAGAAAATAGAAACCCACACAAACAAACATGACATATTGTTGTGGTGTCTTAGGATATGTTTGGTAAATGATTTGAAGATATTTTGTATTTTGAGATATCAATATATATTGGTATCTATAAAAGGTGCTCGGACAGACAGCATGGGAGACGTTGATCCAGAGATGCATCATGATCGGATACATTCCTACCGATTTCCTGTGACGCCTCACGCTGCGATTTCTTCAAAGGCAGGCTGCCCCCTCCCCTCTCTCTCTCGGGAAATATTGTATATTATTAATCCACAAATGAATATAATAAAATAATATAGTTGAACAGGAAGCAACTCAGATCCTGTCTATTTGCTTTTAAAATCTCATCTTTTCCACTCTCTTTCTATCCATTCTCTGCTCTAAGCAACACCAATCCGTGTCTCTGGTTCTCTCTAAGAAAAATGGAGGACTAGCTCCCAGTTCTGCTCCCACTCAGACACGCTTCCATTTTTCCTGTAAGGTATCTGAGATTCAGTTCATTGATATATTTGGTCTTTCATCGGATATTCGGCTTTTGCAGTTACTTTGGTTGCATAACGTCTTTTTTTTTTTCCCCCTTCTTTCTGGGCGTGTTCGTGCGCAGACGCGCGTTTAGGAGTTTGTAGTTACCATACTCGCATTTGAGCTCAATCAATACTGGGTTTCTTAACTTTCATTTTCTATGTTGCTTGAATTACATGATGTTACGCAACTTTGATGCAGATCTAATGCAAATTCTTTGCTTTTGTTTGTTTCTTATGGCATATCTTTGATTTTGTGGCCGAGATCTCTCTGTCTCTTGTTTTATGCGATTTTTTGCTGAGTTGCAGTGCAGATCTATTTTGGTTCTCATGCATCAAGTTCATAGTGATTACCCTTAGGCACCATTTGTTTCCTTTTCTGCATCTGAATCTGTGTTTGGAAGTTCAAGTTTTGAATGCCACTTTATGAATCGTAGTGGTTGGATCTCGGGTATTACTGTTGTGAGTCCCACGTTGGTTGGTTCTGTACTTTCCCTATGGTTTAGGTAACAGTTGAGTCTCTGCTCTTACTAGTTTAGATTTTTTGGGGTTGGGTTATTTAATTGATGTTGGTGGGTCTTTCTATTATTCTTCATCAATAAATGTCTGACTCTGGTGGAACATTTAACGGTTTTGTAATTGCAATATAAACATGTCGGCAATATTGATGTCTAGAGCATATACATAGGGTAATTAATCTTGTGTGATATTTGTACTTCTGCGTTAATTATGTTGGATCTGTCGGACTTTTGTTCAATGGTGTGAGATTGATTTAATTCTGTTTTCATTTTCCAGGTGATAAATTATCCAGGAGGAATAGTGCTAAGAAAACATGGCGTTAGGGAAATATGCTCGAGTAGACAACAGAAGATCATCGTCGTCCTACTGCTCGATGGTGTCTATTGTCATTTTTGTGGCGCTTTGTTTAGTTGGGGTTTGGATGATGACATCATCCTCTGTTGTTCCTGTTCAAAATGTGGATGCTCCTCAGGAGAATAAGGATGAGGTGAAGGAACAAGTGAGTGAGAGCAATGGTGGTAATACTCGGCAATTTGAGGATAATCCGGGCGATTTGCCCGAGGATGCGACTAAAGGAGACATTAATGTAAATTCTGAGAGCAGCTCTAACACGGAAGAAACCCAAGAAGAGAAACTGGAAGAGAAGCCTGAGGAAAGACCTGAAGAGAATCTGGAGGAAAAGACTGAAGAGAGGCTGGAGGAAAAGCCTGAAGAGAGGCTGGAGGAAAATCCTGATGCAAATGAAGATACCAAGTCAGATGATGGATCAAATACTGAAGGAAGAGATGGAGAAAGAAGAACAGATGATGAAGAACCAAATTCAGATGGTGGGGAGGCAAAAACTGATGGAGGTGATGGTTCTGAGCAAGAAGATGGTGCGGGTGAGAAAAAGTCTGATTCGAATGAGAATGAGAATAAATCAGAGAACTCGGATGAAACCGAGGATGGAGAAAAGGTGGGTGGTCAGGTAGAGGAGAAGGTGGAGCAAAATGAGAAGAAGGAATCGGATGAAAACTCCAGCGAGAAAAAGGAAAATGATCAGCCCCAAAACCAGAGTTTAAATGAGGTATTTCCTTCTGGTGCTCAATCAGAGATTTTGAATGAATCTACCACCCAAAGTGGGGCTTGGTCAACTCAAGCAACAGAGTCAAAGAATGAGAAAGACTTTCAAAAATCTTCCGCCCAACAGACCAGCTATGATTGGAAACTTTGCAATGTCACTGCTGGGCATGATTACATCCCATGCCTTGACAATTGGCAAGCAATTAGAAGTCTTAGAAGTACTAAGCATTATGAGCATCGAGAGAGGCAGTGTCCTGAGGAAGCCCCCACTTGCCTTGTTTCTCTTCCTGAAGGATATAGGCGCCCAATTGAGTGGCCTAATAGCAGGGAAAAGGTAAGCCCAATTAGATTAGGTGAAGTTCATTTGTAATTTGTATTTCTTGTGTTTGAGATGAACTGATAAGATGCATTCCTGCAGATCTGGTACCATAATGTTCCCCACATCAAGCTTGCGCAAGTTAAGGGGCATCAGAATTGGGTGAAAGTTACTGGAGAATATCTCACTTTTCCCGGTGGTGGAACCCAATTTAAGCATGGTGCTCTTCATTACATTGACTTCATACAGGATGTAAGTCCTTTGATACATGTTGTACTCCATTCTATCCATATTAACTTTCATGCTGTTCTTTCTTGTTTCTTAATTTTGTACAGTAATTGGTAAGGGTTTTTCTAACCTTTTTTATTTGGTACAGTCCGTACTTTTGTTCGTTCTTCTGTCTTCACAATCCCCTCTTGTTTGGGCAGAGGTGCAAATGAATGTGTTATGCATATATCATTCATTACTTTCTCTGCTAGATAAAATACATCTATCATCCTCATAATTTGTTTTATTTTTTCTCCTGGAAGCACCTATAAAAAAGGAATTATCCTGCAAGTGTATGTTATGCAGACGTTAGATCATAAGGGGGGCAGAGTTTGAGCTTAGGCTTATTAGACTATGCTGTTGGAGCTTTGTCATTTGGCTTAGATGGAATTTTCATGTAATACCGTGCATTATTCCACTTTTATTGAAATTTTTGGAAATTTGGCCACCAACAAAAATTGTGTAGGTATGGGTGTTTGTGTTTCTGAACATAAAAATTTGGTAGTGTTCCTTTGCAGTTGATAGCACAGATTGTTATTTTTTTCAGGAATATTATTATCCTTCATTAGTCCCAGTGAAAACTCCACCTTTCAAATATGACAATTTTAAGTAACCTTACATCTCATATATAGTATTTATCCGCTCAAACTCGTGAGTGGGCAGAACCAATCAAGCATTGGGATAGCTGAATTGGCAAAATCATGTTCTGGAATCTGACTCTTTTGACTCCTTCCCCAGACAGTTTAATCAGACTAGAAGTTATATGGCTGGCCTCTCTGGCTAAAAGGTGTAGCGTGTGGATTCTGCACCCTTGGAAAGAGTACCTAAAACAGAGTAATCATATGATGCTTGACAATGATTGCATAATACAGTTTAGACACTGATTATTATCTGCAATGCAATTGATTGTGGATGACAGCATCACGCTAATTGTCAACTTTATTTGTTTGTTTTGCTCCCCTTTGTTATTATATCCATGGTTTCAAGTTTTCATTCCAACCAGCGTCGTCATGCCCATTCTTCAATTGATTTCAACTCACTTATCTGGAATAATTTACCATCTTAGTGCTATTTCGGTTAGGAAAATGATAGACAACCATTTTTACAATCCCTCATTTCGGTAGGATATTTTTGTAAAATAACTTATAAAAGTAACATCACTTTACATAAATACCCTCATTTTAAAACATGGATGTATAGTCGTAAAAAGGGTTGTGCGTGTATCATTACTCGTTCGGTAATTACCATAAAGTTGCTGAGGAACCAGTATTAACTCCAATGCCAGGAAGAAAACTGAATGCAATTTAAGACTCATTTTTAATTAAGTACTTGATTAATTTGGCAAGTAAATCACAGTTTATCTCCAACTATTGGAAAATGACGTAATTTGGGAGAAGCAGTTCATCCAAAAAACTACAGAAGCTATATTCTGCCAGTAAGTACTCTTAATTAATTTCAGCTTGAAAAAAAACCCAGATATCTAACATTATCATTGATAATTTTATAATGAGTAGGTTATACAAATCTTTCTACTTCCCCCCTCTCTGAATGACGATTGCTTACTAAAGCAGGCCTGGCAAGCCCAAACAGGCTCTTGTTCATGAGAGTGTTGGATAACTCAGTTGTCATTACAATTTATGTTTCCTTCCTTTTGTTTTCTCACAATGATTCTAAATCCCTATTTATTAATTCTTTATATAATATTCATATCGTTTTACTTTTTTGCCTACAAGAGTGGGGGTTTGGTTGGGTGAAACAGTCATTTCTTATTTTATGTGCAATAATGTTCTTTCTTGTCATCAAGGAACAAAATTTGCTCAATGTCAATATCATGCTTTATGCAGTCTGTGCCTGATGTTGCCTGGGGAAAACGCTCCCGTGTTATATTGGATGTTGGATGTGGAGTTGCTAGCTTTGGAGGTTATCTATTTGATAGAAATGTGCTTGCTATGTCATTTGCCCCAAAGGATGAACATGAAGCCCAAGTGCAATTTGCACTTGAAAGGGGAATTCCCGCAATATCTGCTGTAATGGGCACAAAGAGACTTCCATTTCCTGACCGAGTTTTTGATATTGTCCATTGTGCACGCTGTAGAGTTCCATGGCACATAGAAGGTATTCCAATGTCCCTATTTTGAGAGTTGTGATTAAATGAGCTAAAACTCATTCAAGCTCGAGATACTTTTGAAGGGTGTTTTCTCCCTCCCTAGATTCAAATGCTTGTTTATCTATGTCTAGACATTTTATTTCTTAAAACCACCTGCTTTGACAGATTGTCCTGAACTACATGGTTCTATTTAGTAGTTTCCTTTGTTTTGGAAGTTAACTTGTACTCACAACTTTTAGTTACGTGGTTTTCTCGTATGTGTCGTGTACTGGGGATTCATACTCTCCTAGTCATATAAAATCATTATCTTATTTATCCAAAAAAAACTAAAACTGACAATATGCAGGTGGTAAACTTCTTTTGGAGCTGAATCGTCTGTTGCGTCCTGGTGGTTTCTTTGTCTGGTCTGCTACTCCAGTATATCAGAAGCTTCCTGAAGATGTTGGAATATGGAATGGTAGGTTAATTTTGGATTCCCTGGCAGAGCCTGAGTTGGTTGATTGAATCTAACAGCTTGTCCAATTTGGGGGAAATTTTTCAGAGATGAAGGAATTAACAAAAGCAATGTGCTGGGAACTAGTTTCGATCAGCAATGATACAGTAGATCGAGTCGGTGCAGCTGTATTTAAGAAACCTACTTCTAATGAGTGCTATGAGAAAAGATCACAAAGTGAGCCTCCTATCTGCCCAGAGTCCGATGATCCTGATGCAGCCTGGTAACCTTTCTCGTTAGCTGGGTCATAAAAATTGTATTGTACTTATGGAGAGAAGAGTTTAGATTTTATTTCAGTTATACTTATGGAGTGAAGAATTTAAATTTTATTTTTCCGGGATATTTAGGGGTTGTTTGGGAACTTAGATGAGGTAAGATGTTTTATCTCAAAATTTCCTTCACAACCATCACTCAAATACAAAACACTTTTCAATTTCAAATATTCAACTTTTTCATCTAATCATTACCTAATCATTACAACTTTCCCAAACCTCCAAACAAAGCACATAAAACGATACAATTTTTTCAAGTATCAAAACAAAAATAATATTCAAACAATTTTTTAACTTTATAATATTTTTATTTAATTTTTTCTCTCCCCTTTCCCAAAACCCAATAAAACATTTTTACTCAAATAATTTCACTATTATTTACAAACCATTTCACTACTATTCACAAAATTTTCATCTCATCTCATCTAATTATCTGCCCTATTCACAAGATTCATGATGGTTGGGATAAAAGGTATAAACTTTGGTTTTGGCTGAATAAGCCCATTTATATGTTTTGAAGTATGGGATGCACATCCTGTGTTTCTAACACCTAGGGGTTGGCTCAAGTAAAAAGGGGCTTGGTCTTGGTTGTATGCTCCCTCTAGGTCTAAGGTTTGAATCTTCTTAGGTGCAAACAATTTCTAGGGCCATCGGTTTGGGAAACTTTTCCCTTGAATTACCCAATGTGTACTTGCAGAAAACTCTTTGCCATGAGTCTGTGCACTGTTGGGATTAGTCAGGACTTTGTTCTTGGACACCTAGTGCCAATAATAATAAAAAAAAATGTGTACAGAAGACTGCAAAGCTATGCATTAGGAAGCAACACAAACTGGCTTCCCTATAATAACTGATGTGTCTTCTGCCAAAAGGGCATTGTCTGATGCAAACACAGACACTTCCATAGTCTTCTAGATGCATCGCTAATCTATCCATTGTTTTATCTCCTTGTTGGGTGTAGGAATGTGCCATTGCAAGCGTGCATGCACAAAGTGCCTGCAGATGCATCAGAGCGTGGGTCTCAATGGCCAGAGCAATGGCCAGCTAGGTTGGAAAAACCACCTTACTGGTTATTGAGTTCCCAGGTTGGAGTTTATGGTAAACCTGCTCCCGAGGATTTCACTGCTGACTATGAGCACTGGAAACGAGTGGTGACCAAATCATATCTTAACGGGTTGGGGATTAACTGGTCAAATGTGAGGAATGTCATGGACATGAGATCTGTGTATGGAGGGTAAGCAAAATGGGTTTGTTTCTTGGTTCAGTATCATTAGTTCTCTTGATTGTTCAGATGGGCTTCTTAAGACTACTGTATTATTCTTTTTGCTTTTCTCCTTTCCTTCTGATTTTTGGTTGGGCTTGCAGATTTGCTGCAGCTTTGAAAGATTTAAACATTTGGGTCATGAATGTAGTCTCGATAGACTCCCCAGATACCCTACCCATAATTTATGAACGAGGTCTATTTGGTATATATCACGATTGGTGCCAATCATTTAGCACGTACCCTAGGTCCTATGATCTTCTCCATGCAGACCATCTGTTCTCCAAGATTAAACAGAGGTGTGTAAAAGTATTCTATTTCATTTTCCTCTCCAGGAAGTATTGTTCATTTAATTTGATGTAGTCTGATTTTGCAATGGTTTGTGGGTTTACAGGTGTAAGTTAGTTGCGGTAGTTGTGGAGGTCGATCGGATCCTCAGGCCAGAGGGGAAGCTTATTGTTCGTGACAATGTTGAGACCATTAATGAGCTTGAGAACATGCTGAAGTCTATGCATTGGGAGGTCCGTTTGACATACTCTAAGGACAACGAGGGATTGTTGTGTGTTCAGAAGTCCATGTGGCGACCTAACGAATCAGAGACAATCAAGTATGCAATCGCTTAAGCGTGATCAAATCACTTCTTGAGCTGCTATTCTTGAGGTCATAACCCCAAAGAGGTTCGATACTCCTTTAGTTTTGCTCTTATTCATATTTATTGCAACTGTACTACCACCATAATAGCCCATATATCATGTTAGATATAAAGGTCTTTCAATCTGTTGTTTTTCGTTCACTCATTTCTTTGTTTTGATTTTTAATATATTAAGAGGTTGCTGTCTGATTTTCACTGTAATATCATACCACTTGTTGTTGATGGGAAAATGGGACATGCTTGCAAGTGTAAATCACAATGGTCAAGATATCCGATTATCCTAGATTTTTGGTATTTATCATTATGAAATGTCGCGTTTACTCTTTTATGACAAGTGAAAAATGTCTTTATGACTCGTGTGCTGCCTTATTATATATTATTATTATTATTATTATTAATGTTTTGTTTCAATCTTTGAAATCTAGTGAATGTGAAAGGGGCAAACTTTAGTCGCAACAAAGTAAAAGGATTCCAAAATCATAGAGGATGGTGCTGTCTAGTTGAAATTGTGTATGGCAGTACATGACAAGTTCTTGATGGGGGGCTTAAATCTGTTTGTTTCACTTCTGGTGACGAAACCAGAAACAAAAGACAATAAAGCTGCATTCTTTAAGGGTGTTCAATATACTAACAATCAAGAAATTAAACCCCTGCCCTTTTTTCTTCTTTTGAGTGTGAGAAATACAAACCTGGCCAGCCTGGTCCTTTACCTAGTCAGATTTATCGACTTCCCAAATTCTATTTATTCTATTTTTATTATTTCCTTACATCTCTTGCGACGACATTAAATAATTGATACATAAAGAGAAACATGATAAATAGTTTTTAATAATTTAATAATATATTATAAAAGAGTATTGTTAAAGTAATTATATAAAAATAATTTTATAAATTGACGTAATTTTATTTGATCTGTTAAATTTATTTTATAATAAAAGTAATGACGGCACAAAATCACAATCAATGCATGCTTTCAAATTACGTAGTTTTGGACATTTGAAATTTTATATTGAAGAATATTGTAAATTCTAATTAAAGATCTCTTCAGGGTCGAAGATTGAATTGCTACAAAGTTTTTTTTTTTTTTAAAAGGACACGAGTCAGTACTGATTCTGAAAGCTGTATAGTTGACCTAAGACGAATGATGCCACCTCAACACTCAAAAGAGACAATAGGAAGATTTATATTCAACAAAAAAGTTAGTTAGATTGGGTAATGACAATTAAATTAGCTGCTCCACACAGAGAGCGAGTCCCTGGGACTTTGACTCTGAAAATTCATGAACCAAGACTTTTCCTCCCTTTTCCCTCTTCACTTGCCTATCTTTATGCCCATCTGTCCATTTATCTTATCTTATGCAATTCCCATGCAAGCAAGCTCACATGCTCGTAATTAATCTCCCGGAGTGTGAGAGATCAGAAACAGGAGATCAATGGAAGATGAGAGCCATGGAAATGAGCTCGATGGAGGAGGAAGCCCAGAAAGCCCATGTCTAAAGCGAAGCACTAGCAACATTAACATGAAAGAACAAGATCGTTTCCTCCCTATAGCAAATGTAGGCAGGATCATGAAGAAAGTGATTCCGGCCAATGGAAAAATATCAAAGGACGCAAAAGAGACAGTCCAGGAATGTGTTTCTGAGTTCATTAGCTTTGTCACCGGTGAAGCATCTGATAAATGCCAAAGAGAAAAGAGAAAGACCATCAATGGCGACGATATCATATGGGCTATCACAACCCTAGGGTTTGAGGACTACGTGAGCCCCCTCAAAACGTACCTCCAAAAATATAGAGAGATTGAAGGAGAGAAGCTTAGCAATATTCCAAAGCAGCAAAGGCAACAACAACAACACAAACAAGAACAAAATATACCGTACGATGATGATACTCATGTATATGGCCTAGACAAGAACGATAATAGAACAGTATATTCTTCCATAAGTGATCTTATGTCTCAGCCGCCTTTCGTGGCCACCGATCAGCCATTCTCATTGCATTTCTCCCCAAGTTCAGTTCAAAAACAATTACTGCCACAAGACCAGATTAATGATCATTGGGGCATTGGTAATTAATTAGCTTGAAGAAGATCAGATGAGAGAGAGATCAGAGATCAAATCGAGAGAGATTGGGCCTAGATGTAATGTTGCTTGACGTGACAAATATTTGGTTATATTGTCACTTGATGTTATATATTATATATATACACATACATATCAGCAATTTTTCTTTGTTCTTTGTTCGATCTTTGGTTGATCACCTCATATATATATATATATAAATATATATATATATATATATATTGTCACTTGATGTTATATAGTATATATACAGAACAGAGCTAGCTAGATCATGAATTTGAGGAGACACCAAATTATTAATTAATCCCCTGAAAGCTATGATCTGTACTACAATTAATATATATAATTCGATCGATAATAAATTAACTCTCCTATTATTTGAAGAGATGAAAATATAACCAAACGCGTACGTACGTTTATAATATTGGACCATGACCTAAATACAAACTAACTCCATAAACACATTACGTGCGTACGTACGTTGCCAAAATCAAGTTATAAATTCATGTGCCAAAACCAACTTATCATCACCTCATTGATCGAACACCCTGCACTCTTCATACTGATCGATCGATGCAAACCCAAAAACCATAAAAAATAGTACCACTCTCCACCAGGAACAAAACAGCTAGCACCCCATTTTTGATCTCTAAAATGAGCTGGATAGGTTAATTTGGATCACATATACAGATTTTTCTTTACTCTTATAGTTGATCGATCTCACAGTACATAAGCATTATTCGTGGTGAGTCTTTCTGGAATAATTAGTGATTTTCTACGTTATTCATGCTTCGACGTTCAGATGTTCGTATTTACGTTCACACGTAAAACAAATACGTTTGAACGTAAAACATAAACGTTCGAACGTACGTCAGCCAATATTTATTTACTGTTTATGTTCGAATGTCTATGTTTTACATTCGAACGTATATGTTTTACATTCGAACGTCAATTTATTTACATTATTTTACGTGCGAACGTATAAACTAACGTTCGAACGTTTATCTTTAACGTTCGAACGTGAAAGACAAAATGTTCGAACGTTAATGCAGAGTAGCTTCAAATTAATACAAAAAAATGCATTAATGTAAATAATTTTTTTCCTTTTCTATTTTCAGGATATGGCTCTTCCACTGCATACTAGGAAATGAGGGAGGGAAGGAGCCACGTCGGACATTGCCCGTATCGGAGCTCGTACTGTTATGATAGAGCGAGAGGTCCTGATTAATGAGTTCGACGAACTATGTTGGCAGCAAATGAACCTGAGAGATGTTTTCCTCAGTAGAGGCTGGAGAAATATTTGCACATTGAGGGGGAAGGTGTACCCCTCAATGGTTCAAGAATTTTATATGGGGATGTGTGACATGCCTCAGGATGCATCCTCTCACACCGTGACTGTACGCGGTGTTTCCATTGAGGTATCACCAGATGTCATCGGCGAGCACCTTGGGATTCGTCGAGGAGTTGAAACATTTGCACACTCAACACCCCGTGAGGATGTAGGCACTTCTACATCATCTACTGGCCAGACATTTGAGCCAGCATCAGCCAGAGATGCAGGCCAGTCAGAGGCTGAGGATACTGGCGTCAAGGCTCAGGATGATGACCGAGACGAGGATTTCTACATCCTCATCGGGAGGGACCGCATGCAGATCGAGCGGAAGAACGCCTTCAACCAGAACTATCTGCTGCATTTCTTCCGCATGTTGCACCTTATTGTTGCAACAAATGTCGATCCCGTGGCTCATAAAACCACATTTAGTCGGCTTCGGACACAATTTTTGATACGAGTGGCACGTGGAGATCCTATAGATTTGCCACTGCACATCTTTGAGAGGATCCGTTACGAGGCGAGCATCGTCTCCACAAATAATCTCTCATACGGTGTCCTAATCAGCTGACTATTACTTGTACGGGGCGTGCCGACCCAGCCAGAGGAGTGGGTCAAAGATCAGATGAGCCCCCTCGACATGACCACGCATCGACGTAGCATTGGACAAGCGAGGGGACGTCAGCCACACCCTGTAGAGGATCTAGTTCCTCCGACGCAGCCTGAGCCAGGTCATGTCAGGAGTAGTAGTCAGCATACGTCGAGCACATCTGCAGGAGATGTGCGGCCTGCTTGGGTTGATGCGGTCATTTCACAGCTAACTGCGCATATCGATCATAAGATCGATCGATCGCTCGAGGCTATATCGGCGTCTGTTGCCGAACTCACCCATCGTGTAACTATCCTCAACGACAAGGTCGATACCTTGACTGAGGAGGTACGGAGTTCGACTTTTGCGGATAACGTTATCATCTTACTGTTGTTTACTACATTTTATTAAATCTTGTATTTTATTTTTAATATTTGTAATGAAAAATATTATTGAATATTTCTATCGTTTGTTAATTTCAATTTTTAATCTTCTTTGATGTTATATTTTTCAACTTTAATACTAAATCACTGCATTTCAAATATATATAAACATAAATATATATTTATATATTACAAATTGTGTATATAAATATATATAATTCAATTTTTTAGACTTGTTCACAAATTATGTACAATAAAAACCATATAATTTTTAAATTAAATTCATTTAATTTAAATTTACAATGAACGTTCGAACGTTATTACTTAACGTTCGAACATTGGCGCAAACTTTTTACGTTCGAACGTTAATTAATAACGTGCGAACGGTTGCGCTAAAACATTTTACGTTCAAACGTAAACAGATATAACGTTCGAACATATATATGACGTTCGAACGTATATTTCTCATACGTTGGAACGTAAAAAAATCTCATTCTATTTTTAGTGACGGTCTATGGACGGTCACAATTTTCCAACCGTCATTAAAAAGTAATTGTGTTATAGTTATCTTTGGTTGATCACCTCATATATATATATATATATGATATATATATATATATATTGTCACTTGATGTTATATATTATATATACAGAACAGAGCTAGCTAGCTAGCTAGATCATGAATTTGAGGAGACACCAAATTATTAATTAATCCCCTGAAAGCTATGATCTGTACCACAATTAATTATATATATAATTCGATCGCTAATTAATTACTCTCCTATTATTTGAAGAGATGAAAATATAACCAAACGCGTACGTACGTTTATAATATTAATTGGACCATGACCTAAATACAAACTAACTCCATAAACACATTACGTGCGTACGTACGTTGCCAAAATCAAGTTATAATTCATGTGCCAAAACCAACTGATCATCACCTCATTGATCGAACACCCTGCACTCTTCATACTGATCGATCGATGCAAACCCAAAAACCATAAAAAATAGTACCACTCTCCACCAGGAACAAAACAGCTAGCACTCCATTTCTGATCTCTAAAATGAGCTGGCTAGGTTAATTTGGATCACATACATGGATTTTTCTTTACTCTTATGGTTGATCGATCTCACAGTACATAAGCATTATTCGTGGTGAGTCTTTCTAGAATAACTACGTACGTCCTCGATTGGAGCCACGTACTGCACTTATGGATCGAGTAACTACATCGATCTTGATGTTTGGAGCAAGACATGACCATACATGCATGCATGTACTTTTCTTTTTTCTTTTTTCTTTTTTTCTCTCTCAGCATAGTAAGACACTTCGTGTCCTACGAACTGGGCGCATGACGAACTGGGCGCTGAACTCGGCACAACTTAACGCAGAATGCTAAAAACAGAACACATGCAATGGGCCTTTTATAAGTGATAATGGACAAAAATCAAATCTGGAAAGATTGCCACCTCCAGTTGCATGATTTCCTACTGCTATCTCCAACGTGATTAATGCATTACAGCTCTCTTGTAACCGATGTACTGATTTGTAATTCCTTAAATCTTGCCTTTCCATTATATTGTACAGCCATACTTGTATCTATTTATACTGATATCAAAAACAAGGAAAATCATCTTTCTTTCTGAAATATATCTTGTTTATGGTATTAGAGCTTCCAAAGCTCCAACGAGCAGATCCTCTTTGCTATGGCCACCAATAACATCTCTGTTTCTTCTAATCCTCAAAGCTCTACGCCTCTAATTGCTGTAAATGCTGCTGCGCAACTTCCTCATAAACTGACAGCCACCAATTTTCCTGATTGGCGGTGTCAGTTCGAATCCTTACTCATTGGTTATGATCTTATGGGGTATCTTGATGGTACTCTTTCATGTCCTTCTCTCAGTGGTGTCTCCACTAATGACCAGGCTGCTGTCAAGGCTGCATATTCACATTGGATACGTCAGGACAAGCTTCTGCTCAACGCCATCCTTGCTGGGGTCTCTGAAGGCGTTGTCTCTCATATTGCTAATGCTGAGACGTCCATGGACGCATGGAAGACCCTCACCCGACTCTATGCTAGTCGATCCCGTACTCGTGTTATGCAACTCAAGGAGGACCTCACTCTTCTTCAGCGAGGGTCTCGGTCTGTCACAGAATTTCTTCATTCTGTGAAGCACATAGCAGATGAGTTAGCACTCATTGATGCCCTTGTGACAAACGACGATCTAACGCTATACATTCTCAATGGTCTTGGCTTAGAATACCGCGAGATTATTGCTCCAATTCGCACTCGTGACACCTCTCTCACATTTGAAGAACTCCATGACCTGCTCCTTGGTCATGAGCGCTACTTGAAGCGCCTGGAACTTACTTCCAATCCTCCTGTTATTACAGCTAATACCTCTCAACGCAGGTACAACAATCGTTCCTCCCAAAAGAATGACAAGAAGCAATCCTATTCTCGGTCTGGCAATTCAGGTGGCTCCTTTCAGTCCAAGCCCACCGACAACTCCTCTGTTGACTCTGCTCAAAGAGGTCGCCAACAAGGAAAAACGTGTCATTTTTGTGGCTTCAATGGCCATACTGTGACTGAGTGTCGCAAGCTTCATCGTGTACTAGCACAGGCTAACTGCACTATCATGCCTCAACATGCCACAAACCGTTGGATGCTTGACTCTGGGGCATCTCACAATATCACCTCTGAACTTCAAAACATGACCATGCATTCTGAATATGAAGGACCTGACGAGGTTGTCATTGGGGATGGTACAGGTTTGAATGTCACACACGTTGGTTCCACCAATCTCTCCACCCCTTCCAAAACCTTTGCACTTACAGATCTTCTTTGTGTTCCTTCTATTCATCGCAACCTTATTTCTGTTCATAAATTTACCTCCTCTAACAATTGCTCTGTAGAATTTAAACCCTTCTCTTTCTCTGTGAAGGATCTGAGCACGGGGGTGCATCTACTTCAAGGCAAATGTGAAGATGGCATCTACTACATGCCTCAGTCCGCTCATATCTTGCGCAAACCACCAGTGGCATTTGTTGGAGTCCGCACTTCACTTGATGGTTGGCATTCACGGCTTGGTCACCCTTCCACCAAAATTGTCACCCAAATAATTCGATCATTTGATTTGCCTCTAGAAAAATCTTCCTTTACAAATAAAAGTCTGTGTGTTTCATGTCAATGTAATAAAAGTCACAAGCAACCTTTCTCCATTTCGTCTATGACTAGTTCTCAGCCATTTGAATTAATTTATTCAGATGTCTGGGGTCCATCTTCAATTACATCCATCAATGGTTATCGGTTTTATGTTATTTTCATTGATCATTTTACAAAATTCACTTGGTTCTATCCTCTCAAACAAAAATCTGAAGTTGAAAGTGTCTTTATTAATCTTCAAAATTACATCACAAATCAGTTTGTCACTACCATAAAACATCTCTATACTGACAATGGTGGTGAGTACCTCAAACTCCGTCCCTTCCTCGCTAAACATGGCATTACCAGCCTTACAACCCCTCCTCACACGCCTCAACACAATGGTGTTTCTAAACGTCGCCATCGTCATCTCGTCGAAACTGGGCTTACTCTTCTCCATCACTCTAAACTTCCTTTGTCCTACTGGTCTTTTGCATTTGAGGCAGCCTGTTATCTTATTAACCGAATGCCCACCCCTCTCTTACATGGTAAAACTCCTTTTGAAGCTCTCACTCTTCGTTCACCAAATTATCTCAAGCTCCGCACATTTGGTTGTCTTTGCTATCCATGGCTCAAACCATATAACAATAGCAAACTTGATCCCAAATCCACTCCTTGCATTTTTCTCGGTTACTCTCTTACTCAAAGTGCTTACAAATGCCTTGATATCAAGACCCACCGCCTCTATCTTTCACGCCATGTTGTATTCGACGAACACACCTTTCCTATCTCCACCAACTCTGTTGCTAGTCAGCTTCCTCTTGCCTCTGACCATAATCAACAATCACATGCTGCTGTGGAATCCTTTGGTTCTATCCCACAAGTCCCGCCAGTGACTCTGGTGCCTCCATCTCTCACGTTGCCTGAAGTACTTCACCCTCCTGCACCACCGGATCCACCATCGTCATCACCAGGTATACTCTCTTTTCCCTCTGACAGTACTACTCTCTCCTCTTCTCTTGCTACACCCGCACCACCTACCTCTCATAGGATGACCACTAGATCTATGAATCACATCCACAAGCCTAAACACGTGTACCTTGTCACCAAACATCCCCTTCCCAACTCTCTTGAACCAACTTGTGTCAGTCAAGCACTAAAACATCCTCAATGGCGCCAAGCCATGTCCCAAGAATTCACAGCCTTGGTTAAGCATGGTACATGGGACTTAGTTCCTCCACAACCTTCTCAAAATCCCATTGGGTGTAAATGTATTTTTAGAATAAAAAGGAAGCCCGACGGTAGCATCGACCGATACAAAGCTCGTCTTGTTGCCAAAGGCTTTCATCAACGGCCTGGTCTTGATTATACGGCAACCTTTAGTCCAGTCGTGAAGCCTACCACTATTCGGACTGTCCTCTCCATTGCTCTTATGCATCGCTGGCCCATTCGCCAACTTGACGTCAACAACGCATTCCTCCATGGCACCCTTGAGGAAGATGTCTTTATGGCACAACCACGTGGATTTGTTGATAACAATTTTCCAAATTATGTCTGCAAATTAAGAAAATCCATCTATGGCTTAAAACAAGCTCCTCGTGCGTGATACAATGAGCTCAAAGGTGCTCTCCTTGATTTGCACTTCAGTCAGTCCAAATCAGACTCTTCGTTATTTATTTATCATGCAGGTGGCCACACTATGTACTTCCTTGTATACGTTGATGATCTCCTTATTACTGGCAGCAGCACCTCACTTGTTCATGAGATCATTCACAAGCTCAGCAACCGATTCTCCCTTAAGGACTTGGGCCTTGTCCATTTTTTTCTTGGTATTGAAATTATTCCCACCTCTGCTGGAATGTTTCTCAGCCAGCATCAATATATCCGTGGCCTCCTTGATCGGGTAAAAATGGATGGTGCAAAAGATGTTCAAACTCCTCAGAGTACAAGTATCACTCTCAAGCTCGAAGATGGCTCCTCTCTTACTGATGCTACTGAATACAAACAAGTCATTGGTGCACTGAAATATCTCTCCTTCACTCGCCCGGACATCGCCTTCTCAGTCAACAAACTTGCTCAGTTCATGCACCAACCAACTGCTACTCACTGGACTGCAGCCAAACGCATCCTCCGCTATCTCAAACACACCATCCATCATGGGCTTTATCTCACTCGCAACAATGCGTCAACACTGCACGCCTACTCCGACGCCGATTGGGCAGGAAATTTTGATGACCGGTCAAGCACCACTGCCTATCTTATTTTTTTGGGCGACAATTTAATTTCATGGAGCACTCGCAAGCAACGAGCCATTGCTCGTTCGTCCACCGAAGCAGAGTATCGTGCACTTGCTGCCACCACTTCAGAAGTTGCTTGGCTTACATCCTTGCTGTCCGAGCTTCATTTTCCACTCTCCAAATCTCCACTCCTATTATGTGACAATATCGGGGCTACACAACTGAGTCTTAATCCCGTAATGCACTCTAGAATGAAGCACATTGCCATTGATCTTCATTTCGTCCGAGATTATGTCAACAAAGGCCTGCTTGATGTTCGTCATGTTTCTACTCATGATCAATTTGCTGATCTCCTCACTAAAGCACTTCCCAAAGCTCGATTTCATTTACTCAGGTCCAAGATTGGCGTCCTTGACGGCACGTCCATCTTGCGGGGGTGTATAAGTGATAATGGACAAAAATCAAATCTGGAAAGATTGCCACCTCCAATTGCATGATTTCCTGCTGCTGTCTCCAACGTGATTAATGCATTACAGCTCTCTTGTAACTGATGTACTGATTTGTAATTCCTTAAATCTTGCATTTCCATTATATTGTACAACCATACTTGTATCTATTTATACTGATATCAAATACAAGGAAAATCATCTTTCTTTCTAAAATATATCTTGTTTACCTTTGTACCGGCCAACACACGGTCTTTCTTCAACGTGCAACCGGCCATGTAATTATTGCACATTCATGTTTGTGTACACACTGTACCGATCGAGGCAAAGCCACACATGTGCGAATATAACAAGCTATGTTCGGGGGCTAGCTCTTGGATATATATATAGTCTTGAGCCGGCCTCATGTCCCCCCACACGTGAATCCTAGCATACGACGTCCCACAACCCATTGCTGCCAATAATATTCCACAAAACACCCACCAGGTTGCATGCACGACTTGGTTCACACATCTGCATCTCTCCCCTAACTATGCATGACTTAAGTTGGGTGGTTAATTTAAAACCAACCCATGCATATATGCAAGCACTTATGTCATCGGATCATAGGGTTAACATAAGGCATGTGGCTTTTATATATATATATGATATTTATGATTCGCCATGAACTTCATTAATGTAGATTGCATTGCATGCTATTTAATTAAGTATCATGGAGATCAGTCTTTAATGTGGTAAGAAAGGATCGATTTAGAATGAAGAAAATCGCACAACCAATGAAAGAAGCTGGCCAGACTGAATTGCTAGACTCCGGCCCAGTAGACGTGCAATTGATCAACACTTGTCATAAAGGATTTGCTCCACTCTTGATTAAGGCCCGGTAAGTGACATCCCAACTTGAGAGTTTGCTCGACCCTTGTTCAAGAAGCGATCAAGCAATAATTGCATAAAATCCCGTTTGGTTGTTAGAATCTATAGAAATCAATTTAGTTCAGTCTAAATTTAAATTAAGTTTAATATTTAAATATCCAACTCTCAAATCACTAAATTCATTTCAACTAAAAACTTTTTACACGTGGGACCTACAATCTTTTTCAATTCAACATATCTTTATATGCAGGACTCACAACCTTTTTCAAATTTTCATAAATATATTTAAAACTCATTTTAATATCCAAACACATCTAAACTCATTTTAAATAAGTTTCACAAAACTTACTTCATCATCTCAATTTATTACTATTTATAAAAAACTCAATTTATCTCAATTCAACTCAACATCTAAATACAACCTAAGTTTGCTAGCTAAACACGCGGTACTAGACCTCTCTCGGTTCAACTTACGGCCTGATTCCATTTTTTTTTTTTTCATAATTACAAATTTTAAGAGCTTTCTTCTTATTTTATTTGTAATAAATATTTATGCACCTACTATTTCTTTTAAGGAAAACATTGTAATGTTTTCTAGTTTATAAAATACTAAAATATTCCTATATGTTGGAAGAGATTTCTTTGTAATTCCCTATAAATTAATCTTGGCGTTTAAAAAAAGAGATTTCTTTATGATTTTAAAAAAGAAGTGTAATATATATATATATATATATATATATATATGTAAAGTAGATTCAAGAGTAGTTTGGATTTATAGATGGATTGAGATAGGTTGAGATGATTTATGAATAATAGAATAAAAGTTAAATTATTTATTATATTTTATGTAAAAATTTAGAAAAATTATTTTAAAATTTAAAAAAATTAAATTATTTATTATATTTTATATAAAAAATTTTAAAAAATATAATAATAAAATAAAATGAGTTAAAATAAATTTTAAATACAAACAACTTCTGAATTTATACAACATCGTGGTGGTTCAATAGTACTCTTGTATTACTCCCAACTGATTTGACAACGTACGTTGTGATCTAAAGCTATGACGACTCAAGTCTGATTTGAGGGAGCACCTACGAGTTTTCATCATTTAAGCGCGCAGTACCATCTAATTTGCTATTCAAGCAAAAAATTCTTACATTACTTATACATATTTAAGATAAAATAATAAAAAAATAAAAAAAAATATATAATATATTATAATAATAAGATGAATGTGCAAATAAAAATTTAGTATATTATTGAAAGAGAGAAAAATAATTATTAAAATATAATTTATAGGTTGAATAGTAGTTATCTAAATTTAGATAAACACTATTTATAAGTAGTTAAATATTTAGATATGTATAAATTAATGTATATGATTTTAAAATTATATTATATAAATATGATTTTATATATATTTATATAGATCAATACTAATACTCTTATTATGATATCATCACGCTTTGCTCAGATTATAAGTAAATCACACCTGTTGTTCCCTCTCATATCTTTTTATTTCAAAAAGAATATGTATATATATAATTGGTGCACGACATAAATATACATAAATATGTGGTTTCGCGAAGAGTAGTACTTGTGAGAGCAAAGCAAATAAAGGTGTACGTCCACGTCAATAATATCGAAACACTTTAAAACAAGTTGGCAACAAAATCTTTGTCTGGACCCCACACACGTGCCACTACGTACTAAACAAACTGGGCCCGAAATCATGCACCCACACGTGAATGCACGAGCCAAAAACCATAAGTTGTGGAATTGTATATATCTCTGAAAATGAATCAAATCATGTGAACAATTTCAGAAAAGTTATAGGTTGAAAAGGGCAGGAGAAGGGTGACCACAGTGGTCATCATCATCTGTGCGCGCGTACGTTTCATCGATCTCTATCTAGCAGTCGCCTCAAATTGGAGGTAGACGGTACCAGGAGTACTACCTCTCCATAAATATTAATTTTCTAATTATAAAGCTAGCTAGCATCCTTACAAAAGTTTTATTTGCCCAGAGATGTTTTGGGGCCCCCTTTCTTACTCTATTTTTTATGTGTTCGTTTTATGAATGTAACGACAACCCTTGTGGCAGTCTTTGTCTCTGAGATAGTGATACGATTATGACAACTCGAAGTTATACGTTTCCATGAAACCGAGGTCTTACTGGCATATATGCATGAATATGTCTCATTAAAGAAGTGCTCTATTGGCAATTTTGTCGCCTTATATGTTTCCTAACATTAAAATATAATCCCCATGTTTTATTTTACAGGTCGAGTGTCTCAAGATCAGGTGGGGAGGCAATTAAGGAGGAGCCGCAGTATTTCAGAGGACATGGTTTCCAGTACTAAACGTCGATACTACTCGTTAGCCAGCTTTCTTGATCTCATACATATATATATATATATATATATATATATTTATATATATAATACTATAGCTTCAATTGGTTTGCATTTGGATTATTGCGAATAGAACCCAGTGTGAGGGGAGTAATCCTCAAGACTGGGCCCGGGACCACAGGTAAGGCTTGGGCTGGGCCGGGTTGACCCTAGAAACCCAAAAGGAGAAGCATTGGAAATGGTACACTGACAAAAGGATGGGAGGTAAGGCAGGATAGCCTGACACCATGATTGGCGGACAACTAGTGACATTCCTTGTCCCTAAACCTGTTGTTCGGACAGCGCAGGAGCACAAACGTGTCTGACCAGGACGAGAACAAGCACGCCATGATAGCTGTATCCATGCCGCATTTAATGCGCCTGCGCCCCAGGGGTTGGCACGCAACAGCATGCATGGTGTCAGCAACAACAGTGATCAGGCCTGACGAGAAGCGGGAAGATGGCAGGGACACTCAATCCTAGTACGAAGCCGCACACTAGCCACCTCCACCTCGGGGCTCACCCCAGCTAAGTATAAATACCTCATCTCTCAGCCAAGAATGGGGTTACTCACACTCTTGAATACCTCATTTTCCTTAAGCCATTATTTCTCTATTCATCTCCTACATTGAAACTAACTTAAGCGTCGGAGGTATCACGACTCCCTAAGCCCCATATTTTCCATCTTAGCATAAACCTGGTCCGATTGCACAATGGCATGGAGTTGCTCAGGCCTTGAAACACGACATTAACACCCAGTACCCGATCATTGACCACACATTGCGAATATAATCTAATCTATTTTTTAGTTGCGTTGGGTCAACAATATCATAAAATTAAGACTTGAATGTATGATCTTCCTAAAGCATTAGCAATAGTCATTGCCAAGTCTAAAATTTGACTAAAAGTTAAGGTTTTGGCTAAAACTAAAGCCATCGAAGATATTAATCCACATTGGACTATCTATTTCAAAGTAAAAATAATAATATAATATTATGTATTTTAAAAATATTTTTTTTCATATTTCCAAAAATACACTCCATATATTAATTAATAATTTAATTTTTATTTAAAATTATTATTTCTCAACTATTTTTTATATCAACCTAATTATCCAGCACAATATAGGCTTGTTTACAAAAAATATTTTCTGAAAAATATGGACATAATATAGCCTTGTTTACTAATGAAAGTTTTAAAAAGAATTTAATAAAAGCTTGTTGATTATTTGTGAATAAAATATGGGTTTGATGGGTGGATAGTGACTCTCCAACTTTGAAAATTCCTTTAGAGTTACTGTAGCTCAAAGTCTAAGCTAAAGATTTTTAGTTAGTTCAATGCAGGTTATTTATACAAAACTTATAAGCTATATTTTGAATTACACTAACATTTGATTAGTCCAATACCAGGGCTCTAACATGATAATCGACTAAGTGTACGTTTTAGATAGATTGTTGACTAATTATGGTTCATGCAACAAGTGTAAGTGAGTAGGAGAAGCTAGCATCATAATAATGCTTCCTATGATCGACTTGAAAATGGATTTGCGTGATGTGATGTCAAATACTATAAAGATCGATGAATATAATATATCTCTCTCCAAGTTTATAGAAATTAATTTTAAATAAATTGACAATTAGAATTACTAATATGAATTTTGCCGAAAAGTTCGCATAAAACATAGAAATATTAGAGGTAATTCCAAAGATCATAGCAAGAGAAGAAAAATAAGGCCATATTTGGATAGTTATGAGATAAGATGATATGGTTTTAGATGAAAATTAAAAGTTGAATAAAATATTATTTTTTAATATTATTATTATTTTAAGATTTGAAAAAAATAATTATTTATTATATTTTATATAAAAATTTAAAAAAATTATAATAATAAGATATTAAGGTGAAATGAAATCGTACATTTTTTTATTCAAACAAGCCTAAATTATGCAAGTTCAAGGCACGTACGTAAGTGATAAGTCCTTAAAAAACTCATTTTATTATGATAGGTTCGACTTTTTTCAATGTTCTTACGTGCGATTGGCACACCTTAAATTTGTGTGTATATATATTGAGAGAGATAGAGAGAGAGAGAAACCTAGAATTCAAATCAAAATTCAAAGCGCCAAACTAAAGCCCGCAAGCTAGCCGTACTTATATAGCTAAAGATAAAAAAACATCATGAAAGTTGTCAGAAAAGATAAAATCATTAAATTAAAACACAATATGAAACAAGAGAAAGTTGTATACTTTGTCTCTTACGATATATTTCACACTGCAACACAGAAAGCTGAGAAAAATCATAGGAAGTGAAAGGCAAAAAAATAAAACAATTGGTCTGACAAGTTTAGCCAGCAAGTTGCGTGCATGTCCAGTTTGTACTCCTCTCATATGCAGACACGCACGTATCCATGCGGGCAACACGTACGTTGTCTGCTCTTCTCTAAAACCCAGTTATATATATAAATATATATAGACACACACGAAGATCAGTTGGATTCTTGGAAGAGAACAAGGATTAATGATGACAAATTAACAAACATCGATGATAAGGCTTTTGTCTCAAAGTTAGCTCCAGCTAGAGTACGTAACGGGCAACAAATAATGAGCTGGGAACTAATTAAGCTAGGGGAATTAATACTTCATGCATGGGCAGAACGACATGATTGTAGTCAAACGGACTCAAACCAGCTATATATATATATATATATATAGTTGTTGATGCATGTCTCTCAGTGTTTGTTTAATAATAGAAAACTCGAAGACTGATGCATGCATCCTATTGCATGTGATGTTGGCGTCGAACTCATGGAAGTAATGTGAGTAATAATTCGTTGTATATCCCACCTGAAAATTATATCATTAATCCCCCCCTATTAGTCCTCCGGATTTCGGTATACTGCAGTCTGTACGTAATTCCTGTGCACAAAACGTACAACTTGATCGGATCGATACAACACAGTTTGTTTAATTAGTAGAGACCTGGATCTATTTACCGGCCAGTAGTTCAACCTCTTTCTATATCTAGTTCAACCTCTCTCTAGTCCTGTTCCATTAATCTTTCTTTCATGCATGTACGTAGGCCGCGGCCTTCGATCGATCGATGCCATTACATTATTGACCAGTACTTGGGCACTAGAAAAAGTTTGAGATACCTGATGATCAGCCATGTTTTTGTTGTACTTTTGGGATTTCTAAAGAAGTTAAAATTGGAAGGAAAATTAACAAAAGAGATCGTCAACTGAGGAGATCAGAGTGAGGAGATATATATGTTCATGGGTAAGAACTAACACATGATAGGTCGATGATTATAGGGTTCTGCATGGCCATGAATTAAATGCCTAGCGGTATATTGATGATCATGAATTAATGATGGCATTTGATATTAATAATTGCATGCATCAATATCCCATGTTGATCATGAATACTTGCCATACATTTAAATGAACCTAATTTTCAAATAAAATTAATCTCAACGAATGATGCGTACGTACTACTGCGCGCGTACTGATTATTGTACTTAGATTAACCTAATATATGTGGTTTAATTCAGATTTGAAGGAATGGTACGTAATATAAACAGTACTACAATTAGTTGATATTCCATATGCAACAAAAAGGTCCGAAAAACTAGCCTAATATATGTGGTTTAATTCAGATTTGAAGGAATACGTAATATAAACAGTACTACAATTAGTTGATATTCCATATGCAACAAAAAGGTCCGAAAAACTAGAAACCGATCGAATCATGAGACATGAGAGCATAGCAGCTAGCTAGCTAGCTTGCTCTTGATTATATTGACAATTGATATATAGCTAGTACTGACACGAGCTTACGTACATGCACTGATAACGTAAAAAATCTTCTCTTAAGAGCGCATGCATGCGTACTGTGCCTGATCCATATGCACGTACACCATACATGAGTACTGAGAGAAAGATCAAATTACAGATCTCATGACTCATGAGTACTACGGTACTGATGAGAAGTAGTAGTACAGTAGTACTGGTACTCGTGAAAGTTGTCATGTATATACGGTACTACTACTACTAGTACTAGAACTAGGGTACACCAAAACCAAATAATATTAGCTGGCTGGTGAAACCCTAGATATGTGCTTAAAAGACATACATGGATATATAAACAAAATAGGGAGGGAATTAAGGGGTTTTGGTGTGGGAGTGGGGGAGGGAATATCATGCATATTGAGATCGATATTCGTTGATCAGAATCTGCCAATTAAAGGGACTAAAAGTTGGATTCTTTGGTAGATAGATTAAGCCATTGGATGAAGCTTTGGAGGGTAGTGACATCAGCTCTGTAGTGCTTTTGGGTAAACTCCAAGAGGTCGGACCATGTGAAATCCGGGTACTTCCTTGGCCATTCTCCGCAAACCAGATCTTGTGGGGGCCTCACCACTTTGTCCTCTCTAGGGCACACGAAGAAAACCAATGATCTCCTCTCCTTTTCCCTGTTCACCACTGCCCTATGCAGGCAACTCTTATACCTCCCATTGGATAATGCCTGCGTACGTACATTTATCAAAACAAACAAAAATCAAATCATCATAATATCTTTTATCGGCCTGCTCTGGCTACCAGCAGCTTCAGGCTGCATTAACATATATACCACAGAGCTAGTGTTTCTGCCATGAAAACACGACATATATTTATGCCCCTAGTTCTACAGAAATTTACGAGGCATATCATTGTATATAGTCTCATGATGTCCAAAATGCCTTGAAAAGAAGATAATTATTAATAGAATTATTTTGGACTGATCTTATAAGCAGGACTAGTCCTTCTTGTAATTAATTCATGTTCTTTCAAACAAACAGTTACGCATCTTAGACCATCATCATGCATGACTTTCTTATCTCATGTGTGTTGACTAAACCCTAAGTTTTCATAAAATTATGAATTATAATGCTGATGGTCGACCCACAAAAATTACTCCAGATCGAGCCACGTACCGGTTGTGGCTGCGTACGTGGATCTCAAAGTACTAGCTTTAAATTATTAGAAAAACTAGCTAGCTAGTATTCGGAAACGGCTATATATATAGGGGCCAACACCTTTATGTGCATTGCGACTCTATAATTGATCATCCTTAGTCATTTCAAGGTCAAAATTCATGTCTTAATCTTAACAGAAAATAATTAATGCTGAGACCTACTTGTCCCCATCATGCATGCATGCATGCGTGTGTGTTTTACGCCTGTTACTCAGGACGTTATAAAAACATAGACTTATAATCTCCGAGTCTTTTCCATGACTTCACGATTTCAATTTAATTTTGCAATAAAATTAACACGAAATAATTAAACAAAATCAGATCGATCGAGGGCCAGAAATGATATCGGGAATTAATTAAGGACGTACGTACGTACCATAAAGGTATCACCAATGTTTATGACTAGGGCATCTGGACGAGGTCGAATTGCTTGCCATCTGTTGTTTGCAAAAACCTCGAGGCCTCCGACTTGGTCCTGATGAAGTATGGTCAAGGAGGTTGGGTCGCAATGAGGACCGGTGCCGAGGGTGAGGCCAGATTTTTTGCAAGGGGGATAGTTGTTACACCTCATTATTGAGCTTCCATCTTCAAAAAACTTTCTGTAGTGTAAACGATCAACACCCAAGCTAACTGCCAAGAGCTCCATAATCACTAGAGAAACCTCCTTCATGGCTTCACAGTATCTTTGGTAAACCCAACTGTAACAAATTAAACATAGTTCATGCTCTCCGTTAGATCATATATATATTTATATATATATATATATATATAGAGAGAGAG
Source organism: Juglans regia (assembly GCF_001411555.2). Taxonomy (NCBI): domain Eukaryota; kingdom Viridiplantae; phylum Streptophyta; class Magnoliopsida; order Fagales; family Juglandaceae; genus Juglans; species Juglans regia. The sequence goes on along the minus strand of NC_049901.1, from coordinate 11,413,070 downwards.
AGAGAGAGAGAGAGAGAGAGAGAGAGAGAGAGAGAGATTTTCAAACTGGAACAAGCTTCATTATTTAGCAGTCCGGCCTACTATATATCAAGTCAAAAGGTCGGGCTTTAGTAATTTATTTATATTAATTCGATCGAAGCATAGAGGGAAAAAATGAAAGTCCATGCAAATCCATCTACAGAAGTACTACTAGTACTACTGGTTTTTGTTCTTATTGAAAATAATAATAATAATAATAATAATAATAAGGGTAGTAATTCTAGAAAATGAAATTGCTAGCTAGATTGAACTTGCTAAAAGCTAGGCATGGAACTTAATTATAAAACAGTGCATCACTGTCGATGTCTGGAGTATTAATATTTAGCTACGTAATCGTCTATGATTATCTCACCCTGTCTGTTCAAAATCTTCTCCTAAGACAGACTTGAAATAGTTAAATACGATGGGCTCGGACTCGTTCCCATGGTACCCAAAGGAAAATGTCTCCTTCCATGGCAACTTAGACGAATAGCGATCTGCATGGGCGCCGGAATACCCTGAGATGCAGCCGGGCTTCTTGTAAAGGCTGAGCTTCTTGCCGAGAGGCATCTTGAAAATGGCATCGATCTCCTCATATGCGGCACGAATGAGACTGGCATCAACACCATGGTTGGTCACTTGGAAGAAACCATGGTTCAAGCAAGCCGCCCTCACGAGCTCAACTGCGCGAGCAGTTGCCGCATTGTCACCTCGAATGAACCCACCCAGGTCTATCAGAGGTTCTTTAAGCTCTTCTTCATGAGTGTGTACCAAGTCTCGCAGGGGCCACATAAACGCACTGGGCAAGTTTGATTGTTTCTGAAGCAGGGCAGAGTCAAAAACCAAAGTTCCATTCTCATCTTTAAGCTCCATTAATGGACACAGAGGAATGGGTGAAGTGCTAGAGTCCAATGTGAGTGACATTTTAAAGGGCTCTGGAGTAGATGAATTAGCTAGCTAGCTGTATATAATTTATAGAGCACAAGGACAGAGAGAGCTATATATAGAACAAAACTGAGAGTATAAATAAATGAATGAGCTAGAGAGCTTAAATTAAAGAGAGTACTGTATTAGTAAGAGGAAATTAAAGATATATATAGACGAGAGGAGTGAGAAGGAAAAGGCCAAAGGCCGTCCATTGGAAAGGTCGTAGCAAATTTAAGGTTTGGAAGGTTGTAAAGGTGCCAACAACTGAGACGAGTGGGCGTCCTTTAACCCTTTGGTGATCACTTTCTTCAATAAATTAAAATCACTAAAATCTCGCAGCTTCTATTTTCTGTTATAATTTATGGTAAGTAAGTTTAAATGGCTGGATTTTGAGACAAAGATCGATGATATCTGAATTTAGTTCTTTAAATTCCAAATATCTTGTTAATCTGGTTATATATTAAAATTTGGATAAACAACTAATTAAGTTTTTATTAAGATTTCCAATTATATATATTAAAAGGAATGAATTTGAAATCGCGTAGTTTTAATTATATCCACTTTTGAAATCTATAAATTATATATACACACACACATACATACATATATATATATATATATATATATTTCAAGGTCCCACAAAATAAATCAAATGAAAACTTAGGGTTGGAATATGCATGCATGACATATTTATAGAAGAGTAGTGTTAAATACAAGTTCAGAGCATACGGTCTATCATAAAAAATTAGATTAATTTCTTAGATAGATTTTGCTTCTTATCAAAATACTTGTATTAAACTTGAATGCCATAAGCTTGCACAAATCTGCATTAATTGTCCTTAATAAAATATTATATTTTATATATATAATATGGTACTACAGTCGTGGATCATCTCCCATCTGATCTGATCTTAACACTGATAGCAGTACCATTGCCTATACATACTATACTCTCTCGGATGTCAGTAAGACAACTAGGGTATCGATCGAATTAATTCAATTTCCAAATTCCAATGTTTTGTCCAGAGCATATATAAGATCAAGACATATTGTCGACCCTCCCTGATCTCTTTGTCATACAATTAACCCAAGACAAAAGTTACGTACACACCTCTATATATATCTAGCTATTTTCCCCTTACAACATTAAACGTATGAAATGGCGATATATATTAATGGTGCCACCGAGTTCCAACTTTTTCTTTCTTTCTTTCTTTCTTTCTGAAACACCTCCACCTATGTTACTCGAACTTCCTCTACATTACGAGGGACAATGAGATTGTAGATGCCGCATGATAAATCCAAAGAAAAAGCAACAATATATATTAACATTGTTTACTATTAATATTGTTTATATGGATAAGATCAATATTGTTAGTACGTAATATCTTATATATAGTTGTGAGCTGATGATCAAAATATTCATTGGATGTATCGATGATTGTGACTTTAGTAAATAGTTGTTTTCTACATTATTATATCTAGAGTAGCACTCGCCATATTATATATATAAAATCTTAATTTAAGTGAACATTATCAAATATCGGAAAAACGAAAAGGAAAACGATCGATCGAGGTTAATTTGCATTATATCATGTACGTGCAAGCTGCCAATCAAGGAATAACACATTACTGGATGATGCACGAGGAAGAATATTTTGGTAGAGCATACGGTCGATGATCAATATATCATGCATGATGCATGCTTGTTAAATATATCATGTTGGTATATAAATAATTATTAAGAACATGAGTCTATATTGAGCGCAGCAGCTATGATCAGTACTAATCTTATATATGTATGTAGCGCTAGCTAGGGTATTATATATAGAGTAATGTTATATACAAGTCCTAAATGTATACGCTTAATTTGTATAAACTTTTTGTAAAAATGTGGATTTCATAAAAAAAATAAAAAATAAAAATAAGTTTGTCACACTTTTCTATAGTGAGATTTTATTTTATTTTTATTTTTATTTTTTTATAAAGAGCTTGTGAAAGACTTGAGCTTGTGAAAAACTTGACTTTGTCCAAGTCATGTGTGGTTGTTATATTTGAATCCAAGCTTTCTAAGTTTGAACTTTGAATAAAAGAAAAGAAAAAAAAAATAAGAGAGTTAAATGTTGTTGGGCCCGGCTCATGTTCCCAAAACCTCATGAAAGTTTGGGTATAGGTAAGTAGTACAGACTACAGAGTCCAATACTTTGAATAGTTTTTAATTAAGATGAGCGGGTCATGTAAAGTTAGGGTTTCAACTTATAACATCTACGTATTTTAATATTATTGAAATCCGTTGTGTTTGGATGTTGAAATGAATTGAGTTGAGTTGAGTTGAGTTGAGATGATAAAATATTATTAGAATATTATTTTTTAATATTATTATTATTTTAAAATTTGAAAAAGTTAAATTATTTATTATATTTTGTATTAAAATTTAAAAAAATTATAATAATAAATTGAGATGAATTTAATAACCAAACTCACCCGTAAAAGTTTAAACTTATACTCAGAATATCGTGGAGATTTAATTATTTATAGAATACTTGTAAAAATGCAAACTTTGAGCTTAAATTTGTGATTCCCAAGGTGAGCCGATCGAGGCTACTACGTCCAATCGAACAAGCTCTGGAGAGAGAGAGAGGTTAATCGTGAAGCATCTAAAATATTTGGTGTAAATGTCCCCTTCGAACTCAGGTATAGTCCAATTGTCCCCACTGGTTAGGCATGAAAATGGTGAAAGGACATGTGCCATGCATGTCAACACGGTTGAGAAGTGGGCCTCAGCCGATCGATTGAGGGCATCTCTCTCTCTCTCTCTCTCTCTCTCTCTCTCTATATATATATATATATATTGATGACAGAAATGTCGTGGTCGTGGACACGTGATGATCACAATGTTTTGGAAGTATTTCATACAGATCGATCGATATCAAGCCTTTTCCTCAACTCTAGCTCAAGTTCGTTAGTTTGTCACCAAAAACATATCAATCTCAAAGTTGTCAACATAATTGCATGCTTTCATCATAGGTTGTCATATATAATAGATCAATAACTCATGACGCATTAATTGCATGCTTTCATCATTCTTCGCTATCGTCCATGCATGCATGCGTACTACTATATTTAACTACCAATTAATAAAGATCGCAATGATATTCGATCGATGAAAGCTGATCATGATTAATTACTCTTTTGCATAATAATTAAAGTACATATGAAAAATACTAACTGTACTTAAAATTAAACCTTACAAAAAAATTTACATTTTTAATACATCTCAGTTTTATATTGATATATTGAAAATTATGAGATTTAAAATTTAAGATTTGAATTTCAAAAGAAATTTGATAAAATAAACTTCGTACATAAAATTATAAATAAAATTATAAGTACATGGACGGCTACTCCATTACTATTTTGCATGATAATTAACATATTAATTCATGATCACTAAATTAATTAACGGTGTTAACATGCTTCTCTCTCTCTCTCTCTCTATCTATATATATATATTGATATGGGCTGTCATGACATCATTTTCCGTACAACTCGGCATGGTATGAAAGCTTCATTAATGCCATCCAAATCAATAATTTGTGGAACGGAAATTCCAGTTTTGAATCTAAAAATAGCGACTGATCCGGATCGAGTTCTATATTTGCAGCTATGGTATCACTTTCATGAACAAACTCGATCGTCTATCAACATCGGATCTCTAGCAGTAGCATCACCATTAATGAGCTCATTAATAGTATCTCAATCCATAGATTATGATCGATCAATGAATTATAAGGATCACGATCATGGTAATTTTGTACGTGCATGTGAGATTGAAACGATATATACTTTAACGCATTGTAATCTCTCTCTCTCTCTCTCTAGAATAACAATGAGTCATACAGTTATAAGAATTCTAGCTCTGATAACATTTCTCATTATTGATATCAGATCATTTCAGGTTTATACTGCCAATGTACTAAATGTTTAGCTCATTACTGGCCTGAGCCCTTTTTTTTAATGGGCCTGGATTAGGCCCGTGACTTGTACCGGGAAAGCTTAAGGCCTTTCTGGAAAATGGTACCAGCCTACCAAATGTGAAATTAGGGCGGCCCTTTTTTGTCCATTGTTCGGCCTAGTTCTTTCATTGGAAAGAGTCAAAGGACTATACGAGTTCATTATCATTCAAGTTATAATATTTCTTTTTACAAATATAAATATATATATATATATATATTCTTGATCATGTTATGATAAATGTTAAATTTGAAAAAGAAATATACTATCACAGTAATTAGGGGTGAAAAAAAAAATCGATAAATTAGATCGGACCGAATTGGTGAGTTTTGTTCGGTCCGGTGCCAGTTTCATTTTTTTCAAAACCAGTCGAAATCAGTTCGGTTTCAATTTTTATATTATATATAATTTTATATATAATATGTATAATTATATATAAAATAATTTTGTATTAGATGATAAATTACTTATTAATATAATATTAAATTTTAAAATCTTATATAAATAACTATATATTATTACTATAGTATATTGTATTAGTAGTTATACTACTACTATATCAATATATATTATAATATACTGTAATATATCACTATATTATATATTATAATACATCATTATAGTCTATAATACAATTATAATATATATTATCACTATTTTATTATATACTATAATATATATTGTATTATATATATAATATATTAGAAATACTAGACCGAATAGGTAAAACTAAAAGTACTGGTTTAGGAATATAACCGGTGTGGTATTGGTTCTTCAAATTTTAAAACTGGTATATACCAGTTCAGTTCTAAAATATATATAAAATCAGACCGAACCGGTTACACTTTTAATAATTAGTAAGTACTATTGAATTGTCATTAATCCTCTTGCTAATGAGCCTGTGTGCATCCCAAAATTGTAAATCATTTTACTATATATGCATCCTCTTCAAAAATCTAACAATTCGCAAAATAAATCGCACGACACAATCTTAACATGAGTAGAATCTTAAAAGTTGATATATAATAACATTTTTTATAACTCAAGGTGCATGTTATAACTTATTTATCATTTGGAATCCATATAACATAAATTAAATAGATAATAATTTAGAATGAAAAATGTACTTCCCCATTATTTTTTTCTCAATAAGAGTTTGAGATATTAAAAAAAATTACTATACTTAATTTAGATTTTAGCTACACTTTTGTTATGGAAATATGCCATCCGGAAGAACATTTTGGGCGATCCAACGATTATGTCACCGTGAATTTTCTTCTATTGTCTCGTTCAAGTCTAATCTAAGTCGAAATTAACCCAATTAAAATTATAAAAAATATAATATCAATATAAAAGAATAGAAATCAGATATTACAAGTCAAGTGTGCCAACCCATTATTTTTTGAATAATGCTTTTATGCGTTTTATTTTGTTTCTTTATTTTGACAGCTCATATATTTAATTTTTTTTATTTACTTATTAAGAAAATGACTATAAGTGTATTTGTATATTTTTTTATTTTTAAAAAATGTTTAAATAAGTTAAAAAAATGTAAAATAAAAAATAAAAAATAAAATTTATACTAGTAGACATGCTCGACAAATCAACGATCAAACTAAACGGCACACTGGTACTTTTTTGTGAGACTCGATATAATTTTATAAAAAGAAAATATTCATATTTTTTAATCAATGCATGTGTAATCAATATTGCACCTTCAAAGTATAATGGGTTCTTTCTATAACATTTTATAGCGCTTTTCCAATAATAACGGCAAAGTTATCAGTGCTTGCGCATGCGATTGCAGCCCACGTAAAACTCGTTGATTTATTTTTCACGTAGAAGCTCGAGAGTTTTGACTGAGCTGTACAAAAGTTGAGAAGGTCAAGAAGTGCACGCGATAGACGACCACAAAAGAAGCCAAAGAATGAATAAGATTAAAATAATAATAAAAAAAGACTAGACCCAGAGGTGGATGGAAAAGCCGGCGACTTCACGTCATATCCCAAAACGTCCACCCTTAAAAGTCACCCTTTTGAAGAGGAACAAGCAAAGCTGTGTTTACGAAACTCTAGAATTAATTTTGAATCTTCTTTCCTCTTGCTCTTTCTCTCCATATTGTTACAGGTATGATTCTCGCTCTTTCTGTTTCTCTTTTAACTTTGTACCTGTTGGAATTTCAGTTCCTGTTTTGAAGTATTGTTAGTTTGATTGCAATTTTTTTATACTGAAACTGGGCTTGTCAAATCTTTTGTGACGTGCGTCCTAATTTGTAAATTGTGGGTACCTTGAGTTCGATGTTATGGATAAGTTTATATGCTTTCTGGGAAAACTGACAACATTTTGATAAGATTTTACAATTATGAGTTACGGGTTTGGAGAAAACTGGTCATCGATCACCATGTGAAACCAAGAATTTGTTAGAATATTTGTTTGCTGGAAACTGGATCATTCTATCAGCATTCAGCATAATGCTCCCTCTGTTCATGAAGAATTCGGTTGAATAGTATAAAAATCTGAGTGTTGACTTTATTTTTTTACATGGATGCGCTTATCTGATGGGAGAAATCGGATGATATAAATCATGCTAACTTTCAATATTTAATGGTTGGGAATCAACTTGCATTTCTGTTTAAGAATTTAGAGGTTATCTCCTGGAAGTAGAAACTATTCATATCTGTTCAGCCGTTTGAGCTACGCTAAGTTTATCACCTCAGTGGTGCAGGGTTTAGTCTTACCGGCTTGGTTAAGGTTTCTTAATTTGGGCCACAACTTCGAATTTTGTGTAGGGTCTAGTAAGTCTTATCCTTACTTATTGCTCTGGGAATTTTAATAACTCTCAATACTATCAAGGTTGCTGATATGCATTACTTTCTAGTATCGGTTACCAGGAATACAATAAAGCATGCAAGGCTGTGATCTTTGAGAAAACATATATGCTTATATATATCGTTCCTGACAAAAACAATTCACAGCAGATGCTCCATAATTTGTTGGAAAATGCTGTTCGTTGCACTTCTAATGCTAGTTTCTTTACTTTAATGTACTTTATGTATTTTAGAACCTTTTTCAGAAGAAACCCATCTGCCTTGTTGTATTAAGGTAATACTTTTCTTGATATAGGTCGGTGATATCCAGATATGGGAAATGGGGAATCAACATATGATGATTCTCATGATGAATATCAGCAGCATCCACCTTCTTTTGTAGGAAGTTCAAGGAATACTTACAATCAACCACATGATGATCCTCGTGATGACTTTCAGCATCATCCACCTCATGTGGGAAGTTCAATGGATACTTACCATCGACATAAGCAGCACCCTACACAAATAGCTGATAATTTCAACTCTTTAGAGCAGGTCTACACTGTTACTTGACTTGTTGATGGATTTGTGACATTATTGACTACCGATTTTTTTGCGAGTGTTAGTTCATTAGTATCAGAGTGCTTTTCTTTTTATGACAAACATATAAGGTGCCACTTTACTTATTGACCAACATGGAGCATCATACAATTCAAATAAGATAACTAGTATCATTGTGGAAACAGGGCAGCCATCTGAAACAATGACAGTCAACTCAGTAGGATCATTGATATTGACTATCCAGTTGGATGAAAAAATATTTTGAAATTGTTTGGTTCTTATTTTCTTCTATATGTACTACTAATAAAGTTCTTATTTTCTTCATTTATCTATTACTAATAAAGCAAATCCTCCAAGAGTTTTACATTGTAAGTCTGCATTGAATGTCTTGAAAAGTATACCCTTTTTATTAACAAAGCCAAACACTAAGACTAATGTAACTTGGTTGTCAACAAAATGATCATAACCTCTTTCTTAACTGACTCGAATCCCATGTTACTCTCTCTTTCCCTCTCTCCTTTCTGCTATCAATTTCTTCACTTTTTGGTCCAATCTACCTACATTTTCTCTTTCCTTTTTCTCAACAAAACCTTTAAGATGCATGTAGTCATTCGCAAAGAGGCTATTACAAATCTAAGCTGACAACCAAACAAGCATTACCCTATGGAATGTAACTTTCTTTCTTTTTTTATTGTTTTTTGTTTTATTTACAGAATGCAGCTTGTTTCAGGTTAAATTGGCTTAATCAAACCCAGATTGCTCCTTGTTTTTCAAGTGCCTTGAACCTGTCCCAACTTAAGCAATAAACCTAGACCAAGTGACCCAATCCCAGTTTTAACTAAAAACAAGTGTACAATGGGCAATCTCTCGAATTGTACAAAAAAATTCGTCTGGTCTGAGGAGATGTAATCCATGAGTCTAAATGACTGGAATTTAAAAATAATATTGAAGACGCACTTGCTCTTTTCAGCTGTGAGTTTTTATCAGCATGACATATCCTTGATTTCTTGTATATCCTCCTTCACCAAATGACGAATGTGCCAGTCAATTTATAAGATTACAACAAATAACCAATAATGTGATTGAGCCTTCAAAAATAATGTATGCTCTTAATGCTAGAGGGTACAAGTCTAAATTAGTTAAGAAACACTTGGTTTAAGTATGTTAGTCCTCGACTCCTCCTACACACTTTCTTGAGTTCTTCAGTCCTCTATATCAGTGGCTAAATAGGTGGAATTGTCAGTGTTAAAGTCCTTTGGAATCAAACTGGGAGGCTTATCAGTCCTATCCAGTGAAATGGAAATTTATTTTATCACAAGGATGGCACTTTCCAATGTACATAGGTTTTGTTAGGCAATCGGCTAAGAATGTTATAATGAAAAAGATTGGTATACGAAGAGTTAGTCTGACCTTTATGATGATGCAAAGATGGGGATTTCTGGAACTTGATTTGCAGTTCTGTATGATAGAGTGATCCTGAATGAGGAGTTTATAAAGCTTGGAATGCAAATCCTGTGATGGACTTCATTGATTCAAACTACTTCATTTAGTATGGTTGGGTTGCTGTTTTTCTTCTTATTTTTTCTAGTCTCATAGGCATTGGTGGCAGAAGAAAATTCAAAAGTTATTCTACCATTGTATTTGCAATTCAGCTGTCTTCTAAGAAAAGTAGCTCTATATATTTTAAGTGGCTATCATTCTACTTGAGAAAAAGATATAATATAGTAATTGAAAATGAAGAGTGAGCAATTATCTTTATAAAAAAACACTTGCTCATATTTTTTTCCAAAATAGCTAGCCTGGAGATGGGTTTTGTATGTGTCAATAATCATGCTTATTATTATGTCCTAATGGAAGTGGCACAATAATGTGGTGTGGCACCCAAATTTTCAGGTTATCTCTTCATTAAGAGAAGCTGGCCTTGAATCATCAAATTTGATACTTGGTATTGACTTCACAAAGAGCAATGAGTGGACAGGTGATTTTTTTTTTTTTTTAAATGTTATCTGCACTGTTAATATTCTAAGTCAATGTAAAAGTCACATTCAATGATCGCAGGCAAGTATTCATTCAACAGGAAAAGCCTTCATGCAATCGGTAGCACACCTAATCCCTACGAGCAAGCAATCTCTATAATTGGCCGCACTTTGTCTCCTTTTGATGAAGATAATTTGATACCTTGTTTTGGGTTTGGCGATGGTTAGTATCTATTTGTCTCTGCTTTTAGTAGAAGATGTAAAGATATTTCTCCATGGACAAGTTGTTCTGATTTTGTCTCTATCTCTTTTTTTTTAAAGCAACAACACATGATAGACATGTGTTCAGCTTTTATCCTGATCATCGACAGTGTAATGGTTTTGAGGAAGCTCTTGCACGTTATAGACAGATTGTTCCACACTTAAAGCTGGCAGGTTTTTTTAATGAGCTTTCCCTTCTGACTTCTTATTTGTATTTTCTTTTGCCTATCAGCCAATGAAGTTTTGTTCATGCATATCTTTTTCCTCTCATCTAGTCTGCTGAATAGATGTTTTCTTTCACATCTTAATTTTCGTTCTTGCCGGCTGCTAATACAAAACACCCCATGCAAAAGTAGTTTTGATGGTGAGAGATGGATGATTCCTTATTGAGAATTCAGGAATTTTGTTTTTAGTTTTTCCAGGATCAAGTTTTTTTTTTTCTTTTCGTAATCAAGTATTTTCTTGGTAAATTTTCTGCCTTCCTCTACAAACAAATCTCCTTTTACTCCCTCATATTACTTATAGGCTACATTGATATTAAGCAAATTCCAACACATTTTGGCTTTCCATTTAATCAATGACCTCGTCTTCCTTGACGTACTTATAAGGGGAAGAGGTGTAGCCCATTAGCAACACAAGTTTAATTTGAATGTTCTCAATTGAGATGTACACGTGTGAATCAAAAGTAGAGGTTGAATAAAATTAAAATGTTTCAAGATAATAGAAACCTCATTTGGAGAGAGAGGGAGGGGGAGGCAGAGTTTCCTATCTCTGATTATGATAGTTTCCCCTGCTCTTGTTTATAGGTCCAACTTCATTTGCCCCAATAATCGATGCGGCAATTGACATTGTGGAGAGAACCAATGGGCAATATCATGTTCTAGTCATTGTTGCAGATGGACAGGTCTGTGAAACATGTTTTTATCCCGTGTGTTATTTATTCTTATCTGAGGTTCTTTTTTCTTTTAATTTGCTTACGGTCTGGAATTTTACATAGGTGACCAGAAGTCCTGATACACCACCTGGAAGGTTCAGTCCACAAGAAAAAGCTACTGTAGAATCCATAGTTGCTGCTAGGTAAGGCAATTCCATTTGTATTCTTGATTTCTTATGTTGTGTTGTTCTTGTTTAAAGTGGAATTCTCATAAACAGCCAACATCCTCTCTCAATTATTTTGGTTGGAGTTGGGGATGGACCCTGGGATGCAATGCAGCAATTCGATGATAACATTCCTCAGCGCTCATTTGACAATTTCCAGGTATTTGGTAAATGTACGATTACATGTTGATTTTTGCTTTCCTTATATGTATCTTTACTCCGACAGTGTTTCTATGTTGCCACAACTTTGCAACTAGGTCTGCTCTGGCCAAAGGATTGAATTGTGATGGGTGGTTAGATACTTGGATATATAGTGAATTTGTTTAACCAATGAAGCACGGTTCCTTTCCTGTCCTTCTTTTCCTACCTTCATCTTGTGTTAGCTTTGACTATGAAAAGGTTGAAAAGTAAACTCATCAAAGACAACATGCATGCTCAAAGTTAACTATAAAATTGGTCGCTGGTCATTAAATTGTTGCTAAGTCCTTGTTCAGACTTGTCGGATCGTTCTGCTGCATGTTGGAGCCCTCCTTTTTAGTTAAGTTGGGGGGTACAATCAGTGGATGCTGTCTTTTGAACTCTTTACATTTTTGTCAATTTTGATCCTCACAAGGATATTTTTTGTTGGTACTCTCTAAAAGTAAGGAGATTCAGTTTAGATCTTTTTGTAAGGCATTTTGAGCAACTATAGATGGTATATTCCCTTGGGAGAGTAATTTGCCTGAGCTGCTCCTTGCAAGGTGGTTTGGACTGCGGCTTTAAATTGTGTTATATGAGAATTTTATGATGTGAAGAAGACACTGACATTGGCTTGTGTCATATGTGTACGAGGATGGTGAGACTTAGATTTGGTCAACTCTTATGCTTTAAGGTTCCAAGGGAGGCCTGCCCTTTATTTACTTATTTCAGATGTTTTTGGCTATGCCTAATTCACTGGTTTATTTTGTTGCCTGTTTGGAAAGGAGCTTATCAAGTTGCTACTTCAGATTTACAAATTTTGTACTCTAGTCTCACTAATAAAGAGAGGTTATGAAGGCAGTCAAGAGGGATTGAAACTGGTATTTGGGATTGTTAGAAATCAGTGGAAGTTTTGAGGTTCACAGTAAAGAAATTCAGTGATATTCCCACAATATACAAAATATTGAACCCAGATATGCTCTTATATAAGGATCGAGATATTTTGGCTAATACCCGGGCCACAAGATTCTTTTTTTAAGTTTTTTTACCTTTTTTGTGAACTTCTTCCATGTCTTTGTTAGTTACTTAAAGTACTTGCTAATATGTTGAAAAGAGAGAGCACAATCTGAATGGCTTCAATGAATTTATTTATTTTTTTCTTTATCTTGTGGTTATATATGGTAGTTCATGTCCCATACATAGAAAGAAGAAGAAGTGTCCAAAAACTTGGTTGAAAAATTAAATCTTCTATCCCTTACTATCCTTTATTTGCATATTAGGAAAACTAAATTTTAATAATAATTAGTAATCCAATTAAATAAACTAACTTTTGTTAAATACTTTATTTTATTAGGCATTTAATAGGACATACTAATATTTATTTTACAAGTTTAACTTAATGATATATTATTTAATTTTTATTTGATGATAACACAAATGAGTGGATAATGTGGTTTTATAATAGTAGTTGTCATTTAATATTAATATAGTGGGATAGTTGATGATATGATTACATAGGAACAAAGATTCATTCTTTGAAATTATATGGGATAGAGATTTTTCAATAGGAGCAAAGCTCTATTCTTTTGAAAATTATATTGTATATAGTTTTTTCAAACTTGATTTAATATTATTATTACTCAAGTCAAACATTATGAGTTTTACTTTGCATTTTAGCTATGGTGTAACATAAGGGTCCAAATTCAGGGCTTAAAACTAGGCTTAAAACTAGTACTATATTTTTTTATTTATTTTATTTATTTTGACTTTTATTATCATCTTAGGAAATATGCTAACAGATAGATTAAATTAGTGATTCATTCCCTATCAAAACCTTCGTATAGTTTATCCATTAGGTTCCCATAGTAGATTTGGTTCCTAGTTTGAGACTAACTCCAACTCAAACTCTTCAAAAAATCCCCTCCTTAATCCATATCCTAGTAGGAATAATTTCCCAAGTGTAGCCAACTTCAAACACTAGCATACCTCCTGAGGACTCACGCCACTCCCCTCCCCATCATCTATAAAATCCCACGAAAACCCTCTGTTTTAAACACACACAAAAAAATACGAAGAACTCCCTTTCGCATAAGCTGTATATACTCTGCCCAGACACTGCCGACCACCCTAGGACGTCGGAGCACTACCCCGGCTACCCAGAAATCGCTGACCAGCCCAACCCCGTTGAACCCACTCCTTTTCGGTAACCCTCTCCCTGTGATTTTCACTTCTTGGTCTAACTCTCTCACTCTCTCTCTCTCTTGCATTGCACCACTGCCCAAAGGACCCAATCGCGTCGCTGGTCGATTCCAACCACCCTAGAGCCACCGTCGCCTCAGCCTCCTCTCGGTGAGCATCGCACAACCACTCCCTTTGTTCTTAGTCTTGTCCCTCTATTACGCAATGAGAGCCTTTCCCCCGTAAGCTTATATCTTCCTTTATATCCAGTTTTCCCAAAATACCCATGCCCATTAGGATGATTTCCCAAAATACCTTTAAAACCTCTGATAGCTTGTTTTACAAGCTTCTGTAAACCCTCTTGATGAAACCTTGTTCTTTTAAAGTGGACTGTTTTCCCCAATTGGCCTTGGGCCTTACTATATTTTAATACAATTATTAAGTTATATTATGTGTCTTGAATAATATTAATATGTAGTAATTTTTAACTGAATATGTATTATATTGTCTCTACGGTATGATTTTAAGTAGTTAGAACGCTAGACAAGTTCACTAAGAAATTAGTAACATCTAGTACCTCGTATATAACGCACTACAAGTTGGAAATCAGGAAGCAACGCTAAGAGGTAAATATTATGATCATATAAATGCATGCATACTGTGAATGTTATTGTTATGTATGAAAATATGATGTGCTTATGATGGTTATCTACGCTACGCTAAAAGACAAGTCAAGGTTAGGTTCCTTTCACGATCTTTGATGAAATATGAGATTATGCTTGACTGAATGAATTTGTTGTTTGATTGATTGAATGTTACTAAAATCATATGAAAGCTATGAGATGTTTATGTAGTAATTCAACTCAAGTATGCCATGTAATAGAATAACCAGATTATGCAAGCCATGTTCATGTAGTACTTAGATCATGTATGCCATGTTCATGTAGTACTTAGATCATGAATGCCATGGAATGTCATAAAATGTTCAGATCATGTTATGTTATGTCATGTTATGCTATGTCATGTACAAGAAAATGTCATGTTAGGCTATGCCATGTACAAGAATATGTCATGTTATGTTATGTCATGAATAAGAATATGCCATGTTAGAAAAGTTCATGAAGCTTAATAAATTCTCATGCGTTAAGAAAGATAAGAAGTTTTAAGACAATGCCACAGACTCAAGTGTGGTGAATCACAAGTTAAGTGAAACACGGATTCAAGCGTGTTTCACTCCATGTTATGCAAGTTAGGTGAAACACGGACTCAAGCGTGTTTCACTCCATGCTATGCCAGTTAGGTGAAATATAGACTCAAACATGTTTCACTACATGTTATGCCAGTTAGGTGAAATATAGACTCAAACGTGTTTCACTCCATGTTATGCAAGATAAGTGAAATACGAACTCTAGCGTGTTTCATTCCATGTTATGCCAGTTAGGTAAAACATAGACTCAAGCGTGTTTCATTTCATGTTATGCAAGATAAGTGAAACACGGACTTTAGCATGTTTCACTCCATGTTATGCCAGTTAAGTGAAACACAGACTCATGCATGTTTCACTCCATGTAATGCTAATTAAGTGAAACACGGACTCAAGCGTGTTTCACTCCATGTTAAGACAAGATATACAAGTTATTATGCATTCACGTTACATGTTTGCCATGATTATGTATGCTTCCGCTCATGTTAATGATGAATACGTATGCTATATGAATCAGTGACGATATATGTAAGTAAAGTTTTTTTCAGAAAGTTATGTTACGTGTACGATTGTAAATCTGTGATGTTGTATGTATGTTATGAAGAGTCTTCAGAAATTAAGTCCATACTAGGCCAAATTATATTTTACGGTATGATGTGTTATTTACTGAGTATTCGACTCATTTTTGTTTGTTTTCTTGTTTTCTTCCATGTATAATTATCTCAGATGGTGATTATGATGCCGCCGAGCTGGATGGTCAGGAATAGATCTAGTGATATTCACACAAGAATTAGATTTCTTTTATGTCATTCATAGGATTAGTTTATGTTCTTTTATTTTACATTCAGTTTTCGAAACAATCATGTTCAATTCAATTTTAATATTTTGATGTTTTTCAATAAATTAGTTATTTCAGGATATGAATCTCTTTACTGGGCATTATGTTATGAATGTTAGTAATATCTCTATCCTAAGGGAAGGGGGTGTTACAATTTGTCACCTTGCATTTGGGTTAAAGAGATCTAGGAGATACAACTAAAAAACAGTCATGCTATATGAAGACTTTGGTTTGAGATGGTCTCTTTTGGGGTTTAGAGGATGACTAGCTTACTGACTTCAGTATCCTTTTAGAAGAAAAATCATTTCATTGGCTTGTCAGTTGGTTATTACCAGCTCTAAACTCGACTGCCTTAATCCTACCTTGTATGAAACTAACACCGCAAAAGGTTTTCACATGCAGAGTACTCCTTCTGGAGAATGGATATCGGATTCCATTTTGCCTATTGAATTATTCCTTTTTCATTGTGGACAAAAATATGACACCTTCTTTTTTTTCAATTTTATTTTTTACTCCCTCGTGCAGTTTGTCGACTTCACAAAAGTCATGTCTGAAAACACAGACGCATTAAAAAAGGAAGCAGCCTTTGCACTTGCTGCCCTCATGGAAATTCCACTTCAGTTCAGGGCAACCCAAAGACTAGTCAAGTAAGGCCAAGAGTTGTAGTCTTTAGTAAGTATTATCCAATTTAGGCATTTTTGAAAATATCAAGAAATTCAACTTTGCAGTCGAGAATCAGGAGCTGCTCCACGTACAAGACCTCTTCCGCCCCCACGTAATGTGATTGATCATGATAATGCAGTCAAATCAGTCCCACCTGTGACAGACTTTAAAACAGTTGAGGCAACAGCTCAAGTGGAACTGGTAATTCCTATCCCCCCTGATTCTACTTCTTCACATTCATGTTTAAATCAGAATGGTTTTGAGAATATGTTTTCTTGTTCAAGGTCTGCCCTATTTGCCTGACAAACCCTAAGGACATGGCTTTTGGATGCGGTCATTTGGTAAGTTCAAGCAAATTGTGTTTTCTTGTGTAGTATGAATATTGCAGTATGGTCTAGCAGGTGAATTTGCTTTCCTGCGGTAAATTTCTGAAAGTTTTTTTAGCAAGGCATGGAAATTAATTTTAGCTTTTATTTGGGTTTCTTAGCATTGGGAAGTCACAAAATGTTGCTTTTATACTATTTTCTCTTAATCACAGAAAAAGAAAGTATAAGGAGGGATTATGGAGAAGAAGATAATCATCCATAATACCCCCTTCCCCCTTTGTTAAACTGAAGAGAAGTCATACTGTACCCTTTCATATAAAATTATTATTTGCATGAAAATCTTGTAAAAATCAAACTCCGTAGTGTGTTTAGTCATACAATTAGCAAAATGGAGTGATCCTCGCTGGTGACTTTACATTTCTTTACCCAAGGCCATTGTCAAATCTTTATTTTTTCTTTGTTAAAGTGAATTTAACAATGCACAGTTTTAGCCATGTGAGTATGACTTGCCTTCCAACATTTGCCTCATATTTATCCTATTGTTTTTTCTTGCTCAAGATGTGCAAGGATTGCAGTGCGAACCTAACATCGTGCCCTATCTGCCGGGAGCCGATAACAACACGCCTGAGACTCTATTGCTGATCATCGCATCCTCAATATTAAGAACTTTATGAGGACTTAATCAGAGTTCAAAAGCAGCATTACCATTGTTCTATGATTCATATTGTGCCATTATAAATTTTTTCTATGTTCAAATAGACAAGGAACAATCTGTACAAAAGGTTATTTGTTAGTGGGCTTTAATTTTGTGCATATCTTAATAATTCTTGCCTAGATGTTATCTGTTAATGTGTGCAAGTATTTCATTAATGTTTGAAGGTGAGGAGTATAATGTTTCTCTTACTATGTGAAAGAGTTGTAGCACAGCCGGTGCTTTGCAGTTGATAGGAAGATGTAATGTGGATAGAAAGACGGTTAACTTTTTTGATATGTTGATTCTTAGCAAGTACAATTTTGGTCTTGTTGCTGTAGTTTCCTTGCTTGTTGAAGCTTCAGCTCTGAGCAAAGACATTTAGGCATTTATCACCAACAAATAAGAGGGCCTTTTCCTTCAACTTTTGTTAGGAGCTTCGGATCCTCCCTTCCCTCCACTCCAACAGTCTCTTCAAATGTCGATGATTTTTTCAGCTCTCTCTATCTTGTCCAATAACACATTCTTGTACCTAAATGTTCCACGTGTGTTTCTCATCTCGCTCTCTCTGATCCTGTCGATCATTGATATGCAACTTTCAACCTCATGCGACATCTCTTGAGCTGCCCGTGGGGATCAAACGTCGTCACCCCAAAACATGCACCTTTGTTGTAGGTTTTTGTATTATATCTTTTGTCAATAACCCTATGCTTTGTCTACCAGAAACTTGCGATGACTCCTAAATGAACGCTTTGCTTCGGTCTTCTTCAATGCATACAGCTTGCTTATTACGACCTTGTAGTCTTCTAAGAGTACCAGTGGCTCACAACAGTCTATGATCTATTTGATTGTAGAAAAACCTTCTTAATGGTAGTAATTTCTTGGTCTTTGTCTTTAGTCAATAAAATGTGGGATCAAACCAGATTTATTAATATTGTTTTTTGTTGGGTTTTTGCTCCTTTGGCATTTGTCCCACAATGGTGGGAAATGAATGGGAAGCAAGGCCCAATGCCTATAAAAAGAGGGTTAGCACTCATTGACTAAGTGCACCAATCAAAAGCTTAATTAGTAATTTTTGACTTTAGTAAAATAATTTTGTTGGCCTTTTTTTATAAAAGTAGAAGAGGTATGAGTTAAAATTTTGTTAGTGGAGAAACTTTGTAGGTGTATTTTGGGAGTGAGGAGAAAATTGTGTGATTGTAACAATTTTTCATACAATGGATTTTTTTCTCTAGATTTGGTGGTTTTTCTCCTGTTTTGGGAGTTTTCTACTTAAATTCTTGTGTTATTATTATTTTTCATTTTTCTTGATATTCTTGCAAAGAGTAGATCCTAGGGAGTGAATTTGAGAGATCCAAATTCACAACAAGTGGTATCAGAGCTTTAGTGTGGATACGTACTGTTTAAAGAGGTTTTGTCTAGGAGATTGGAATTAGCGGGACCATTGTAACCCTCCAATCTTTCCTGAGAACTTACTTAGTGAGTACTATTCATTTATATGGTAAAATTCATCGAGGCAATGTCAGGAAGTATGGTTTTAAATCCTATCAGATTTGAGGTGGATAAATTTGATGGGAGAATCAATTTTAGCTTGTGGCAAGTGCAAGTCAATAATGTTTTGATTCTATTATGATTATACAAGGCGTTGAAGGGCAAACCAACCCCTAGAGTTAGTAGTGATACTAGCGACTAGTGAAATAGCTAGTACAAGAAGCAGGTTCGGCAAGTGGCTCAAATTCAATAAATGGAGATACTGGTAATGAAGCTAATTTTGAGTTTCTCTCCATGGAAGATGATGTCTTTTGAAAATGGACATGTACATCCTTATGACATGCAGCTAATTCTCAAAATTGCCATGATAGAGAATGTGTTAATGTTAGTAGGTCCACAAGTTTGTACATAAGCATTGGTTTGGCATTGATGCAGGGTGTGTGATGGAAATTCATGTCGATGACTGATGAACTTTCAGGAAAGCCAAATGTAAAAGTTACACTATAATTTTCAGCAAGGTTGTTTTCGACTTGGGCCGAAGTGAAATACTTGGAATTGGTTTATTTTGAGTGAGTATGCTTTTATAGTGGAGCATGATAGCGAAAGTTATGAAGATCTTCATTAAGGTAGAGGGTGGTTGTGGGACCAACCAAAGTCGAAAGGTAGAAATTGTTGGATTTTTGCTCATTTGGCATTTGCCCCACATTGGTGGGAAATGAATGAGGAGCAAGGCTCAAGGCCTATAAAATGAGGGTTAGCCTCCTTAGCTAAGTGCACCAGTCAAAAGCTTAACTAGTAACTTTTGACTTTAGTAAAATTTCCTTGTCGGCTTTTTTTGTAAAAGGGAAAAATATGTGAATTAAAGTTTTGCTAGTGGGGAAGTTTTGTAGATGTATATTGGGGTGAGGAGAAAAATTGTGTAATTGTAATAATTTTTCACATAGTGGATTTTCTTATCTAGGTCTGGTGATTTTTCTCCTGTTTTGAGAGTTTTCTACTTAAATTCTTGTGTTGTTATTATTTCTCATTTTTCTTGATATTCCTACAAAGAGTAGATCCTAGGGGATGAATTTGAGAGGTGCAAATTTCCAATATTTTTTACTTTATTTTTTTATTTTTGTCGTACTTAGGACCCCAACACAAAAATTTGTATATGGTCAATATATAATAAATACTTATCTGGGTAAAATACATTTACAAGTAATGAAGTGCGTACAATCATTTTTATAATCTTTTATATAATAATATTTTGTAAAATGACAAAATTGTTTTGTCAAAATATTCCTAATTTAAAACATGATTGAATAAAAACTTGTAAAATAGGTTGTGTATCTGTCATTTTCTGTACAGTTCAAATCTCACATTAGATAGGGCACCACCGTTTAACCTTCTAAAACTTTTCTAAGAAACCTTGTGATTGTCTTAAATAGAATATGACTTCAAAAGAAAATAGAAAAGCAGGACCTACTCAAATTTGTAATATATATATATATATATATATATATATATATATATATATATATATATACTAGGTCAAGGTAACGTGCAAAGCACGTTAGCCTAGTTAGATGAAATGATTATTTTTAAAACATAATATATTTTTTATAAAAAAAAAAAATTGATTCGAATCAATAATGTATTGCATAGAAAAAAAATGCAAATTCTAACAAATATTTTTGGATAATGATAGTTAAGTACATGCTTGCATAAATTAAAAGATAAAAAAATTAATACAACGACAAAAAAGTTAAAATAGGCCATAGGTTGATCCAAGTTTGGAGAAATTGAAATTACAGTTTTTTTTTAACAGATTTAGCATTAAAAATTTATTTCCTTAAATTTTTGCACACTATATTAGATCAGATACGATGTGTTTAAGAAAAAAAAGGGCTTCAGCATAGGACTTCTCGAGTTGAGCACTCAGTGACTTTGCCTTGCGAATTTTTCTCCCAGCTGGGGATTCCAAATTTTTATCAAAACTTTTCATTTTACTAATTCCAGCCTCATCTTTGTCATCTTGAGCTACGCTTGAGATTTTGCTGCAAGATTTTCTTTGGGGTACGATAATGGCATCCTTCAGAGTCCAAGGTGTGGTTGCAGCTTCATGATCTATCCCCTCAAATCTCCCATAAGGCTCTAATATATGTTCCTTCTTTACCTCCATCTGTGGTACTAACGATTGAGACATAAAAAGAACTCTGTCATTGCTCATGAATGCTGCAACACCGATTTATTCAAAGACAACAAAAGGGAAAAGAACAAAAACAAAAAGAAGCCGACAAATCCTTTTCCATTTTTGTAAGAAATAATCATTTTGCTTCTAAGGAAGTTCAAAACACTTCATTTATACAAAAAATGGTTAAGAGAGGAAAAAAAAAAAGAGGCTAAAAACTCGAGTGAAAGAAAGATGAGAAGGCTTACGATTACTTGAGAGCTGAATTTGAGTGCAGAAAAAGAGAGGGTGACCAGCTCATGGCCTGTACATTGGGACGTGTCTCTCGACTCCTTTTATAGGCCCACCATGACAGTGTCATAGTACTGCATGCAATGCGCATGCATCACTGTTTATTGTTAATTAATGTCCTTACATACATGCAATAACCAAATGAGATGGTCAATTTCTTGCTTTTCTGAAGTGAGGAGAAGATTTTTTACTGACTTTATTACCTTCAGAGTCAAGAACTTGAGCTCTCTTTTTGCGTTCTGCTTCTGCTTGCATCTCTATACAAAATCTACTGCTCAAGCCAAAGCTTCAGACAACATAGTCATTATAAATTCGGGAGGGAATGCTATTTGTATACCTTTTCCAATGAGGCAAGATAAGAGTAGAATGTGACCTTTCCCATTTTGCAGGTGATACAATCTCAACCTTAAATCGAATTGCA
This sequence comes from Juglans regia, assembly GCF_001411555.2. NCBI lineage: Eukaryota > Viridiplantae > Streptophyta > Magnoliopsida > Fagales > Juglandaceae > Juglans > Juglans regia. The sequence continues at coordinate 11,390,955 of NC_049901.1, read as the reverse complement.
GCCTTAAATAATAAAGGTAAAGTACTGCATCCAAATAAAAGTACAATCACTCAAAAGCACCATTCAGACCCAAACTTATCTTTCAAAATACATTAGACAAAGATAAGCAAAGCCATCAAGGCCAAACATCAAAGCAAGCTTCAAAGACCCTACCTCTTTGGAACAAAAGAGAGTTAAAAGAAGAAAAAGATCATACACCAAAGCTTCAAAGACCCTACCTCCATAGATTGTTTACAATTTTCTTCAAACTTCTTAGCTGTAGAAGGGTCTGCTCAACCTTTTCTTCCTCTAGGGTTCCCCATTACAGAAAATAAAATCATCCCAAACATAATATTTATTATCATTGTCATTGTCAAACTATAGGAAGCAAATGAGAACCCTAGGGAGAGTTCCTGATTAGCCACTGCTTAAAAAGAGAACAGATACGAATCAAGTGAAACGAAATTACCCAAAGAAATCGAGAACCTCGACAATCTGATCTGCTAAATCATCAGCGGAAAGCAAAGGCTTTTCGGGGCTGATTTCGGCAGCTCCCAACTGCAACAGCTCTTGAAGAAACAAATTATGTTAATTATTGCATTTAATAAATAACATAGTAATGCAATGCAGATATGAAAATCAAACATTACCAAAATATGTCAAATAGTAAGTTACAAACCTCATGCCCTGGAGGACTAATATGATATATGCAAAAATTGTGGAGCAGCAAGGAACATGCTTCTGGACAAAAGAATAATCCTTGAAAGCAGGACACATCTGATCAATCACATACAGCCAAAAGATAAGTTAGAGCTTGGTAGCATGGTGAAACAGGTTTATAGTATCATCTGACTTCTTAATTTCTTGATGTAACAAATCAAGAAACATGTTATCAATAAAATCCTTGTTTTACTGATAAAAAAAAAGAAACATATGATGCATATTTACATTTTTCGTACCCTAAAACATGCACGGTGTGGATTCAAATTTAAACTATGGCCATGCATGAAGAACACATGTATTTTGATGAGAGTTGGGGGAAAGCAAACATATTTCTTACATTTCGTTACAAGACATTCATTGTCCCAAGTCCACAGAACTACGCAACTTAAAGCTGAAATGATTTGGCTGTCTATCATTTGCAAAAAATTCTGGACGATGCAAGTTTCCAGCAATTCATGCTTATGTCACTCATGTTTCCCAAAATTTTGGACAATTTGATCATGTTCTCCATACAAAAAAAAAAAAAAAAACCATATATACCAAAAATCAACATAAAAGCATTGGAAATTAATAAGTATATCTATCGATATACCATAAATTAATGGGCTTGGTGAGGAAGATGCAGTGTTGGACATCCCGCATACACGACGGTCTAAAATTCGAATCCACATGAACGGAAAACACTTTGTAAAAAATGAAGTTAAATTTACTCACGATTTAGACCTAAATCTGGATAAGTGACAAGAGCTGGCTTGTCCGGGTCTCCATACACAGCAACAGACACAGAACCAAGAGAAGTTTCTATACGATGCTCCTGCAAGACATATTTCAATAGGTGCATAACAGTTTCAGTCATATTCAGAACCAAGCAAATTAAATAGGCAAATAAACTCCTCAAGACCCAATATCCATTCCAGCCATCCTATTTGTGAATTCCCAACCTTAGAATCAAAGACAGAGCAAGGTCCAGTTTTGTTGGCACTACAGTAAAGCTTAAGTCAATTTAAAATACAAAAACAAATGAAACCAATCTAATACTCTAATACTAAATCCTAACAGCAACATTTGCAGTCAACAACCAGAAGAGCAACTTTAATGCTGACAATAGGAATGCATGCATGGAAGACAATCTTCAATTAGAGATTAAACAGAAATTAGAGATTCCTCTCTGCTAACACTGTTGATAGTTACAAAATTAGAGATGGGCATCTCTCCTGCCAAAGGCTGGTAAACTTGTGTGAGGGCATCTCTTCTGCTTCTTTTGCATGGAAAGCAGAAGAAAAGCCAAGTGGAATCCTCTCTGCTAACACTGTTGATAGTTACAATTCACCAAATGACACACCAACCACTGCTCTTCATTGGGTGATTTTATTATTATTATTATAATTATAATTATAGGTACTGGTTCTGGGGAGATTTTTTCCACTAATAGATTTTTTTCCACTAATAGAAGGTACAGATATTTGCCAGCTTACCCTCCACTGCATTCCCATTAGAGAAGGGGGTGGTGGGCCTGAGGTGCGCCTGGCCTAAAGCAGCAAGACAAGCTCTGTTCCTGGCGATGTACATGTTCTATAATTCAATACAAATACAAATACAAATACAAATACAAATAAAAAAAATTGGACGTACCTTTCTTTATGGTGACTGACATAGTGGATATTGGAAGAACTCCTGAGAAACTGATGGGTAGATAATCCTCCTGGTTATGGCAGATCAGGTTAGTAGATAGGGGAAAGCGTCACCAAAAAGTAGTGAAAGAGTAAAAATACTGATATTTTGCCTATTCTACAGGTCCTCGGCGTGTATTTTTATTTGTTTTGGATAGCACACCCCATGAATTACTGAATTCACTACATCTCCAGACTGTTGAATCTATCGACCCGAATTTGAAACTTCCAGCTAGTACCGGCAAGGCTGCCTTGAACATGAGCAAAAGGCTTATTTTGGAGGAGGTGGAGGAATGTGGGATTTCACCATTCCCACCCACGCAACAATTCCAACTGCTAGGATAATCCATCCAAATATGTCATATTTGAGATCACTACTCTTCTTCTTTGAACCCTGGAAAAAACTAATGTAGCAGGCTCAATCATCCAACAAAAATGAAATGGAGCAAATTTAAACCTATAAAGAACTTGACAAGAAATTTATAGATCATCTCTCCTACCAAAGGCTGGTAAATTGGTGAATGATGCAATAGCAACCTCCATGTGTGTGCGTGCACATCTAGAGCAATTTCGAAATTAGGCTTAAGTTTAATAAATTCTGATGTATAAAGAAAGGCCCATATATAGTAACCCTCACACAAGTATAATGGGTATAAAGTCATAAACTCCAATTTTCTCATTACGTACAATATTCTTGCCATATGTCAATTGATAACTATAAACGACAAGATGGAGAAATATGCCAAACCCATTTCGCAGCCTATTAATCACATGAGTAGTTTGTGTACTTTTGTGGATTTCAAATTTAATAGCTCACATGATGTGCACGAAAACTTGGCAAAGTTACAAGAAATCTATAAAAACTCTTCCTTGAAATACGCATGAGAGACCAAAGAAAAGGATAAACAAGAACAAGACTTATCGAGGCAAAAACATCAACCTGATTTCATTCAAGTGGGTCCAACTCTAAAGTTAGTCTCATTTTGCTTTGCTTTACACATGAGCAGGACCATATAATGAGGTGCACTATTATTGAAATATGGATTTTTTCAAAATTTTCCAGGTTCAACAATCTGGATTGCTATACTTTGCTAAAATTTTCCCACATTCCTATAAGAGCATTATGATTGAAATTCTTCATGTGCATCTGTTGAGTGTAAGAAAAGTAGATCCCTTTTCAAGGATTCTGCAAAAAGTCCTTACCCAATACTTTAAAAACTCCCTATATCAATCCCACGAACAAAAAATCCGCTAGATAAACCAAATATATTAAAAAATCATAAACACAAATAATAAAAAGATGCAAATATAAATACAAAAGACAAATATGAAATCATATAAGCAACTTCATATTTAAACAAATTGAGAAAGTTAAGAGATACCAACAATTCCCTTGTTTAATTCAGAGAGCTTTCTCGTGCCAAAAATAAAATCCTTACCAAAAACATTAAAATTCGTATCTACAAATTACAATACCTTGAGAGCTGTCTGTTTCCATAGAATATATTTGACTTGAACATGACAGCAGTAATCCAAATAGTAACAAAGAAACCTACAACTCATGGCAGAAGGACAATGTCACTAAAATTAAAGAAAGAAAAAGGCTAAAACATGCTCACAATGAGAAAGAACCATGTATACAGTTCAAGAAATTCAATTCACTATATCAATCCCACGAACAAAAATTCGTTTCCAAAGAAAGAAAAAAGCGAGGCCCAATCCCTCTAGACTGAAATTCCTTTCCTCTTTTTTCAAGTCTGCACTTACACATGGTAAGTGCATGTGCACAAGATGCCCCAACAATGGACAATTGCAAAAGATTTCCCAACAACAACAAGAAGCTCAAATGGAAAAGCAAGGAACCAGAGGCTGGATCTGTTGCAGACGGTGGTTGGCAGCTCCATGGATCTTCCTTACGGTGACAGCACGGCGGCTACGCAGAAATCGACTGAGAGCTGCTGCTAGCTCCTTCAAGAAGAACTGCAAGGAAAAAAAAAAACGGAACCCACAACGAACGGAAGAACAAAAAGAAAAAAAAATCCAAACTTGGCTTTCGGATTCACACCATCTCAAAGAGAGAAAGAACAATAGAATGCAAGAAAAATACAACAAACAGAAGAAGCGAATAAAAATTTCAAAATAGATCTTCAAATCAAGAAGTAACAAACGCAGTGGTTTCAGAACCCCACGCGTTTCCGTTAACAGCGCGTCGGCACAACGCGCCGCTCCGATTGGCTCCCAAATCCATCGATCGCAAGATCGGCGGGAGAGGCTTCTCCCGGTGGTGCCCGTGTCGGAAGATGGTCACCGGAGAAGCTCGAAACGGCTACCCCTTTATTCGGCAGAAAACGTGAAAAAAAAAAAAAAAACACCAGACCACTGGAGACGATGAAGGGCCTGTGAGAAGAAGGAGGAGAGGAAGAGGAAGAAGGAGTCGAAGCTCTCCTTCCCCCAGCTGGGTTCGGACGAGCGAGTTTTAAGAGAGATGGTCTGGTTTCCACTTTCCAGAGAAGGAACTTTCTAGAGAGGGCTGGGTTTGAGAGAAGGAACTTTGGAATGGGACCATAAAAACGCGGATTGCTGCTTTAACGTGGACTTGACACCGTTTGATAGTAGTTTAACGGAAAACAAGAATTTCCGTTTCACAACCGTTTGATAGGCTCTTATATAATAGAGATAGATATATATTATGGCTATTGTAATTAAACTTGTAGAATCTCATAGCCAACAACCTATATAATGCATTCTTATTGTTTTGATGTAATCATGTTGATACAGAATTATTCTAAAATTATTATTAAAAATTAATATTATTTAATTATCGACAAATCAGCGTAATACCATATATAAGAATTGGACCATAGGTTAAAAATAAGAGTAATATTTTATACAAGTTTTAAATAGATAAGCATTGTACATTTGTTTAAAAGAAAGTGGACTCCACTTGAAAAAGAATTTTTAAAAAAAAAAAAAACTACTTTTTTAATGGGACACATTTTTTACACAAAAAAAAAACCTACATAACTTATGTATTTGTATTAACAATAATTCTAGATACAATCGGATTGAGCACCTGCTGCGGAACTGGTTGATGTGGCAGTCTGCCACATCATCATGTAATATTAAAAAAAAATGCGGAAGAAATGAGGGAAAACCAAAAATAGAAAGCAGAGAGGGAGAGAACGAAAAATGAAAGTTGATGTTAGTTCGAAACCAGAGCGAGGGAGAAATTGAAAGAGGTCCCGTCATGCGTTGGATGCATCTTGCAGTGCTGTAGTGCGTTGGAGTGAAATCGAATCCAAAACGCTGATTTGGGTTGGATGCTGTAGACCGAAACTAGAGAGGGAAACCTGTCTTCATGCGAAACCAAAGAGGGAAACCTGTCTTCGTGCGAAACCAATGCGTTGGGTCGTCGTGCGTTGGATCCATCTTCGACGTCGTGCATCTTTGGTCGCCGTAGTTCATCCCACGTCACATCTTACAAAAAAGAGCTGCTTGATTCGATTGAGATTTCGTACCCTGCTGTATAGCGAAAGCAGAAAGTGAATCCATAGTGATTCGGTTGGTGAATTTCATCAGCAAAAATTTCTTCAAACATTGATAATTTTTCATTTTAAAATTTTTGTCAATGAGTGGCTTTTGTATTGAACAGGTTGTTGGGTACTTTGACACAAGCACTGCAGAGTTCGTGGGTGGATCTGGTTCAAGCCATTATCTCAGTAAAATCATTCGAAGCACTAGGTAATAACAAGTTATCATATTGTTACTTTCACAGCATTAATAGAGATAGCAGATTTCTTATGAACTCATTTTTTAAAGCTGAGCTAAAGAAATTTGTTGAAGGCCTGCTTTCCAGAAAAAGAAAAGGGATCCATAACACACCATTAAAAGAAGCTGAAAAAAATTGAAATCATTTGCTAATAAAAAATTCTGTAGTGGTTTTGAAAAATTTAGAATGCATTCATCTTGTAATTTTTTTCCCCAGATGCAAGCCAAACTCATAAAGTTTGCAAAACATCATGAATTAATGGTTTTTCCTTTTGCATTGATACTTACAAAAAAAATGAACTTCTTGACAACTAAAACTTAAGGTTCTTTGAAACATGACATGGAACCTGCAAGCTGTTTTTATGTTCTTTATAAGCTTCACACTCATGTTCATCAATTAGTGTTCTCGCGAACATATTTTGGTGGCGCCATTGTTCTTCATGACAAGATCATAAATTATATTTGTGATATATAGGAAGAAAACAAATGTCGTTAGTTGAACTGTATGGGTTAGATTTCTTAATTTGTTGTTGGGGGTCAACTTTGTTTCTTCTTTTACAAGTTTGCACTTATATATTGCTCTAAAAATACTTGCCGGTTACACATTGATATAAAAATACTAAATTCTTATATATTGATCTAAAAATACTTTCGAAATTCAGAGGATCAAATTCATATTTCTTGATAACTTTGTCAACATACATCATGCAAAGATTTCTTACTTGGATTTTAAATTGGTTATATTTCTTACTCGGATGTGAATGTCATAGATTTGCAATGATTGAATTGAGTTATATAAATAATATTTATATTTATAATGCATTTGTCTCCCTCTTAGCATGGGAAACAGGAAAGAACAACCATCTATGCTAACACCATCTAGCTCAAATCTCTCATCCGCTGCATGTTATATCATTTAATATATCAATAACATTGGAATTTGTTGAGTTGATATTGAAATTTGAGAATACATCAATAACTTTATCTAATGACATGTTAGGACATACTATCAACTTGTCCAAACATCTCAAATTATATGCTTGGTTACTATGGACCAGTGCATGCGTGGTCACCAGCTTTTCTGACATATCCAGTTGGCAACCAATATCCAATCAACATACATGTAGTAATATTTATCTAAGATAATTTTTAATAAGTTAGCTTTTTTTCAAGAGTTTAATTGTATTTTTTTGTGCTTTTTGTAGAATGTTGGTTACCCACTTCAGCATGATATGGAACCTTTGAGCCCTCCCATCAATACAAGCTCCGCTACAAATAGACCAGTTGGTTCAGATGATAATAGACCTGATGGTGGTCAAACTGATGTGCCATGTACATCTAGAGTTGAAGAAAGTAATGAGGATAGACTAAATCCACAGGAAACTGAGGACGACATAAACCGAGGATGGCAATGCCGGGTCATCTCAGAATGTGCAAATGGATTGTAATGATATGATTGAGGAGCCAAAGTCGGAGATGGAGTTTAATTGCCTGGAAGATTTAATCAGTTATTATAAGGAATATGGTAAGAAATGCGGGTTAGGGGTGATGAAAAAAATAACTAAGATGGGAGATGATGAAACTGTTAGATATGTCACCCTTGCTTGTGCCCATGATGGGAAGGCCCGGAATAGGACTTTGTACGACACCAATCCACGTCTGACAGGAAAGAACGAATGTAAGGCAAAGATCAGTGCGTTAAAATCTGAGGGAAAATTTCGGTTGACTACAATTCATAACATCCATAACCACAGCCTCAATCCAAAGAAATCTTGATTCTTTCAATGTAATAGAAAAGTGAGTGATGCCGTAAAAAGGGTCTTAAATACAAATGATTTGCTTGGCATCAGAATGAATAAGAGCTTTGGATCTCTTGTTGTTGGCGCGGATAGATTTGAAAACCTCCCGTTTTTAGAAAATGATTGTCGTAATTACATAGATAATGCAAGACATCTAAGACTTGGCACAGGTGGTGCTGGAACGCTTCAAGAGTATTTTTCACGGATACAATACAAAGATTCTGGGTTTTTTGCATTGATTGATTTGGATGTTGACGGGAGGTTAAAAAATGTCTTCTGGGCATACCCCGTAGTAGAGCAGCCTACCAATATTTTAGGGATGTGGTCACATTCGACATCACATACATGACAAATAGATATGGGATGCCTTTTGCACCATTTGTTGGTATAAACCACCATGGGCAATCAATTCTGTTGGGAGTAGACTTGATTTTCAGTGAGGATACTGAGACCTTTGTGTGGTTATTCCAAACCTGGTTGCAGTGCATGAATGGTATAGCTCCAAAAGTTATTATCACTGATCATGACAGATCCATGAAAAATGCAATCGCTATTATTTTTCCCAGAAGCTGACATAGATTTTGTCTATGGTATATATTGAAGAAAGTTCCTGAGAAGCTTGGCTCTTATGGATCATACAAAAGTGGAATGAAAAATGACCTGATGAAATGTGTGTATGACACCCAAAGCGTTGAAGAGTTTGAGAAATGTTGTGATCATTTAATTACTACTTACAACTTGCATGAGAATGTGTGGTTGCAAAGTTTATATGCTGAGCGTGAGCATTGGGTACCGGCATTCTTGAAAGAGTATTTTTGGGCTGGAATGAGTACAACGCAGCGGAGTGAAAGCATAAATCCATTTTTTGGCGGTTATGTTCATGCTAAGACAAACTTCAAAGAGTTTGTCGACCAATTCGAGAACGCATTGGAAAAAAAATTGAGAATGAAAATGTCACAGACTTCCACACATTTAATGTCACAATTCTTTGCAGATCTAGATCTCCGATTGAGAAGAGGTTTCAAGATTTGTACACTAATGTTAAATTCAAGGAAGTTCAGTAGCAAGTTAATGACATCATTGATATGGATCCAAAATTACTTAAGAGGGATGATGCAGTACATACCTATTTGCTAGAGAATGAAGTTCGTTTGGAATAGTTCACTAAGCTGGTTACACATTATGTGGACTTTACTAAGGAAGATGCATCTGCAAAGTGTTTTTGTGGTTTATTTGAGATGATGGGCATATTGTGTCGGCACATTTTGGTCGTATTCAAATATAACGTGATTAAATCTTTGCCATATAGATACATTTTGGATCGATGGAGAAATGACATAAAAATGAGATAAACATTGATGCACAATAGCTATGACGAAGGGGAGCAGTGCGCAGATTGTAATAGATATTCAAGTCTGCTAAATATCTGTTATCAGATGATCACTCATGCAGTGGGTTCGAAATCTAATACGAATGATGCAACTACTAAGTTATGTGCGATGATTGACTTGTATAGTGCCAATCAAGAACCCTCATCGATGACCCAAACGGGTTCCAATGCCGGTTGTACGACAAAGGACACAACCACAATTGATAGTTCTAAGCAAATACTCAATCCATGTGTTGTGCAAGGGAAAGGCAGACCTCCATCTTTGAGGAGAGCATCCAGGATGGAGAATGACATGTAGAAAGCTAAAACAAAGACGTAAAGCGCACCAGGAAATGGAAAACGTAAAGAGGTGAAGATATTTAATACCTGGTTTTTATTTATATTTTATAAATGCAACTATCAGTAACGTATCTTATTATTTCTTACTTAATTAATAGCGCGATGGAGGAGATACACAGACAAACCTGCAGGAATTTATTCGTTACTTTAGAGATCAATATGTCAAATGTTGGTGGCGTGCAGGTATATTAATATTTTATTTTTGACACCCTAATATTTGGTTGTGATTTAACAAGTACTTCTGTCTAGGCTGTTCCATAAAGTGCAACTATTGATATTAATGGAACCCAACTCCAAGAAACAATGTTTCAAAGTCAAGAAAGTGTAAGTGGATCCCAAGTGTTGTCGATATATTTAATTCTAAAGATTGACACCACATTAATAATTGGGTTTTTTTTGTTTACAACTACAATTTGGGTTGGATGGATCACAACCAGTGCACTTTGGGTTGGATACATCATAAAGTTTGTTATAGAGGTTGGATATGCTTGCTTGAGTGTCTAGATATTAATTGCACATTTGGGTTGGATGCACTTTGGTTTTAAATGATGTATTGTTAGGAAGATGAAAATATAACTTGTATCCAATTCTACAGACTTCTCATCGGCATATTCTCAGAATATTAACTCATCTATTCACTTTTTCATGAGTTTAAGCCCTGATATTATTTTTTAATCAGTAAATGCAGATTTTTGTAATAGATATTGATAGGCAATTTTTTTATAAGTATATTTATAGGCAATTTAAGTCCTGATGGATTTAGTTGTCAATGTTGTATCTTATAGTTTCCTATGTTGGTTTATCATTTCATTGTAATTTTTTTTCTTGCAAGACAGTAAGCATATAGAATAAACAGAAAACCACTTTTTTTTACTTTTATTCAAAGTTCTTCATTTGCTGATCTATCTTCCTTTGGTTATTGTTAGTGGAAATATTTCAGACATCTTGGGAAGGAACATAGAAAGTATTGTTTAAGGGGTTGCGACTGCTTTATTTAAAGGGCTAACTAAAGAAATAAATATTTTAGTCATCTTTGAAAGAAACATGGAAAGCATTGGTAGAGTGGCATACAATGAAAGTGGGTCACCGGCTATTTTTTGGGAACTTATGTTACATTTTGACTCTCATTTGGAATAAAAACCAATCTATGTAATGCAATCTGTGTAATGCTTTGAGAAGCTGAAATTGGGGGTGTAAATTTAAATCGAGAAATCCGAAAACCAGTCCAGACCGGACTGAATCGGACCGGTTGGTCCGGTTTTGAACTTGTCCAGTCAGGAACCGGTTCCTATATCATGAAAACCGGCCGAACCCAATCCGATTTCGGTTCTGTAGTTTCTGGGACCTGACCGGATCAAATCGGACTGGTTAGAAAAAATATATATAAATTAATTTTATATATTATACAAAATATTTATATATATAAGTTTTATGAAATAATTTCATATTATAATTTATAAATTATAACATAAAATATTAATTTTAAATATGAACATTTGTAACTTGTTTGATCATATGTTATTAATATAATTATATATAAGAAAATGTTATTATAATTTATAAAATAAAAGTTTAATCTTAAATATGAAAATTTAATTGATCATATGCTTTAAACATAATATATATATTAAATTATTAATAACATTTTATCATAAGAAGTAACACTTTATTATATGTTTTTTACATTTTAAAAAAAGGTCCAAACCGGAAACCAGATATACCGGTTTAGGAGGGCAACCGGGGCATAATCAGTTTTGAAAAATGCAAAATCGGTACATACCGGCTCGGTCCTAGATTTTCTCCAAAACCAGATCGGACCGGACCGGTTACACCATTAGCTGAAATGAAATCTGTGTAATACATATGTAATGCTTCGATAACTGGCTGGATGCTTTGAGAAGCCTAATGAAAACCAATCTGTGTTGATCAATTTATTATTTTGTGAATGGCAGATTTGATGTGTAATGCAATTTGATTGTACTCATCGTGGGCTCTTGCTATTGTAATTGATCATGTAACTTTTGTGCTTGCCAAAAAATTTAGAAAGGGTATTTTGTTGTTAATAGGAAACGTGGAATCATGTGGATAATATCATGACCAGTAATATGCACGAGTTTGCCTGTGGCAATGATATTCATGCACACAATTGCATCTATGACTCCATAGTTTATACTCATTGAAGAATGCAGTTGTCAAAACAAATTGTGCTTTAGCTCACCTTTCAGCATAGGCCAAATCGATTCAAGATTTTCAGCCTCAATAGTCTCATAATAAAATTAGTTTCATAGATGAAAAGTGTATTTTCACTTCTCACTAGGCTTATGCATAAAACTGTAAAGAGAGACAATATTTCTAAAGTGAGACAATATTTTTCTACTAGTCTACTTGAACTTTTATACAAATTGGCCAATAACCAAAGTGAGTTTAAGATTACAAGTTAGTCACCAACTTTGGGCAGCACCTAAGAACTTAATATATTTTTACATTAAGTATGGAGTCTAATACAACAAGCAACTACAAATACAAAAGCCCAATAAACCCGGAGTAGTGTGCATGAACGCGACATTTTAGCTTCACGTACAACAAGCATCGACTCCTTCTTCCGAACCTCCTCATTTATATTGGATAGCAACATCTCTCGCTTCTCGTTGTCATCCGATCTCTTACGGAGCTCAATCTCCCTCTTTTCGACATCGTCGAGTCTTTTCTCGAATTATCTCTCTTTCCTTAACAGTTTATTTGTCATTTCTTGAAGTTGGAGCTCATTCACTTGATTACTATTTGCCCACTTGAAAACTTAGAGTATGGTAATCGCTAATCATTTCATACATATATAAATATAAGAAATGCTAGATGTATAATATATTAATCATTAAACATTAAAAATGTATTATGTAAGGCAAAGATGTAGTCACCTTTGTGTTGTAGTTTAGACACCCTAAGAAAGGTCGGTCGTCCTGAATTTTTTGTAGTATTTGAGAATTTCAGTGTGGCTTCGACATTACATAAGCAGAATGGTTGATCCAAAGTGTGTTTAGCAAATGATGACCCAAACGTTGTTGATGATGATGACAACATTCTAAGATGAACCAAAATATTCTTGTGGTGAAATTGTAATGAGAGAGAATATACAAAACAACTTTGATGAAACAAATTCATGTCTCGTGAAAGCTGTTTTGTATATTCATGTCAGAAAGGAACAGGGTTGAAAATGAATTCCTATGTAATCCTAAACATGTGTGAGGGTCCATGCTACATGTCCAATTATAGCAATTTAACCGATATGAGTTAAAATATTGGTTAAAAGACTTTTTAAAAAAACCCAATAAAAAATACTGCAGTTAGCCATGATCTGCATATTTCCACAGCTGCCAAAATAGGGTAGAAAAAAGTCTGAACTACAAATATCGGTTTGCCAATTAAAACGACACTGGGTCATATATGGAACACTAGAAAAGCTTAAACAAGTAGGTAAGTTTTAACTTGGCAGTAGACTCCTTATCAAAATTTTGCTACAATCCCTAAATTATTATTATTTTTTGTGTGAAAAATAATCTACACAAGCCAACCAACTTAATCAGCAAAGGCAGAAACAATTACATTTTCACAAATAATTATGTATGTATTGATTCTCTATGTATACAACTTACAAATAAGAAACCATCATTTTCCTTTACACAGATCAGAAACCATCAAGGCTCCATGTAGGTCATAAATCATAAAGGAGTTCAATCAATCGACACATCCAAATTGAACATATATCTGAGTGCATCTTGAAACATCATTACAACCTAATAACTATGGCACCCAACTAATCATAAGACAAATTATTCATAGAACTTAGCTCATAGCTATCAACAAAGAAACAAGATGCACTCAGTTATATATTCACCAATCAGAGATTAAATAATGAAAAGGGATAGAAGAGTGTAGCGTATAACTATGAAAAGTCTTTTCGAAATATTAAAAATTATAAAAGAGTTCACCAATCAGTCGACACATCCAAATTGAACATATATTTGAGTGCATCTTGAAACATCAGTACAACCTAATAGCTATGGCACCCAACTAATCATAAGACAAATTATTCATAGAACTTAGCTCATAGCTATCAACAGAGAAATAAGAAGTCTTACAAATGAATAATTATCTACAATAACTATGATTCCACCGAATTATAAAAAAAAAAAAAAAAAAAACCTATGATTCCATCTGTATCGAGACATATAACTGAGCTGTTCAAAGACTATGATTCCACCGAACATATATTTGAGTTGTTCAAAGAATTAAAAAAAAATTAAGGTTAGCTAAGAGTTGTTTGAAAAAAATAGGTGCATATAAAAGGAGAAAAAAAAATAGGACAATGAACATGGAACCTTACCTGGGACAACCTGTCTTTGTGCGTTAGGATATGGAGTGTGTTTGAACTTTTGAACTTAGAAAGGGTACAAGTTAGGTCGTGCGTGGATTTCGGGTTAGGGTTAGGGTTTCAGGGCTCTGTGGGAAGGGGATTTCAGGTTACTGGTCAGGTTGTGCGTTAGGGTTTCGGGACTTTGTGGGAAGTAGATTTTCAGATCTGGGTGGAGAAGAAAAAAAAAAGGCTTTGTCGATTCGGGGGTGTGGCTTCGTGAATACGACGACGAGAAGAGACCCATTATGGGTTCGGCGGTGTTTGTGGCTGTTTTCGCGAGATAGAGCAATGAAAGTGTCGTGTGTTCGTGGGTGGATCTGCGGCTTTCTCAAAGACGAAGGTGGAGTACGTGGGTGGATCTGCTGATTTATCAAAGACGAAGGCGGAAGAAGATGCCAATCGTTTGTGGGTGTCGCTGCGGCTTTCTCGAAGATGAAGATGGATTGCTTTGGGTTGGGGAGAAGACGAGGCAACAGTCTAAAAGGAGAAGACGTAGGGAGAAGGAAGAGAGGGAGAGAGAGAGAGAGAGACAAGGCAACCTTCTGAAAGAAGAAAAGGAGGAGTGTTCGAAACGATGCTGTTTTTAATTTTTGCCATGTCGAATGGCGATGCCGCAACGGGGACACAGGCGGTTGTATACAGAATTTTTGTCGTACTAAATACCAAAAGCCTTGCACCTGACATTGAGGTGTTGACCCATCCAAGTGGCAATTTCCTCACTACAGATTGAGGGGTCAGCTTGTCCAAGTGGATATTTTCTATATTTTAAATGCTCTTAGAGCATCCTCAATGGATTAGTCAAAATTAAAAGACACTTTTGATGAATGTAAGATGAATTTGATTTTTGACTATTCCATTCACATAAATTTTCATATTGAAATAGCTATTTTTTCATTATATAATAAAATAATATAAGATGAATTTAGCTTTGACTATTCACATCAAATCTCCACATTGGATTGTCTATTTATTCATTATATAATAATGAGTAATTAATAATTAAAAAAATATTTAATTTTTTTCATTATTAATTTATTTAATTTTATCATATTTTATTAATTATTAATTTAATTTATTTTATTAAATTAGTAAAACCTACGGTAATGCTGCAGCTCCACATTGGGAAAGAACTTTCTGGTTTTTTTAGAGGGAAGTGGTAGTTGTGAGAAAGAATAAAGATAAATAAATGATAAAATATGTATTTGGTCTATCTAAAGTAACCTTTAAGTTTGAAAAATATTTTGGAAGTCGCTATAACTAAATTTCAATTATTTGAAATTTAGCTAATCCATTATGAAGATATTTTGGGGTATAATAGCTAAATACATGATTGATTTAGCTTTTAACTAATCTATTGAAGATGTTCTAAGTGTTCACAAAATCTGGGAGCAATATTTTGACGAGAACGTGATTCTTTTTTACTCGCGAGCTCGGTTTGATATAGTAGTTTGGGCATCGATGCAGCTTCATGATCCTATTATCATTTCTTGGTTTCTGATTATTGCTTGGGGTGTATGGAATTTAAGGGTGCAAATCGGTCAGTTTGGTCCAGTAATGGACCATTTCGATCCATCATTTTCCCATACTGGATTGGACCGAACACCCATAGGGACCGATCCGATCAGTCTAGCCTAATTATTATTATTATTTTTCTAGAAATCAATTAATAAAAAAAATTATTTAAAATACTAAATTAAAATTAAGTGACTTATTAATGTGGATTATGTAACTAATTTAATAAATAAATATTTTATATGATCAATGATAATAAATTAAATGAAAATTACATTATTAATTTGTATAATTACTATATAATTAGTTAATTGATATTATATATTAGTTAATTAATAGAATATTAACAAGTGTTAATAACATATTTAAAATTTTATATTATTAATGGTAATAGGTTAGATGAAAATTACATAATAAATTGTACAATTATTATATAAATAATATATATGAAATATATTTTTTATTTTTATTTTTCATTCGGTCCGATCTAGGATGGAAAAAACTTGGACCTAGATCGGACCGAGACTGATCGGTCTCAGTCTCGGTCCAGCTCAGTCTCGGTCCAGTCCAGTTCAGACCATAAAGACCGGTTCGATTGGTTTCTCCTGTCCAGACCAACTGTTTATCACCCTTAATGGAAGTTTTGAAACTCAAAAGATGTTTCAGCAAAGAGATCTCACTATGAGTACTATTGTTGATAATTATTTTTGCTTATGTTGAGAATTATCAATTGGTCCGCATACACCAAAAAGTCTATAAACATTTATCTTCACTGTGTTGGCAATGTCCTCCATGTAGGACGTGGAATCTTAATTTTGATGGGGCTATTTTTTGTTCATTAAATTAATATAGGGTGGGTGCAATCTTGAGGGATGCAAGAGGCGATATGATTATAGCCATCCATGTTTAAGAAATGAGAGGGTATTTATGTAGTGGATGATATTGAGGCCCTTGCTGCCTTGTGGGGGTCTACATATGATTTATCATTTGGAGATTTCACATTTAGTTATTGAGGGAAATTCACTTGTTATTGTGGAGGCTATTTGTTCCACTCAAGAACAACTGTTCAGTTATAGTCCCTTGATCGAAGAGATTCAAATGTTGTCATATTCTTTCCATTCTATGGATATTTTTCATGTTGATAGACAAGGAAATGATATTTTTTAGCGCGACATGCACGTTTTGTAGATGACACTGTCTCATTTTCTATAAACCACACCACAATCTCACTTTCATCTCACTATGTAAGATGTGACACATTTATCACTATTGGATGATTAATAATCATCCAATAGTGATAAATGTGTCAAATCTTACATAGTGAGATGAAAGTAAGATGGTGGTGTGGTGTATAGAATGTTCATTTGTTTAATTATATGAATGAGCATTAATGTTTATTCTAAAAAAAAAAAAAAAAAAAGGAAAAGAAAAAGAAAAAAGAAAAAAACTTAAGATGAACCACTGTTTGGCTGCATCCCATCGCACACCTTACGTGTCGATTAAAGATTGTGTTTCCTTCTCTCAAACTTAGTTCACAATAGACAACAATTACTTGATGGGAAGAGTGTCTTCCATTGAACCCAAAGAGCCCAATCCTGCTCCCTTAAAATTGCTCAGAATCTCCTTTAACGAAACGCAGTCGTTCCCTTCGTCTTTGCTATCATTCGACTCTTCGATTAAGGAAGAACTCTTTGAAGATTCTTTGTTTGCCTCCCGACCTTTCCCCCGCCCACCGACACCGAATGCCAACCCGACGCCATCTCCAGTCCCGCCGATGCTGTCCTCCAGGAATAGACAAGAAGGCATGCTGCGCTGATCGGCAAAGCTCGGGATGGCATTGCGCCGATCCCCTAACGTCGATGCCGAAGGTTGGACCCATAAGAACCTTCATTTTAATTTCCAGATGGTCCCAATTGAGAACTTTTGTCGTTGTTTTTCTTTCTTTTTCCCTCCAGTGTTATCGCTTCCGCCTCGGACTTAACCTCCTTTTGAGCTTCGTGAACACAGGGCTACTTGTCATCAATTAACGGCTGCTCTGGTTGGTAAAAGACATAGAGTCAAAGAGTGGTTGAGAGCATGGGATAAGATAAGAAGAGTCGTGTTGGGTGCAAGTCAAGCGTTTGTAAAAAAGACGAACATGGATAAGGATCAGCAGGTTGGTCTCTCGCTATCTATTCTAGAGATAGAGAGAGAAAGAGAGTGCGTATGGGTGTGCTGCTTTTGGATAGACATTACAAAAAGAAAAAATCTTAAGATCAACCACATAGGAACGTCGCTCAGTGTCATTGGACAAAGAGACAGCATCGTCGGTGGTAGTGGGCAGAGGAAGGTGACGTGATGTGATGCGGGCGAGAGAGGAGGTTTTTTGCGAGACAAATTCAAATTAGGGAAGAAAACTATACCGACCAACAAAACACACCTTTTGTACCAACGAAAAAAAAAAAAAAATTATTTACATAAGTCTATAGCCGCAACAGACCTATAGTGAAAAAGAAAAAACAAACATGTAAGGTGTGGTGAAGGTACGGCTGATGTATAGTTCTGTTAAAAAAAAAAAAAAAGAAAAACCAGCGGCCCGCGTAGGTGTGCAATATGTGTACTGCTCCCTAGTTTTACTCAACCCGCAAAACTGGCGGGAATCTCAGCACAAGCTGTCAGTCCTTTCCCTCCAAATACTTATTTCTCTCTCTTCCTCTTCATCAGACGTAGACTCAAGCTCCCCAGACGCACCCAAAATCCCAGATTCCCAATTACTCTAAGCTATGAGCAAGAACGGCAACACCCGGAAACGCCCGCCCCCGCCGCCCCAGCCCTCGCCGGCTCAAACTCCTAAGCACCACGCGGCATCCCAAGAGGACGACTTCCTGGACGAGGACGTCTTCCTCGACGAAACCCTCTTACTCGAGGACGAGGAGATCCTCCGAGACAGCGAGGGCCGCCAGGCCCTCGCGGCCCGACTTTCCAAGTGGTCCCGCCCGCCCCTCTCCGACGCCTACGTTTCTCAGTCTCGGAGCATCCGTGAGTGACCGACCGACTACTCTACTCCCTGGATTTTTACTGCGCTAGGGTTTCTGTAATTGTTTTCATTTTGGTGTCTTAGTTTTTCAGCAACTGGAGATTGATTATGTGATCGGGGAGAGTCACAAAGAACTGTTGCCCAATTCAGCTGGACCCGCCGCCATTATCCGAATTTTCGGTGTTACTAGGGAAGGTTAGTAACTCATTATAGTTCTTTTCAACTCTCGTTTTGCTTAATTTTCGAACTGAACGTCACGACAAAAATTTTAAAAAGAAATTAACTTATTTATGTTCGGAGAATAGATTACCAGCAAAAGGCGAATTACTGCTTATTTAATCATTTAAAGAGTGACCTTTTACTCAGCTGCATTCCCAAGTTGTCACGATTGCCGAGCTTTCACATATTCACTCAATTTTTCACAAAGCAAACTGACATTCGCAATTTTTTTTTCAAACCAAGTCGAACTGATAGAAATTAGTAAATTTTTCATTTGAAAAATCTTTCCCGAGTAATTCATAAATTCAGACTCCAACCATTCGGTTACCAAATCCAGATTAGAAAATAGTTTAGATAATTAGTTGCAATTTTTTATTTTTATTTTTATAGTTGCAAAATTTATAGTGTTTTATGTTTATAAGAAGTAATGAGCACTGAAAGATACCCTTCACTGTGGTAATTTCTTCTAAAACATTCCCCATCAATATAATAAAATCTTTACCTTTTTTTGGCAATCTGCTAGGGCATAGCGTTTGCTGCCATGTTCATGGGTTTGAGCCATATTTTTACATCAGCTGCCTGCCTGGAATGGGCCCTGATGATATCTCTCGGTTTCATCAAATTCTTGAGGTATTCATTCGTCACTTACAGGGAAATTATATACATTAAATTGCCGTAATTCCACTGATTGAAAGAGAAAAAAAAGCATTGACTCATCATGATACACTTGTATTGTTTGGTGATGCTTCAGGCAAGGATGAAAGAGGTGAATCGGAATGGTAAGGTACCCAAATATATCCGTCGTATTGAATTAGTGGAGAAAAAGAGTATTATGTACTACCAGCAGCAGACTTCTCAACCTTTTCTCAAAATTGTCGTTGCCTTGCCAACAATGGTGACCAGCTGCCGAGGTATAAATTTAGATTTATGAACATAAGGATCAAAAACTTGTGAAAATTATATATATATATATATATATATTTTGTCTTAATGAATTGCATGGGAAATGCATTCATGGATGGATAATGACAAAAATAATCTTTGAGATTAGTTTTTTATTCTCTTTCATTTTCTCTTTTTGTATTATTTTTCTTTCCTATATTCTATTGATACGGGTTTTATTCAGCATAATCTTGTCCTCATGTAGCTAATAGAGTAATTTATATAATTATGCAGTTGCTTTGAAGGTTTAAAACAAGAGGCTTATTCTTAATAGAAATTTACTTGTAAGTGATATGATTTCTTGTCAACATGCTAAAACATTGACAGGTATTCTTGATAGAGGCATACAAATTGATGGTTTTGGAACGAAGAGCTTCATTACATATGAAAGCAATGTTCTTTTTGCTCTTCGTTTTATGATTGACCGCAACATTGTTGGTGGGAATTGGATTGAAGTTCCTGCTGGAAAATATAAGAAGACAGCAAAGAATTTGTCTTACTGTCAATTAGAGTTTGATTGCCTGTATCCTCAAGGATGATAGGTAATTGTATCACTTAGGAGAAGGGTCCAGTCATGTTTCTTATTGAGACTTTTTCTTCCTATGAAGAACCTTCCTTAACAACTTATCTAGGTATTCAGAGCTGATCAGCCATACCCCAGAAGGGGAATTCTCAAAGATGGCTCCGTTTCGCGTACTTAGTTTTGACATAGAGTGTGCTGGTCGTAAAGGTCATTTTCCCGAGCCTACCCATGATCCCGTTATCCAGGTTCTTCTTTGTCATCTATTTGATTTATTTGAGGAAGAGAATTTACTTGCTTTATAATATCATTTTGTTTTATGCTTTTTGAAGTGAAATTGCTCATTTCTTTTTAGGTGGCAAATCTAGTAACTTTGCAGGGAGAGAACCAGCCATTTATTCGGAATGTGATGACCCTTAACTCATGCTCTTCAATAGTTGGTGTTGACGTGATGCCTTTTGATACAGAGAGAAAAGTTTTGTTAGCTTGGAGAGTATGGTTTTTATCTATACGCAGTTAAATTAACTGTAAGATTTTGTACAGTTAATTTTTACTTATAAAAAATAACTGTACAAAATTTGTTTGCCCTTGGCCTTGATCTTCCCATTGATTGTTTGAATTATATGTGGATGTGAGTCCCATATTTTTAAAACTAGCTATATCATATGCGATGGTGTGTTGTGTCTTGCATTGTCCAAGAGTGCTTATGGATTTCTGTTACCACTTCTATGATGACGGCATTCTAGTTTTATTTTTATTGATATTAGATTCTTTAAGCTATCAGTCTATCTTCGTCATTGAAACTTTGAATTTTACATTTTACTTTTTAATTGACCTTTTAATTTGAAGACAAGGGAAATTGTCAAAGTTGAGAGAGTAATATGCTTTGTGAGTGTAGTTGTGAACTTGTAGTCACCAAACTGTTTTGTAGCATACCATCAATTCCTCATTGTGTTGCCATGTTTATCATGCTCATCAAATATCAAGATCATTGGAGATAAAAACCTCTTTCGGGAAAAACTTAATCTATTTAAAATATACTGGGTATGTAATTTTCGTATTGGATAGAGACTGACATCCAATGAACACAATTTTTATTCATGATAAGTTCGTGGGTGATATTTAACCCAACAGCAGTTTAAAAAAATATTAATCAGATAAATAGCTACGAGTGGTACAATATTACAGAATGCTACATTGTGTGTAACTTAAATTTAACATATGGTTCAATTCTGTATAAAAAAATGAACTTCAAAAACGAAAATTAATGGAGTGTTGAAATTTTTATTATTATAGCTTAAAAAGAGGATACAGTCACTATATTTGCTAAACCCAATTAGATTAATAATAACAATTAGGAAAACATCAAAAACACTAATAATCTATGATGGAATTCATAGATCAAGCTAACTTAGCTCTCTTTTGGACAGGGTTATCGAAATAAAGCCCATTAAATTATGATTAACCGTGCATATGAATTGTTGACAGAGTGAAGAAAAATTCTTTATGTAATGGTGCCGATTATCGTCTCTATTGTGCATTGATGGATTAGTTTTGATAGAAATGTAGTAAGTAGTGAAAGATGTATCGTTTTTACTTTCCCTTCAATTTTTTATGAATCTTCTTTTCCATAGAAATGTAGCCAAGCCTATTTCCATTAATAAAATTTATTATTTACTGATAAAAAATGTAGCCAATGTATAGTAGAACTTAAATGTATTAACGGTCTATCTATGCATGTTTATAGTCTAATAAGTAGGTTTTCTTGCAGGACTTTATCCGTGAAGTGGACCCTGATATCATAATTGGATATAACATTTGTAAATTTGATTTGCCATATCTCATTGAGGTAATTGACATATTGGACTTTCTGAGTGTTGATGCAGATTTTTCATTGTAAATTTCCTCTACATTGTTTTAGTATCTTTATCGCTGTATCTTTCATTACAATTTACATCTTTTAATGCCAAGTTTCCAAGACGTTTTCTAAATTACAGCTAATCTCACAATCCTGTTTTTATGGTCTTCAGAGGGCTGAGACCTTGGGAATTGCAGAATTTCCAATATTGGGCCGCATCAGGAATAGCAGAGTTCGGATCAAAGATACAACATTTTCTTCAAGGTAAACCCATTCCAATTGAATTAATTAATATTTTTGCACATAAAAATGAAGTTAATGGTATAGGTGACTTGAAGTAGGGGTTTTGTTTTGCTAAACTTGTTGCTTCTTTGCTAAACTTTTCATGGAAAAATAGTTTTTTGGCATTATTTTCTGCCTTTATAGAATTCTTGTTGACTTCTGGGAACATTTTTTTGATATTTGTTGGTTTCACAGACAGATGGGAACCAGGGAAAGTAAAGAAGTGACAGTAGAAGGGAGGGTTCAATTTGATTTGCTCCAGGTTTTGTCCTAAGCCTTTGTTTGCTTAAGATGGTGTGCTTCATCTATCATATATGATATAGACTAACAACAAATAATTTATTTCGTTATCTTTTATTGCAGGCTGTGCAACGGGATTATAAATTAAGTTCTTACTCATTGAATTCTGTTTCTGCACACTTCCTTTCCAAGCAGGTAAATTTTGTTCTTTGATTTTAAGTATGCATCATCCCCTTTGTTATTTGTTTGTATTAGTTGTAAATATATAACAGTAGATATGCAGGAAGAAAATTGAAGGATTCAGGTAAAACTAACATGGGATGAGCATTGTGCACTTTCTTGCAGTTGGAGATTACTTTAATAAACTCTAGTTCAGTTTGTGTGGCCCTAAACAATGCTTTAGAGACGGTTGTATGAAACTAATGCTTTCTTAGTTCTGTATATCTGTACATGCACCATTCCATGGTATTTTATATTGCATCTTTTATATATGGATTTTTCTATTTAATCAATCTCATTGCCTTCTTGGTTGGGAAAGGTAAAAGAAATATCTCTCATTGATGCATAGTTGAACATTTTATTGTCTGTATTTTCTAGCATTTACATTTTATCATCTGAAGGTCAAATTGACGAATCCCATGCTATTTAGTTATGTGATCTTTTTGGTTGATTTGTTTGAATTAAATATGGAGCCATTCTTTCCATGGGATGCTATCATCATCATGAAGGTTTGTGTTCATTATTGATTGACCGACAGTAAATCTGTGAGCGTATGGCTCCATAATTAGAATTTCAGTGTGATTAATAAGATTGTTGGCATGCTGAAGCCTATTATTTTGCTAAAGGTGAGGTCAAATTAGGATTACTTTTTTTTCCCGGTATATTATGGGCTTCCTTCACTGTTCACTGTCATATTGCAGACCTCCATCATCACGTTGGCAATCGATTTTTGTTATCTGCTTCTTTTTCCTCTTCTTTATTAAATAAACAGTTTTATAACTTCTTGTTAAGCATTGAGAATTTTATCTCTGAAATTTTAGCATCTAGTACCTTTTATAGCACGATCCCAATCATAACGCCTGACTGGTTGGGTCTAGTGGTCCTGGGAAGTCTGCTCATATTTCCTTTCTCTTTGTCGCTTTTGACAGATTGCTTGTTTTGCTTATATATGAGGTTGTGTTCATAATGCCATTGACAGGGTTTTATTGCTGCTTGTGCTTATGTTTACGATTGGGGCCCTAAAAGCATGGATTGATATGCGAAAAAATAGCTTTCTTGCTTGTGGCATGTGTGTGTATGTGTGCATGTATGAGGTTTTACTTCTGTTTTGCTTAACCAATCTCTTGTCTGTCACTATAATCCATGAATCTTCTAATTCCTCTTAACCGTCTTTTGTATCCTTTTGTTTGATTTTTTCCTTACCTCAAAATACTCATCAATACCTAGTGTTGATATTGCCGTTGCCATATTCCTTGTGTGCAGAAAGAGGATGTACACCATTCAATAATATCTGATCTTCAGAATGGAAACGCTGAAACCAGGAGACGGCTTGCTGTATATTGTTTGAAGGTGCGTATTCTAGTTTCTCTATATTGTGATTTCTTTCCCATCCCACCTTTTGCTTTGTGTATGCTTCTTTGCCTTTTGCATTGTGTATGCTTCTTTGCCTTATTTAAGTGCTGCCTTTGCTTAACATAATTGAGCAAATACCTTATTGCCATGTATCTTCAGTGCAAACATATTTTTTTAATGTTTAGCTCTACCCACTTTTTAACGAAGGTTAATAGGTTACCATTGGAAGGAATGTGTAATCCATACAGTGCTGTGTTTTATTTTTAAGTGGGGAAATGTCATGCCATCATGCCTTTACCGCAGTTATCATTAAGTTCTCTGTGATCTATATCGGTTTTCACTGAAGCGAGGGACTATATAAAATAATTATGGAGACCATCAACTGGATCTAAGTTTTGCTTTTCAGTTCGTTCTTTGTATGTACAAGATGCTGTATAGGCCGAATGGGGTACACTCTTTTCCTTGGAAGAGTTTTTGGAAGAGCAAGGTGCCTTCAAAGGTTGCATTCTTTGGCTGGTCTGCTTCTTTAGGGAAGATTTTGACTTTGGACAATCTCAGGAAACGTGGATTAATTGTCATGAATTTGTGTTTCTTATGCAAGAAATCTGGTGAATCGGTGGATCATTTATTATTACATTGTGGGGGTGACTAGGGTGTTATGGGATGAAGTGTTTAATAGGAGTGGAATGGTTTGGGTGATGCCTAGGAGGGTGGTGGATCATTTTGGTTGCTGGAGAGGATGAAGGGTTAATTCGCAAATTGCTGCTGTTTGGAATATGATCCCTTTATGCCTTGTGTGGTGTATTTGGGTTGAGAGGAATGGTTGATGCTTTAAAGATAAGGAATGCTCGATGGATGAACTTAGACGTTTTTCTTTAATTCCTTATTTCAGTGGGCTTCGGCCATTGTTTTTAATGGAACCAGTGTCCATGGTTTTCTTGTTTCTTTTTCTAGTTCCTGACTTGTAACTATGTTTAGTATTTGTATACTTCCTGTGTACTTGGCTTTGCCTTGTTTCTTGTCTCAATAAAATTTTCTTATTCATCAATTTTTTTTTTTTTTGTTTGCTCTTGACATTGGAAGGTAAATTTTGGTGGTATAGTTATATTAGATGTCCATTTGTTTAACCATTTATTCCTAGTCTTTTTGTGGAGTGGTTTGTGATACAAATTTAACTTGTGAAGACGCCCTAGATTTTATAGGAATAATCGAGGATGCCTCCCTCTCTGTAATAATTTTCTCTGTTAATTATTTCATCACACTACATTTCACTATAATTTGTGCCTATCACATCCACTATACAGCTTGCTTACTTGAAAGAAAAATCAGTCACAAAATGCTCATGCAATGCAACTGAATGAATGATCCAATATTTTTTATTGTAGGATGCTTATCTCCCACAGCGGCTTTTGGACAAATTGATGTTCATCTACAACTACGTGGAGATGGCTCGAGTAACAGGTGTTCCTATCTCTTTTCTGCTTTCAAGAGGACAGAGCATCAAGGTTAGTATGATAAACTCCTCAGCTTATGAGTTTCCCATATATACACAGAATGGTGAAAGTTGCCCAACTGTAGAATATGAACCCTTTCTTTTTCAGGTACTTTCTCAACTTCTTCGGAAGGCAAAGCAAAAGGGCCTTGTGATTCCAAATGTCAAACATGCAGGATCTGAACAAGGAACTTATGAAGGTGCTACTGTAAGTCAACATTCTAATTTACAGTAATTTCATGTGCTGCAATTAATTTAGCTGGCATCCTCATGTTTGGGATGTAAATTCATAATGCTTGCATTATTAAGCAACAATTATGCAGTGATTTTATTGGTGTTGCATCTTTTGTGAACTTGACCGATTGCGTTTATGATTTAGAATGGAAGTGTACAAGGATTATCAAGTCCTAATCAGGTTGACTTATGGTAAATTTCACAAATATAACAATATTAAGTGCAAGTTCCAAAGCTTTAGATTACATAGATAGGAACTCCATAAAACATTCCAGTAGATAAGAAATATTTTTTGTAAAATGCTTTAATTGGCCTTGTTTGTTTTATGCATTTTGACTATTATCAATTGTAGTCATGAACTGGCTCTCTTTTTCATAATTCTTTTTTAAGAAAAACTTGGAAGATTAATTTTTTTCTGAGTTTGGACATGCTATTTTTAATCAGTAAACATTTTCTTTGCTTTTATAGGTACTTTCCCCCTTACTCAGAGTATTGACTTATCAATGCATGAGCAGATCCTTTTATTCTCTCTCTCTCTCTCTCTCGCTCTCATTAAAGTTGGTATTTCTGCTTTTTTTATTCGTTTACTGTTGGATAAGTATAATGAGGTGACTGATGCATAAATGGAAGCAACAAGAGAAGTATGATGATTGTATGCCATGCTACAGGTGCACTGGGATTAGAATGTAACATGGACCTTTTATTTGTTTATTTATTTTTGTATAATAAGTGTTACTATGGAAACTACCTCTATTATTTCTGATAATGATCTTACGGTGAAGAACTTTAATGGAGTATCAAATGATTGGGGTTGTGGCCCTCTAAGAAACTACCTAGAGGCATGGCATATGCCTTCAACTACAGATAATGGTTTTGTACATTACTTTTATTGTTCTGTTTTGGTTGTACATGTGAAGATGTTCTTTACATAACCGGATCCGCACACCCCATTGCTGTTCCCCTGCCCCTGTGCAATTATCTTCTTTTTACTTTGGTTCTGCAGTATTTGTATTTTCTGTATCAAAATCTTGACTTTCATGGTGAAGAGGTATATAAGCCTATGGAATATTAGAGAGTGGATGCTTAAAGAGCTTTGTATGCTTGCTGATTTCATTTTAGTTTGCAAAAGTTAGTTGAAATACCACCAGGGGTGCTGGCTCAATGGTCTTTAGGTTACTCCCAAGTGGTTTGGCATGTATTAGCTCATGGCTTCAAATCTGAATAGGATTCACCTTAGACTATTGGTATTAGCTGCCTAAGGATTCATTGAATTCCCTAGAAGGGTTGGGGTCTAAGCTATAGCTCAAACCTGACTTAAGGGAACGCCCAGGCCCATATTGTTCGGTTCCCCGCAGGTAGGATGCTACTATGACCATGCCCAGTTAGGGAAGTCCCCTTCGGTTGCCCCCTCCTAACCTTTTTGCTTATAATTTTTTTTTTGAAAAAATAATATTTCTTCCTTTCTCTCTCGTCCCAATCAAAATTCAATACTAGGTAACCAAAGGGGGAAAGACTTGGGGCTTGTTTGGGAAAGTCATCTCATCTCATCTCAAAATTTCTCATAATTTTATTCCCAAATATCACTCAAACACACTTTTTAATTTAAAATCTTTAATTTTTTCATCTAATCATTACCTAATCATTACAACTTTTCCAAACTTTCAAACAAAACACAAAAAATAATACTACTTTTTAAAATTTCAAAATAAAAATAATATTAAAAAATTATATTCTAACAATATTTTTAACTTTATAATACTTTTAGTCAATGTTTTCTTCTTTTTCAAAACTCAATAGAACATCTTAACTCAAACCAATTCACTATTATTCACAAACCATTTCATTATTCACAAAATTCTCATCCCATCTCATTCCCCACCCCTTGGCAATCAAGCTCTGTGGTGTCTAGGGTGAAAAATCATAAACTTCTGAATGCATACAATTTAATATAATAAGAACGCTGGTACACACAATAATAAGAATGTTGTTCTACTTTGAGAGTTCTGATATTTACATAAAAATGTTTCTGACATGAATTTGCATTGTGCCCCCCCCCCCCTTTCCCACTTTTTTTTGTTGACATGTCTTTCATTTAAAACTCCTATTGAAAATCATATCATATGTTAATGTGCTTTGATATTTGGGATGTACAAAATGCAGGTTTTGGAGGCAAGGGCAGGATTTTATGAGAAGCCAATTGCAACCTTGGATTTTGCATCCTTGTATCCATCTATTATGATGGCATATAATTTATGTTACTGCACTCTGGTGATTGTTCTGGCTATCATTTCTGTTTGCTACCAGGATTTTTTTGCTTGGAAACTATGCTATTATTTGACATGAATTAAGTTATAATGTAGAAGCTTTTATCGGAGCAAAAACTAATTCCTAATGGTCTTTGTGAAGGTGACACCGGAGGATGTTCGCAAACTTAACCTTCCCCCAGAATGTGTCAACAAAACTCCATCTGGTGAAACATTTATTAAATCAAATTTACAAAAGGTGAGTTTTTTAAAACTCTATTATATATATAAACATTATGGTAGACATGAGTGAATGATTGAATTTAATTAGTTTTTATACAAGTTTATGTCCATTATAATGATATAATGGAGTTGTGATTATTCAGCGTCATGCTAATTCAAGGGGTCTTTTTTGTCATTGGATGAGTATGGGAATGGGAGCAAAAGGGGCTCTTTGTTTATTCCCAAAGGTTTACATGGTAGAGGTTGTGAAGAATTCGCGTTTTTCATGCGTTCGATGGCTGGTTTTGAAGTCTTTGTTCGGGAAGAGGAAAACATAGTCCAATATGCTCAGGCTATCAATGTTAAGGAACGGCATGGGAAGGGGCGAAGTAGCATGTCATCAGCGGGAAGGGTCTTCCTCCCAAACAGTGCATCATTTGCGTCGATCTTGAAGAAACCGGTATCTCCTCCAGTAGGTAATAGTTTTAATGGTATGGAGGGTGATGGTCAGAGGAAGGGGAAGGCGATTGGTGGTGAAGTTTAAAATGAATGGAAATTCTCTTCACGTGTTGACAAATGGCATCATAAGGAGGCTTGTGGGGTTGGCCGTTAGCATTCTGTGTATCCTGTCAGTGGAGGAAGTCGAAGGGATGTTGTGGGCAGCTAGAGATGAGTTGTCGTGTGTTTTGGAAAAGATCAATGACTTGATGAATAAAATTGATTCGGGCTTGGGCTTGGTTATGGGCTTAAGTAGTGTTTTGAAAGGCCCTAGTCACTTAAGTTCCTCTAAAGCATATGGGCCTCAGATTGCAACTGGTAGGGGCGATGGGCCGGGTTTGAAAGACAATGTTGGAGGCAATGGTTTGGGCTTGAAGCCTGCTTCTCTATCATGGCGGGTCAAAGCCCACTCCGGGTCCTCTCCCTTGGACTTGATTGCAAATACGACTCAGACATTGCAGATGATTGCTTAGGGACCCCCCGTTGTCACAGAACTTGTCGCCTGCAGCTGGAGACCCTTTTCCTTTTCCTTTTCCAACGCCGATGGTCAATGTTCATCTTGGTGCCTCTTCCTCGGTCGTCATAGAACTTGTCGTTGACAGCTGGTGACTCTACCTACGCCAGCACCGAAGGTCAATGCTCATCCTGGTGCCTCTTCCTTAGGCACGAATGCGTATTTGACTCAGACGTCGTCGGTGGTTGCTCAGGGGACCTCTCCGTCGTCACAGAATTTGTCGTCGGTCGTCGATGACCCTCTTCCTATGTCAGAGCCAATGATTAAAGCTCATCCAGGTGCCTCTTCCTCGGGCACTAACGTTAATAGGTCTTAGTCATTGCCGGTGGTTGTTGAGGGAACCTCTCCGTCGTCACAAAACATGTCACCAGTCGTCGGCGACCCTCTAGCTCCTTTGCAAGCGTTGATCTCTGTTTCACATGGCCTCTCATCTCACCCCGATTGTAACCAATTGCACACCTCTGTCTCTGGTGTTGTCATGAATGACGATTCTGAGAGTGTCTAGTCAGATTATCGATGAGGAGGATTTCTCTAGGGTTTTGTGTACAAATGAGGATGTAGATTTGGTGATTTCCGATGTTGAGTCTGATGATGAGCATGATTTGCAGTTGGTATGCAGGGGGTCTAGGGTGGGTGTTTCTATTAATGGAGTGGAAGATATGGGGGATGAGCCTAGTCCCATTTGCTCTTTGCCTCCAACTCATTCTTGGGTTGGTTTACATTCTGATTGGGTTTTACAGAAGGTGGATGAAATCCGTGACTGTGTAGGGATTTCTTGTGAGGATTTTGAAGAACAATTCATTGCTATTGAGGTGGGACAACCTCTTTTGGCTTTCAAAAAAAGAAAGAGAGCTTAAGAGATTGTCATGCACTATCAATTATGATGTAAGGGATGGTAGTGCAAGCAAAGGTAGGCAAAAAGACAGGGCAATCAGCAGTGATTTATGAAGCCAAAGATCCTTTCTTGGAATGTACGGGGGTTGAATAAACTGTGAGCGTCTTTGCATAAGAAATCTGATTCGGGAATGGAAAGTAGACATCATTTGTTTGCAGGAAACCAAATTGAAGTTCATTGATAGAAACATTATCAGAAGTTTGTGGGGATGTTCATATGTTGGATGGGTCTCGCTGGCCTCTCAGGGGCTTCGGGGGGTATTATTTTGATGTGGGACAAGAGAGTTGTAACTGGTGGATGAGTATGTTGGAGACTTTCTTGTGGCTTGCTCTTTCTAGAATGTAAATGATAGGTTTGGATGGGCCTTTGCTGGTGTGTATGGGCCCAATGTTGACAGAGACAGGAGGTTTTTTTGGGATTAGATTGCTGGTTTGTGAAGTTGGTGGGAGGGCCCGTGGTGTATTGGAGGAGATTTTAATATCACTCGGTTTTCGAGTGAAAGGTTGGGGATTCCAACATTGGTCCAGCCATAGTTGATTTTTCAGATTTAATCTTTGATCTGGGCTTGGTTGATTTACCTTTGGCAAGGGGTGATTTCACTTGGTTGAATGGAAGGGCATGGTCTAGGCTAGACAAATTTCTTGTTTCTCCCTCTTGGGAGGCGCATTTTCCTGAATTATGTCAAAAACGCCTGTCTAGATTATGCTCTGATCATTTTCCCATCTTTCTTGATTGTGAGGATATTCATAAGGGGCAGAGATATTTTAAATTCGAGAACATGTGGCTCAAAGTTGATGGTTTTGTAGATAAGGTGAGAGTGTGGTGGTCCTCTTATCAGTTATCAGGTACACCTAGCTTTGTCTTAGCTTTGAAGAATGACTTGAAGAAATGGAATTAAGGAGGTGCTTGGGAACATTGGGGATCAAAGAAAGTCTCTTTTCGAGGAGTTGCAAAGATTTGATGAAAAAGAGGATGTAGGGGTTCTCTCGATTGATGAGAAGGTTAAGGAAACTCAATGTTGCTTCTGATCTGGAAAAAATTACTCTTATGAAGGAGATTTCATGGTGACAAAAGTCTAGGGAGTGCATCAAATTCTTTCATAGAGTTGCTAATTCTCATAGAAGAAATAATGCAATTGAGGTGCTCCACTTAGATGGTAGTGTTCTTATGGGTCATTCAACTATTAAGGATTACATTATCCTTTTTATGAAAAACTTCTTATGGAGCAGTTTTCTTGGAGACCCAAAGTTGATGGGCTTGTGTTTGATTCGATTGACCTGCCTAGTGCAGTCTGGAGGGGAGGACAGATTAATCTGGAATCAGCTTGGTAATAAGAATTTTTTGGTTAGATCTCTGTACAAAGTCTTGGTGCCACATTTTTGTAGTGATTTTTTCCCTCGGAAAAATATTTGGAGATGCAAGGTGCCTCTCAAGGTCCGATTCTTCAGGTGGTTGGCTGCTCATGGGAAAATACTTACTATTGATAAGCTGAGAAAGCGTGGAATCATTGTAATGGATTGGTGTTTTATGTGTAAAAGGTGTGGAGAATCGGTAAATCACCTTCTTCTTCATTGTGATGTGTCGAGGGCTTTGTGGGATGAGGTCTTTGTCAAGTCTGGAATTTCTTGGGTGATGCCTAAGAGTGTAGGGAATCTTTTGGCCTGTTGGAGAGGGATTCAAGGAAATCGTCAAATATCGGCTGTTTGGAAGATGATTCCTCTGTCTTATGTGGTGTATTTGGAATGAGAGGAATGGACGCTGTTTTGATAATAGAGAACGCTCGGTGGATGGGATTAGGGCTTCTTTTTTCATACTTTGTTGCTTTGGGCTTCGGTTTTGTAATAGATGGATTTAGTTTCATTGACTTTCGTGCTGTTTTTCAGCTTTAGTTTGTAATTAGGTGTTTTCTCTTGTATACTTCCTGTGTACTTGGGCTATGCCTAATTATGTGGTTTTTAATAAATTTCTTACTTATAAGAAAAAATATATCTCAGGGAATACTTCCTGAAATTCTTGAAGAACTGATTACAGCTCGTAAGAGAGCAAAGGCAGATTTGAAGGTAATTACCTTTTACTTGTGTTTTTGCTGCCATTATATAAACTTTAGCATGCATTGTGATCAAGCTGTTTTCTTGGCGTTTTGTGCATGTAAATGATTGTCATCTCCACTTTTATTATAGGAAGCGAAAGATCCACTTGAGAAGGCTGTGCTAGATGGTCGACAGCTGGCCTTGAAGGTGAGCTTTGCATTTTTAATTTATTGAAGTTCTGTGGTAGTTTCTTGTGCTTGCGTGTGCTCACCATTCAAGAATAGTCAGTTACCATGCATTTTAAGTTCTCTGATGTCTTCTTTTTGTTTTCAGATAAGTGCAAATTCTGTATATGGATTCACTGGAGCTACTGTTGGTCAGTTACCTTGCTTAGAGATATCTTCAAGTGTTACAAGCTATGGTACAGTTAAAAACTGGTTATTCTCTGCATGAGCTAAAATGCTAATCATTTCGAGTTCTAATTGTTTGCATGGTTTGGTTGCTGTGTAAAGGTCGACAAATGATTGAGCACACCAAAAAACTTGTTGAAGATAAATTTACAATGCTTGGGGGCTATGAACACAACGCTGAGGTATTTTGTGTAGACTTTTCTTTTCTAATGTTGAATAATACTCTAATCAAGGGCTATGCATGGTACGTCTGTCGTTGAGGTAGCCTGGATTCCAGGTGTCTTATATGTGTTAATTCACTTTTTTCTGGGGATGATAATTCACAAAAAGTTTATACCTTTCTAGGAGATGTTTTAAGATTACACGCAGAATCCATTCTTGTTATTTTATGGAGAATCAGTATGAGATAGTAAATAGATATTGAAGTACAATGGTTCTGGTGGCATTATGGTTTGGGATTGATGAAACACTTGTATTTTTTGTTTAGAAGTACTATTCTATGGAGAATCAGTATGAGGATGTGGAACCCATATCAGCTTGGAGAAAGTTTTCGTCTTTCTTAGGCTTTATTGCTGCTTTCTATTCACTCTTGAGTGGTTTTGGGTGCCTTGTCCTGTTTCTGATTTCATATGCACAACAGAACTGCAACTGCTGCACATTGTATTTGCCTTCATTTTGGGAATTGAAGTTTTGCATTAGGAATGCATGATGCACGTCATCGTTCTCTCTGTACATATATGGATGGAATTAGTAGTATGATTTTGTTAATGCCCATGGTCTTTCCATTTAATTTTATTCTTGTTTTCTTTAATACCTTAGTCTCTTCAAACATGGATTGAATTAGTAATTGTATGGTATCAGGTTATATATGGGGACACAGATTCAGTTATGGTACAATTTGGGGTTGACACTGTGGAGGCTGCCATGAACTTGGGGAGAGAAGCTGCTGAATATATTAGTGGAACTTTCATTAAAGTAAAGAATTTATAATAATTTCATTATTCTTGATTCTTCTTTTATCTCACATAGCAGCTTTCCAATTGACATCACACCAAGTCTTTGGCATCAGTTCAGAATATGATTCTAATGAGATATAAGAAAGAGTCTGCCTTGCTCAAAAATTTCTCACTTTGCCTTTATCTTTGTGTGGAATAGAAGATTTTCAATTCAGTATTTAAAATAAATCTCAACAAATCCTTATCAAGCTAGAACAACTTAGTTGTTTGTGCAGGATCATTTAATTTGGCCAAATGCTATGACTCTGTTGGCTTTGACGAGGATAGTGCTCCAGCTGATTAATATTTACTTATCAATACATATGTGGATATAGTGAACGGTACTGTTCATTCACCTGGATGCAACTTTCTGGGACATCCATCATGTTAATTTAGTTTATTGAACTTTGGAAAGGGAAATTTTCAAAGCAAAGCAATTAATGCATTTATCCCATGTATTTTAGTTACAAACTTCCAGAATTTCCCTAAAACAAGTTTGATGGAGAATCAGCAAGGGTTACATGGAATATTAGAAAAATGCTTCGACTTCTCTGTGATGGACATAATGTAAAGCAAACAATTTATTGTGGTACACATGGAGTAAAAAAACTTATGTGGTTCCAATTTTCTTTTATGCTTATTCTTATAATGGATTCTCTATTTTTGTTTTCTTTGATGTTTCGGTTCATGAAGCCAATCAAACTGGAGTTTGAAAAGGTTTATTATCCATATCTCTTGATTAGCAAGAAGAGATATGCCGGTTTGCTATGGACAAATCCAGACAAGTTTGACAAAATGGACACTAAAGGTAAATGTAGGAGTTCCTCAAGTTTGTGCTTCTCTATGTTTTTTTAATGTCAATTTTCAAGCTCCCCTTTTTGTGACAGGTATTGAAACTGTTCGAAGAGACAATTGTTTGTTAGTCAAAAACCTGGTAAATGAGTGCCTACACAAAATTCTTATTGACCAGGACATTCCTGGGGCAGTCCAGTATGTGAAGAATACCATTGCAGATCTTCTTATGAACCGCATGGATTTGTCACTTTTGGTTATCACTAAGGTGGGAAAAATATTTGGCTAACATTGTTCTGATGTTCATTGTGTGCCCCCTTGCATTTCTTTTTAGATAGTTTTCAATATGCTGGTTGTAGTTCCATTTTAGTGTGATATGAACATATTTGCTCTGTACCCTCTACTAACATACTCATTGAGCAGGGTCTTACAAAGACAGGAGATGATTACGAAGTCAAGGCTGCTCATGTTGAACTTGCCGAGCGTATGCGCAAGGTTTGTTGGTGCCTTATTGACTTCATTGCCTACTTCGTAATTGCTTATATGGAATTGTCACATATACCATGTTCCTCTGGAACATAAAATAACTATTTCACATTGTTACTTACAGCGAGATGCTGCTACTGCTCCAAATGTTGGGGATCGTGTACCCTATGTCATTATTAAAGCTGCAAAAGGTGCCAAGGTATCTCTTTTCTTTTTTTCTTCTTTTTTTTTTTTGTGTGGGAATAATTATATTTATGGTGATCAAAACTAACCAATAAATTACCATCAGGCTTATGAGAAGTCAGAGGATCCCATCTATGTCCTTGAGAATAACATACCAATAGACCCTCATTACTATCTTGAAAATCAAATTAGCAAGGTTAGTTTTGTATTGTGCTTTGCAGATGCTTCCCTGTTTATGATGCTTGTTTTCATACCTGTTAATATTATTATTCATGTTACAGCCACTTCTAAGAATATTTGAGCCGATTTTGAAGAATGCTAGCAGGGAACTTCTTCATGGAAGTCATACAAGATCTATCTCTATCTCTACTCCCTCTAACAGTGGTATAATGAAATTTGCAAAGAAGCAACTCAGTTGCATTGGCTGCAAAGCTCTAATTAGGTATGATTCTATTGCTTCACCTTGTACCTTTTATTATTTTTGTTAACGTTGAACTTCTGTTGGTAAATGCAATATACTGACTATATTGCAGACTGGTTAGGGTGCTATTATTGATAGTTGCACTCAAGAGTTTTACAGACATGTTATTTCCTGCATTTACGTGCTAAGTGCTGATTGGCAATCCTACAAGTTGTCTGGGAACTTTCCTCAGATACAAATAGATCGTGAAACCTCTATTAGGAAGAATCATAGGGACACTTGAGAAATGGCTTTTATAATGCATACTTGCAGAGGAGAAATGATATTAGTAATTGTGAAATATTTTTGTCGTCGCCTGTTTTTCTTCATTATTTTGTTTACAGTCTAATACTATACTATTTGGTGTGTTCTGAACCAGCAATAATGATCGAATTCTCTGCTCACACTGTAAGGGGAGAGAAGCCGAACTATACTGCAAAACAGTGGCTCATGGTAAGCACTTTTAATATTTCTTTTTATATCTTTCTCCAGTTTGAACACGTTTATTTGTATAATGGACGAACGAAGGGACTTTCAATTAGAAACAATGAACTATTGAGTGATTGCAGTATCTGAGCTGGAGATGCTTTTTGGGAGGTTGTGGACACAATGCCAAGAGTGTCAAGGTTCTCTTCACCAGGATGTGCTCTGCACGAGGTATTCATATTTGTTTGCTTGTATGCTGTAGTAAGTTTTTTCCCCGTAGGGATTTTTTGGAAAGTAAAATGCATGGGTTGGCTTATGTTTCCCAGTACGCTATCTTTTTGTCTAACTTACACATTTGTTCACAGTCGGGATTGTCCAATATTTTATCGGAGAAAGAAGGCACAGAAAGACATGGCTGAAGCCAAGCTGCAATTAGAGCGGTGGAACTTCTAAAGT